>NC_133324.1:105040146-105388080 GCF_042186555.1 Aquarana catesbeiana | reverse complement strand
ATAGCATTATGTGGTGCAAACAAGGGGCTGCACCTTCAAGGTTTTACTTAGTGTGGGAGATATCATTACAGAATTTACCTAATTAACCTAATGCCAACATAAAAACTACATAAAAATCCGGATCATGAACCAGATTAAATCCTCACATCAAGCCCTCACAGAGAAGTATTATCTAACCTGGCTCCACGAATCCGACACTGCGTCTTCTGCTGCCCTATCCCATGGTGGTCTTTTCTGGACTCACTCCCCAAAATCCAGTGGACGTAAGGGAGGAGGTGTCGGAATCCTTCTAGCCCCACATAGCACCTTTCAGGTACTTCAGCCACCTCCCTCTCTGTCACTCTCCTATTTCGAAGCACACTATATTCGTCTTTTCACTCCAATTTCTCTAAGGATAGCCGTGATCTACAGGCCCCCTGGACCAGTATCAACCATTCTTGATGACTTCTCTGCCTGGCTACCCTACTTTCTATCCTCTGAAATCCCCACAATCATTCTCAGGGACTTCAACATCCCCATTAATACTAACACTCCTGCCCCTTCCAAACTTCTCAGCCTAACCTCCCCCTTTGACCTGAAGCAGTGGATACATGCTCCTACTCACTCTGAAGGCAATATCCTTGATCTCGTTTTCTCTCACCTTTGCGCTCCATGCAACCTCTCTAACTATCCATTCCCTCTCTCTGATCACCACCTTATTAGTTTCACTCTCTCCCTCTCCTTCACCTCCTCTCTCTCCAACCGCCTTAAAGTTACTCGCAGAAACCTATGTCATCTCAACCCTTCTCTTCTCTACTCTGCTATCGACCACCTCTATGACAAAATCTCACCCCTATCCTGCACCAACCTAGCCACTTCTGTCTACAACGCTTCACTTCTAGCCTCACTGGACTCACTGGCCCCCAACACTACACACAAAATCAAGCCCCGACCCCTTCAACCTTGGCAAACAGATGATACTAGAAGTCTGAAAAAAACGTAGTCATGCTCATGAGCGCTTGTGGCGTAAGACCAAGTCTCAGAGAGATTTCAACCAATATAAATCTGCCCTCCAAAAATACAATTTCAGCCTCCTCCCTGCCAAGCAGACCTATTTTACCACTATCATTAGCAACTTATCATCCTGTCCCCGTCAACTCTTCTCTACCTTCAACTCTCTACTTCGTCCTCCACCCACCAACTCACTCACTGCTCGCCAGTCACTTCAAACAGAAGATTGATACAATTCGCGAGATCTCTACTGTTCCGATACCCTCCATGCTTTACACTTCATGCCCACAGGCACAATCATTACTTCCCTCTTTCAACCCCACCACTACAGACAAAGTTGCTAAACTACTTGCTAATGTCCACCCTACCACCTGCCCTCTTGATCCTGTTCTCTCACAAATGCTACGTTCACCCTCTGGCTCTATGCTACACTCTCTAACCCACATCTTCAATCTCTCCCTCTCTTCTGGCATCTTCCCCAACTCTCTAAAACATGCACTTGTCAGACCCATACTTAAAAAGCCCTCACTGGACCCATCCAATCTTAACAACCTACGCCCCATCTCCTTGCTCCCCTTCTTATCCAAACTTCTCGAACGTCTGGTCTACAACCGACTGAGCATCCACCTCGCTGATAATAGTCTTCTTGATCCCCTTCAGTCTGGATTTCGTCCTCAACACTCCACAGAAACTGCTCTCCTAAAACTAACAAACGATCTACTAACGGCCAAAACCAATCAACACTATTCTGTACTCCTACTCCTGGACCTCTCTGCTGCCTTTGATACGGTTGACCACCCCCTCCTCCTCAAAAAACTCCACGCCTTTGGTCTCCGTGACTGTACTCTTCGCTGGTTCTCTTCCTACTTATCCAACCGCAACTTTAGCGTTTCTTACAACTCTACTTCCTCCTCTCCTCTGCCTTTCTCTGTTGGGGTCCCCCAGGGTTCTGTTCTTGGACCTCTCCTATTTTCAATCTACACCACCTCCCTGGGTCAACTGATAGACTCCCATGGCTTCCAATACCACCTTTACGCTGACAACACCCAAATATATTTCTCTACCCCTCAGCTCACTCCATCTGTCTCCTCATGTATCACTAATTTACTCTCAGATATATCAGTCTGGATGTCACACCACTTCTTCAAACTCAATCTATCCAAAACCAAACTTATAATTTTTCCTCCCCATATGCCCCTTCCCCTGATCTCTCTGTCAAAATCGATGGCACAACTATAAGCCCATCCCCACATGCCAAAATTCTAGGTGTAGTCCTGGACTCTGAACTCTCCTTCAAGCAACACATCCAATCACTGTCTAAATCCTGCCCAACATCTCCAAAATATGCCCCTTTCTAACCAATGACACAACAAAGCTCTTAATTCACTCGCTAGTCATCTCTCGCCTCGACTACTGCAACTCCCTTCTCATTGGCTTACCTCTACATAGTCTATCACCTCTTCAATCCATCATGAATGCTGCTGCCAGACTCATCCACCTTACCAATCGCTCTGTGTCTGCCACTCCGCTCTGTCAATCCCTCCACTGGCTTCCAGTCAGCCAAAGAATTAGATTTAAAATACTAACAACTACGTACAAAGCCATCCACAATTTTGCCGCCAGCTACATCACTAGCTTAGTCTCTAAATACCAACCTACTCGTTCTCTTCGTTCCTCTCAAGACCTCCTGCTCTCTAGCTCCCTCGTCACCTCCTCCCATGCTCGCCTCCAGGACTTTTCCAAAGCCTCTCCAATCTTATGGAATGCCCTACCCCAATCTGTCCGCTTATCTCCTACTTTATTAGCTTTTAGACGATCCCTGAAAACCCTTCTCTTCAGAGAAGCCTACCCTACCCACACCTAACATCTGTATTTTCATTTTTTCCATCAGCTCATCCCCCACAGTTATTACCTTTTGTTTCTACTTGACTGTATTGATTTGTATTGGAAGTGTACTGTCTGCCCTCGTATTGTAAAGCGCTGCGCAAACTGTTGGCGCTATATAAATCCTGCATAATAATAATAATAATAATTTGATGGCCAAAGGCAAAAGTGATTTCCTGCATCGCTTTGTGGTGCAAGACACTTATCATTTCCATGCTATTGAGGTCCTTATTTTCCAGGCAGAGTTCCAGAGTTCAAAGCAATTGTTTTATAACAGATCAATTTGTAGCTCTTCCACATTGCACAAGGTAATATGCACTGCATGATAACCCCAATCGTTTTACTGAGCCTAAACACTCTGGGGGCATGATTTACCCCATAACAATTGGGCTTCCTATATATTGTCAGATCATTTTTGGACCAGAGCCACACACCCTTAGAAACCATCCAGGGTGTTGCATATAGATATTCTGCAACAAGGTTTACATTATATTTACCTCCCTACCCCGATTGGAGCACCTTGAGTGGATTTATTTGTTTGGGGTTTCCCACGCTTCCCAGGTTCATGTGTCAACGTCCATCTTAATATAACATATTTGTGCACACCTATCTCCTGAAGAAGCATTTAAGCAAAATTCATTGAGATAAAGAATCCCTCCCATAGCGCATCTTTGTGAACATCATATTTCTGCGCTTTGAATCTCTGAGAATATTGGAATTATTGTCAGCCCCCAGGTGGTCCCTGGGTATACCATGATGTGGAGGGGTTTCTAAGGGATGATGTTTTTGCATGTTTAATTTTTCTTTAATGAGACATTTAACCCCTGATGTCTCACCTGTTCTCCACTGAAGCAAATATAGTGCAGATTGCACTCCACTGGCTTCTTCCCATGCCACAATGACCCATGCACATTACTTCTGGGTTCTTACTAGGTAAGGGTGATCAGCAAATGGACATTTTCTGGTCTCTTTCCCCTTTTACTGCGACACCAGGCATGGGCTTCACGAGCCTCTAGGAGGGAGTGTGGAGCACCAGAAACATGGACGGGGGAGTGCGCAGGGGGAGGGGGGTGGCCAAAAACACTGGGGGTGAGTGAAAGTGATCAGGCGGATGTATAGATGCCAAATCACCTCCTTGTGTCAGCAGCTGAATTATTAGATTTACACACCATGTTGGAATGGTTTGTAAACACCATCTGTTGCTGCTGATGTACGCCAAATGTCAGTGGCAGCAAAAAAAAAAATGAAATGCATAGTTCCCAACTGTTCTTTTCTTTTCTCAGTTGTCCTTCCTTGTTCACTGATGCATAGATCTCTATAATAAATGTATTATTTAAATATCTATGGTACTAGTTGTAGTATTACACTACACTAAGGGGTTGATTTACTAAAGGCAAATAGGCTGCGCACTTTGCAAGTGCAGTTGCTTCAGAGATTAGTAAATTAGCAGAGGCTCTGCTGACTTCCATCATCCAATCATGTGCAACCAAAAACTTTTTTTTTTTTCTTTGCATGTGATTGGGTTATCTTTGCAAAGTGAAGCTTTATCTCCATTTACTAAGCTCTGGAGCAATTGCATTTTGCAAAGTGCGCAGTCTATTTGCCTTTTGTAAATCCCTAAACCTTTTATCCAACTTCTAAATTAATTATTTTGAAAAGCCAGTATAAAGGAAAAGTGGCGATAGTACAAATCACTTGTAGGTTTAACCAATCATTTTGTACTGGAATTCTTCCTGATCTGCATAACTGGGAGTGTGCCAGAGGTTTGCCCTTTGCCTCCATTTGTGATAATGGCTGTTCTTCTTTCTCCTCTTGGAATGTTATTGTTTTTTGGGGGGGGGAATGTTATGAAATAGATATGAACAGATATCATTCATAGGTGTCACAACAAGAAATACTTTCTGACTCATTCACATTTTTACAGCTCTAAACAGGAAACCGAGACGCTAACCACAGACATGTGAACTCTATTGCCTCATTAGCTGAAGGAAATCTGCGTTCAACATGAGAACAGATCCTCAGACTGGGTAAATACGTTTTGCTGGTGTACATTAATGATCCACCATGTAGTAATGATCCACCAAATTTTGTAATTTGGGCTTATTTGTGTAACGTCTAACAATTTAGAAAAATACAGTATGCCATTTATGTGTGGATTAATAAATGCCCCTCTTATGGTTATCAGTGAAGGTGTTTAAGTTGCCTGCAGGCATGAGCTCAGCTCCCGCAGGGTTACACGGTCACAATGCTCCATAAACTTACATACTCAGCTTTGTTGAGTCAATAGAGACCATAAATTCCTTGAATGCATAATATTTAAAGTGGATAGAGTAGATAAAGATTTAAAACTCCTTTCAGTTTATTTTTTCACTGTCTGTGTACCATTGGCAGATTTCCCTTCAATTTTTACCCTAGCGATGCAACAGGAAATGAGAGGAAATTTCTACTGAGGGGAACCCCCTTAGACAGTTGTCACCGAAACAGGTGTCTCCTTTGGGCAATTTTCCCTCACGTCCTGTTACAGTGACAACTCTATAAGTTTACATTTCTAGGCTGAGAAAAGCCTGCCATGCTTGCGCCTCTGGATTGGCAATTTAATAATGTGGCAACTCAGTATATTTTTTAGTATGACACCTTGGCAAAGCACTATACACTTTAACTTCCTTCTGACTAATAAGGTGTATGTCCTTGGGCTTGCCCTGAAAGTCTTGGGAGGAGGGCACATGGCCTTGTGGTCAGGTTCTCCCCTCCCATGGGGTCTCCCTTTTGGGGGAGCCTCACCTAAAACTTGGGTGAACCTTGCTTTGGCAAGTCTACAAAAAAGAGGGGAGAAGAAGAGGTTTCCCAAATAATTCTTCCCGGAGGGGGGATGTAATGCTCTGAAGAAACTCAGAGTCATGAGTGAAACGCGTCAGCATGATGCTATCACGCTCTCTGCAATGAGGGCATAGATCACCTATTAGCTGACATCCCCCCTCCGCTTTCCCCAGGAGCTTTGAAAAGACACGGGAGTACTATAGCTATATGCAGGTACCACTGACACTAACACTGAACACTCCCGCTGTGTTCATTCATGCTCGGGTTACACTATTAGGAAACCGTACTCCAATAGCATCATTACCTTTGCCAATAATGCATCATTAATTTTCAATCTGCCTTACCGGAGTCCCTCACTGAGATTTTTCTATGAGGATTAGAAATGCATGATATTTGTGAGGAGTGTATGTCTGCTTGTGGTGGCCATCTGTGTCCTTAGACAACGTTGTCTATTTTTATTGAATGTGGTGGAGGTTTGTTATATATAAATTTTACTAGCTCTCAGTGTTCATGTGGATTTTTCCAATAGAAAGAATTGTATATTTTTGATAAATCCGGTTGTTCCTCGTTGAAGAATTACTTGGGAAACCTCTTCTTCTCCCCTATTATTTGTATGCTTACCCTAATTCAGAGGAACACACCTCAAGCCTTTATTTAATTTTTGAGGTGATGGTATGCGATGACTATATGAGGAATTGTTAAAATTCAGTTCCTCTTTTTCAACCAAGTTTGTATTAGGTGTAGCCGCAGTGTCATTTTTATCCTTGTTCGTACTTGCTTTGGCAAGTCCCCTGAAAAATGGGATCTGCCTGGATGGCCCATGAGCACTGCTGTATCTTGTTCTAGGCCGACAATGCCCAGGCCTAGGGTGGCACTTTGCAGGGGGGTGGCAAAAAAGCCGCCCCCACACAAAAAAACAGCATCTTCCTGGCTCCCACGCAAAAAGAGTCCCCGCAGGTTTGCGCTAAACTTTTAGTGTAGCACCAGTCTTATGGGACGGACTGGTCCGGGCGGCAGGGTCCAGGAGGAAAATCAGTCTGGCGCCCCCATAAAGCGCCCGCACTGCTGCCCCTATGATAATACCTGCCGGTGACTGGCCTGATGTTCGGACAGACCGGCAGCCGCACCTAATACAACTGGCAGACGCGGCACTGGCACTGGCAGTAGGTCTTAGCGGCCTAATGCTCCACCTACCCTCCTCCACTGCATCCTTGGGAGGAAGTTACAATTTAACTTCCTCCCAGGGCTCTTTGTGTCAATAGTGTGGAGAAGAGAGGGGGGAAGCCCCAAGGCATGACAGCAGAGGGTTTTTTCTTTGCATTCTTACTGACATCTCTGAAGAGGGCATTTAGGTGGTTTCCTTCCTGCTTTATAACTTTGAAGATACATATATATATATGTAAAGTGATTAAGGGATTATTTACTTGTGAGTCATACTTTGAGTGCTAATTAATCTTACCTTTTGTCCTGGAATTGATAGGGTTAAATCTTGAGAGCTCCGGTGTTGGTGTAATTAAAATACCAGGCTTTTGTAGTCTTCTGGATGAGAAGTAAAGCTGGAACGTATACTTTTTTTTTGCTCATGGTTTTTGCAAACTGTTGATTTGTTTTAGGTTTTGTTTTATAGGAACATCTTTATGCCAGTTAATCCTGTTTTATTTAGCAAAACATATTGTAATTAAACATGCAGTACACAGGTTAAAGATCTTTCAGTCTGTGTATTGACAAATTTTGGGGTCATTTTTGGCCTTACTAAGTCCTATTTCTTTGACTATGAAACTGGTTTGTGAATGTCACCTGACCACCATCAAATGGAACATTAGTTGGGCAGGTCCCCATCCCTGGTGTTCCTCCTCGGATAAGTGACACCGACAGCCAAGAGCGGTACCTGTGTGGTCAGATCAGCATTGTATGTTCAATAATCCACAAATATGGATTTAGCCCAACCCTATCTGCTGGCCCAATGTGATGTCATTTAGGGGTATTTTAGCAGGTGATAATGAGCAATTCCACCATTGGAAGTGCCTTTGTTATCACTTAGCACTGGCATTTGTTCTGACATCAGTTTAAGATGTTACAGTGATCATTCAGAATTCATTGACAGGTGCACTTGACCTCCTTCTGACCTGTATTTACCTGTGCCTCATGCAGATTTTGCATCCAATAGACTTGCATATGTATGGAAACCTACTTGAAGCAATCAAAAGCCTCTCAACATGGGAGCTTAGGGTCCAGCCACACCAGCCGCTGCGTTGCAACGTGTGCGATGCGGTGAGGTCCAGCAGGACCAGTGCAGTGTAGTTTGCTTTTTTTCTCTTTTCAAACAAACTCTTCTTTATAGTTCTATCCGCTGCCATACGGTGACCCGTGCTGTGCTGAAAAAGTACTGCACGCATTACTTTTTCAGTGCACACTGCCAGCACACCACTGCAGTGCAAGCCATCATTTTTCCTCGTCATGCGTTAGGGGTGCTATGGGGCTGCGTGGGAATGTCCACAAAACAGTCCCACTGCACCTGGTGTGAAAGAACCCTTAAGCAGGCCATAGATTATGCAATTTTCTTGCAAAATTGCTCCATTTCCCAATCAACACTGACTGAGGAGCTATCATGCTTACCAAGCTGGGGGGCACAGGGAGATGTCTCTGCCAGGAGAACATGGAGAACACAGTGGGATCAGAGCCAGGGTCCTTTCTCTTCAGAGGAGGACCAAGTGTACAACCTGCGCACTTTTTTGTGTGTTCACTTTTTTTTTTGTACCTGGTGTTTAGTTTTGAGCGTGCACACCGCACGGCGGAGCTTAAGTTAAAAAAAAAAATGTATTGCTACAGTAACTGAATTCACCAGCTCAGAGAGAAAGGGTGAGTCTCCTAAGTGGGGACACTTAACCGCAATAAAAAAAAAATTTGGGCTATATGTTCCCTTTAATGAGGACCATTCAGGAGCTGTAGTGCTATGATAGGGCCACCCTGGAGAATAAATCACTTTGCCACTGACACATTAAGCCACCTTAAGCTGTCACTTAATTTGTAGCACACTGAAATCAATGTGATTCTGATGAAATATCGGTCAACAAGCAGTAAAATCTCACAGCAACCCCAGCCTTAAAGCAGTAGTAAAGTCTGCTTTGTGATTTTTACCTACAGATAAGCCTATAATAAGGCTTGCCTGTAGGTAAATTGAATATCTCCTAAACGTGCACCGTTTAGAAGTTATTCACCCGGAATGCACTCTGAAGGTCCGGCATACCATGCCAGAGCTTCGTGCGGGGGATGACGTTATTGCGGCTCCGACCACTTATAGCCGGAGGCCGCGAACCCAGAAAAAAGACCAGGGGAAGATGGAAGCCCTCTCAGCATTGACAGAACGCCACGCCGCCACAGTCGTTCTAAGGTAAGTATTTAATAATGTGCTAATATGCGATGCATACTAGCACATTATGCAATTGCCTTACAGGTGTTTTTCTTTTTTTTTTTAAACTGCTGTGGTTTACCACCACTTTAAGGTAGCTACACACAGTAAGCGGCGCTGTGTTCTGGCAGCCATATGGGCTACTTCCTGTCTGATGCCACAATTAAAGAGAGTTGGGTTGAGTGCTTCTCAGGTATTCAGGAGAAGCCTTGTATTTTTTCAGTGAACACAAGGCTTGCTCTGATTAGCCAAAATGGAAATCATGAAGATTATTCACCCGCCTCTGCACTTTGGCCAATCATAGTCTGGGTTGAATGAGAAGAAGCGATCGATTCTCCCATCCATGCTAAACAGCATGGATGGAGGTATCTCCCCTGCTGGGCAATTGTACTCTGACAGCCATTGCTCCTGTAAACGTCAGAATGCCCAAAACTCTAAATTTGATTGGCTTCAAATTTGATTGGCTTCAATTTTCAGATCGAAATTTTAAGCACACAATTCAACCATGGTGATTGTGCCACTTTAGAGTACTCCAATCTCCACATCAAACTCTAGTCCTGGAGAAGAGAGAGAGCTTTGAACAGTGGCGGCCACTCCAATAGGGGCGCAGGGGTGCCGCTCCCCTAACCCATGCGCCCGGCCCCTAATCTACATGCAGATCACCAGACACATGGATTCCAATGGGGTTTTTTTTTTTTAGAAGCACATGATTAGATCCTGAGGCTCTAAGTGGGTTCAAAAACGGGTGGGATCTGGGCGCAGAGCACTGTGCCCTGAGCCCACCCAGTTTTGTGACAATAGCAAATTATTATTCGCTATTGACCTCCTGATTCTCCTCCCGGCCAAGACCTGATTGGCCGAGAGGAGAAGCGACCATATTGAATAACAGAATTATGGAAAAAAATCCTGTGAGCCACAATTATCCAGTGCCTTAATGGAAATTCAACCAAACAGCTACCCGGCTGCAGGCGCAGATCACGTATTCATGACCGTGCGATAAATGATATATGAAAAAAAATGCGCCGCGCCTAGGGGTGTAACTGAATAACTGTAAATCTAAGTACAAATCATAGATAATAAAGCGTGCAAATCAAATAGAGCCTAAAGCTCTGATCACTTACTAAGATCACCTGCTGTGTGAGTCCTAAAGCTCTGATCACTTACTAAGATCACCTGCTGTGTGAATCCTATGACCAAACACACTAAAAAATAACTAGTGCAATAAAACACAAAGTGCAATGTGCATAGAAAAACGTAATAAGATAAATATACAATCCACAGTGATTAAAATATAATCATTCCTAATAAGGTGTATATGCTAAAAAATGTTACACATATGTAAATCCACTGTGATTAAAATGAAAAAGAAAAAAATTAAATAAAACAATATATATATTCGTAAAACACAAACAGAGTAAATCAATCACATGCATGGGCGAATTGAAACTATAATCGCCCTAAATAAAAGTGTTCAAATCACATCCGTGAAAGAATCTTCCAATCCAGTAACATAAAGTGACCAAGTTCAAATAAAAGTCAGTGTAATGGTGATGGTTCAAAGAAAAAGTTCCGGTTTTGAATCAAACGTGCCCAAAGAAAAACATGCTGTGAAGTGCCTTGGTGACCCCCAATGTGATTGCGCTCACCTTGGAGCGTGTGACACAGGTTTTAATTGTGTCAATACATGCTTTTGGAGCCACCCCTGGGTTCAGTATTAGGTACAGCTGATTCCCACACTAGATTCTTTATGGCTCCACTCACATCAGACCATATAAAAGAAAAAGGCTAATATAGTATAATACCGTAGGATACTTTTATTAAAATCACATCCAATCCCCACATGGGGTACTCACATTTATAAGGTGCTCATGTGCACCAAACATAACATAGGAAAAAACGGCTGTGCGGCGTGCTGCGGGGTGTGAGAGCTCCACAACCCAGCTCTGTGCTGATCGCTCCGTCCTGGCCCCTCCCCTACGCGTCTTCGACACAGGGAGTCACATGTCTTCATCAGGGGGATATTCCCCTGATGAAGACATGTGACTCCCTGTGTCGAAGACGCGTAGGGGAGGGGCCAGGATGGAGCGATCAGCACAGAGCTGGGTTGTGGAGCTCTCACACCCCGCAGCACGCCGCACAGCCGTTTTTTCCTATGTTATGTTTGGTGCACATGAGCACCTTATAAATGTGAGTACCCCATGTGGGGATTGGATGTGATTTTAATAAAAGTATCCTACGGTATTATACTATATTAGCCTTTTTCTTTTATATGGTCTGATGTGAGTGGAGCCATAAAGAATCTAGTGTGGGAATCAGCTGTACCTAATACTGAGCCCAGGGGTGGCTCCAAAAGCGTGTATTGACACAATTAAAACCTGTGTCACACGCTCCAAGGTGAGCGCAATCACATTGGGGGTCACCAAGGCACTTCACAGCATGTTTTTCTTTGGGCACGTTTGATTCAAAACCGGAACTTTTTCTTTGAACCATCACCATTACACTGACTTTTATTTGAACTTGGTCACTTTATGTTACTGGATTGGAAGATTCTTTCACGGATGTGATTTGAACACTTTTATTTAGGGCGATTATAGTTTCAATTCGCCCATGCATGTGATTGATTTACTCTGATTGTGTTTTACGAATATATATATTGTTTTATTTAATTTTTTTCTTTTTCATTTTAATCACAGTGGATTTACATATGTGTAACATTTTTTAGCATATACACCTTATTAGGAATGATTATATTTTAATCACTGTGGATTGTATATTTATCTTATTACGTTTTTCTATGCACATTGCACTTTGTGTTTTATTGCACTAGTTATTTTTTAGTGTGTTTGGTCATAGGATTCACACAGCAGGTGATCTTAGTAAGTGATCAGAGCTTTAGGACTCACACAGCAGGTGATCTTAGTAAGTGATCAGAGCTTTAGGCTCTATTTGATTTGCACGCTTTATTATCTATGATTTGTACTTAGATTTACAGTTATTCAGTTACACCCCTAGGCGCGGCGCATTTTTTTTCATAGACCATATTGAATACACTGTATTAATACACAGACTCTACATGAGAAGTCTGTGTAAAAAAATAAATAAATAAAATCAGTTGAAAAAAAAAAGATTTCATAGATCAGGGTTTGATCTAGTTTAGTAAGTGTCATTTTTAGGCTTCGTTCACACCTATGCAGGCTTGATGGAGTGCAATTTCACGTGTTGCATTTAAGGTAGCCCATTCATTTCAGTAGGTTGCCCAACATGGAAAAATACACTAAAGAGTGCATGACCCTTTTGAAAAATGCACCGCACCAAAAGGTTGTATTTTGTTACCATGTGTTTTGGCACAAGTGAATGCACGCATGTTGCTCGTTGTGTTGGGCTGCCATTAGGAATTCATGGCACATCGCTTCTCGGCCTTTTGGCTGCGATCTCGTGTTGTAGGTAAAGGGTTGATGGAAGGCACCAGTCCTGCTCGGCCTGGGGGCATTTTCTTAATTGGTACATCCCCTGCTGCTATTGGGTAGGACACTGCTAGAGGTCGGCGATTAGTGAGTCATAGCCCCACAGGCGTAGTTTGTCGGTAGTGAAGTTTCTGGGGCCCCTTTGGGGGGTACCCTTGGAGTTTGGAAGCAACCTGTCAGGGCTGGGCCCAGCCCTTCCTTTTCTGAGCTGGCCGCTCAGCTGTCGGCTAATTGCCAGCTCCTATCTCTCCACAGTTACTCACCTGTTGATGATCCTGCTTGTCGGTCCTGCCTACTTAAGCCATCCAGTCCAGATGATCTCTGCCTTCGCCTTGGTCACATCTCTAGAGACGCTCTATTGTGTTCCTGTTAAAGACTTGCTTGGCTGACATTCCTTCTGGCTCCCGGATGTTTTGGCTTGTCTGACTATCCGTTCTGGTTCCTGAACTCTGGCTATGTTTTGACTACGTTTACTCTGTTTACCTTTTTTTATTATTATTAAACAAGTGTGATTTAACTGTACTTCTGTCCCAGTCTGATTCATGGTTTCTGACAGTAGGCAAAGGCCATGAATTCAGAAGATGCAGTCAATCCAATTGTTGGTAATATTTTTTCCAGATTGGATGAGCCGGATCACCGCATGGATGAGTTTGCCATGGCGTTACAAACGCTCCTGAGTCGCACGGCTCACCTGGAATCTCCCACTGTGGCTGCTCTGGTACAACCTGTGTTGCAGGCCATCCCTGCTGCTGCTCCAGTCTCTGTACGGGCACCCGCCTCGAGTATTACCGCTATAAGAGGTATGTCTGGTTCCGCTCCGCTTCTCCAGCGATTTGGGGGCAATCCAGTCCAATGCAGAGGGTTTCTCAACCAGGTTGAGATATACTTTGAATTGCTGCTCCAGGCTTTTCCCACGGACAGAAGCAAAGTGGGTTTTGTGATATCTTTGCTTTCTGAGAGAGCCTTGGCCTGGGAAAACCCTCTATGGGAGATGCAAAAACCTGTTGTCTTGAGTTACCCTGAATTTGTGGCTTCTTTTAAAAGGGTATTTGATGTTCCCGCATGCTCCACTTCTGCTGCCAAGTGCCTCATGTCCATCAAACAGAGTACAAGGACTGTAGCCGATTACGCCATTTAATTCCGTACTCTGGCAGCAGAGGTTGCTTGGAACAATGAGGCCCTCGTGGCTGCTTTTTCTCATGGTCTCTTGGATACCATCAAGGATGAGATAGCAGTCCGAGGTATACCACTGAGCTGGAGAAGTTGATCACGTTTGTCATCCTCATTGACTCCAGACTCAGAGAAAGACTCTCTTTTAAGGAGGGCTTGCAGAAGCCTCCTTTACATTTGTCTTTGAGCTTTGCAGTCCCACCCTTGCCTCCCTCACCTCCCATGCCTCCTGCGACCGAGTCGGTCAGTGAAGGTGAACCCATGCACTTGGGTTTCACGTGTCTCTCTGCGGAGGAGAGAACCTTTAGGAGGAGGGAGAGTTTGTGCCTTTATTGTGGCCAGGCAGGTCACTTTTTTAAGTCTTGTCCTACCCTTACAGGGAACGCCCGAACCTTGAGGTCCTGTCACGGACAGACCATAGGTGGCGTTTCGTCCCCAGTTATCCAGAAGGATAAGCCCCTGGTTTTGGTTACCCTTTGTTGAGCTGAGTCGTCCGTCGAGATACAGGCTCTAATCGACTCTGGGGCTGCAAGCTTGTTCATTGATGCTGCCTTTGTATCGAAGCACTCAATTCCGCTGCAGCTTCGTGACACTCCACTTGCCATTGAGGCTCTTGACGGGAGACCTCTACAGCCTGCCCATGTGACTCATGAGACTGTTCCATTGTCCATGGCCGTACGGGCTCTTCACCATGAGATAATCCAATTCCAAGTTATTTCCTCACTTAAATTTCTGCTGGTTATTGGTTATCCTTGGTTACAGAGGCACAACCCCTCTTTTGATTGGTTCCATGCTGAGGTTCTCTCCTGGTCACCACAATGCAGTAAGACATGCTTCCAGAATGTAGCCAAGGTCCTGTGCACCTCTTCACTCTCCTCCCTGCCAGAGGAGTAACGCAATTTTAGCGATGTCTTTGACAAAGGTCAAGCGGGTAGTTTGCCTCCACACCGGTCGTATGATTGTGCAGTTGACCTTCAACCTGGTGCCATACCCCCCTCGTGGCTGGGTTTACCCTTTGTCGGTCTTGGAGGATAAGGCCATGGAGGAGTATGTTGCAAATGCACTTTCCTAAGGTTTCATCCGAAAATCCTCGTCTCCTGCTGGTGCTCTTTTCTTCTTTGTGAAGAAGAAGAGTGGTGAACTGAATCCTTGTATTGATTATAGGGGTCTCAATTGTTTCACGATTAAGAATGCCTATCTGATTCCGTTGATAACGGAGTTATTTGACTGCCTCAAGGGAGCAACGGTTTTCACAAAGCTTGATGTGAGAGGGCCATACAATCTCATGAGGATTAAGGAGGGCGATGAGTGGAAAACTGCGTTTAATACCAGAACAGGCCATTATAAGTACCTTGTAATGCCTTTTGGCCTTTGTAACGCCCCAGCAGTTTTCCAGGAATTTGTTAACGATGTCCTCCGAGATTTGTTGCAGTTATGTGTGGTGGTTTATCTCGACGATATCTGCATATTTTCCAAGTCCCTGGAGAGCCACCACATAGATGTCTTTCGTGTGCTTTCGAAACTAAGAGAGAACACTCTCAATTGTAAATTGGAGAAGTGCGAATTCCATCTTGAACAGGTTAAATTCCTGGGCTATGTCATTTCCACTGCTGGTTTTTCGATGGACCCAGAGAAATTTTCATTAGTCCTACAGTGGCCCATACATAATCTGCAGCGTTTTCTTGGCTTTGGCAACTATTATCGGAAGTTTATTCGTAACTTCTCGTCTCTGGTCAAGCCCCTGACTGATATGACCAGAAAGGACAGTAACCCATAGAGTTGGTCTCCAGAGTCCATTAAGGCCTTTGGGAGTCTCAAGGCTGCCTTTGTTTCTGCTCCTGTGTTGGCACATCCTGATCCTACGTTACCTTTTATCCTTGAGGTTGATGCTTCTGAGACTGGAGTTGGCGCCCTTCTGTCTCAACGCCCTACCTCAGAGCGCTATGCATTCTTGTGGCTGCTTTTCCAAGAAATTGTCACCTGCGGAGTGCAATTACGAGATTGGTGACAGAGGGCTATTAGCGATCATTTTACCCCTGAAAGAATGGTGACATTTCCTCGAAGGTACCACTGTGCCGGTTCTCATTCTTACTGACCATAAGAATCTCACATTCTTATCTAAGTCTAAACGCCTCTCTCCAGAAGGGCGCGATGGGCTCTTTTCTTGTGAAGTTTCAATTACATTGTCTCATTCTTACCTGGTAGTAAGAATGTAAGGGCTGACGCTTTGTCACGACAATTTTCCTCCACTTCCAAGATGGAGTCGGTTCCGGTTCCTGTGATTCCTCCTGATAGTATTCTTGCTACGGTTCCCACCAGTCTCACTTCTCTTTTGGGTGACAAAATTCTTGCTGCTCAGGTCCATGCTCCTCCTGAGAAACCTTGTGACCGCTGCTTTGTCCCAGAGAGTCTCCGTACTGCCATGCTCCAGACTTACCATTCTCCCAAGGCTGCTGGCCTCCCTGGGAAGAATCAACTCTTTTGGGCCATTTCCCAACAATTCTGGTGGCCTAGTCTACGCGCTAATGTAACCGCCTTCGTAGCTCCCTGTTCCAAGTGTGCTCAGAGTAAGACTCCACGACACCTTCCAGTGGGTCTCTTACAACCCATACCCAATGGAGAGAGGCCCTGGACTCACCTGTCTATGGATTTTATTGTGGAGTTACCCAACTCCCAGGGCAACACAGCTATCCTTATGGTGGTTTACCAGTTCTCGAAAATGTCTAAGGAACTGGCTTCCATTTTTGCTCGGGAAATCTTTCGCTTACATGGGCTACCCAAGGTGATTGTCTCTGACAGGGGTAGTCAGTTTGTGTCCCGGTTCTGGCAAGCCTTTTGTGCACAGTTGGGAATTCAGCTTGCTCTCTCCTCTGCGTATCACCTGCAGTCTTACATGGGCTACCCAAGGTGATTGTCTCTGACAGGGGTAGTCAGTTTGTGTCCCGGTTCTGGCAAGCCTTTTGTGCACAGTTGGGAATTCAGCTTGCTCTCTCCTCTGCGTATCACCTGCAATCTAATGGGGCCGCAGAACAAGCCAATCAGTCCTTGGAGCAATTCCTACATTGCTATATTTCAGAACATCATAAATACTGGTTAGACCTCTTACCGTGGGCAGAGTTTGCTCACAATAGTGCCTTGAATTCTACTTCCCGATTGTCCCTGTTTATGGCAAACTATGGTTTCCAACCTCCCATGTTGCCTGACTCTTTTGTTCCGCAGAGTATTGCTGCATTAGAGGAACATTTCCGTGGTCTTCATTTCACTTGGGCACAAGTCTAGGAGGCTTTGTGACATGCTAATGATAGGTACGGACTACATGCTGACCACAGACGCCTACCTGTGCCTTCCTACCAGGTTGGAGACAGGGTCTGGCTGTCACCTCGCAACCTCCGACTTCATGTTCCCTCTCTGAAGTTCGCACCTCGGTTTATTGGGCCTTTCTGTATTCTTCGCAGGAATAACCCAGTGGATTACGCATTAGACCTTCCTACTAATATGCGTATCTCAAATGTATTTCATGTCTCCTCATTAAAACCTTTGGTCTACAACCGCTTTACCACCTCGGTGCCATGTCCTTACCCTGTTCAGGTTGAGAACCATGAGGAGTATGAAGTACAGTCTATTGTTGATTCCCGTAGGTTTCGTGGGCACATACAGTACCATTGGAAAGGAACGCTCTTGGGTCCCATCTTCGGATGTACATGCCCCTGTCCTCCTCCGTGATTTCCATAGACGTTTTCCCCTCAAGCCTGGTGGTCCTCCGAGGGGGAGGGGCCATTGAGGAGGGGGTACTGTCAGGGCTGGGCCCAGCCCTTCCTTCTCTGAGCTGGCCGCAAAACTGTTGGCTAATTGCCAGCTCCTATCTCTACACAGTGACTCACCTGTTGATGATCCTGCTCGTTGGTCTTGCCTACTTAAGCCGTCCAGTCCAGATGATCTCTGCCTTCTCCTTGGTCACATCTCTAGAGACGCTCTCCTGTGTTCCTGTTAAAGACTTGCTTGGCTGACATTCCTTCTGGCTCCCTGACGTTTTGGCTTGACTGACTACCGTTTCGTTTCCTGAAGTGTGATTTAACTGTACTTCTGTCTCAGTCTGATTCATGGTTTTTGACACAGCCGGTGGTTTTCTGCACAAAAAAATGGCTTCTCGTAGACTACAGGACTCTATCCAGTTCCAGGTGAAGCCGGAACATAAGGTGGAAGTTTCTCTGCAGACGGTCATAGTGGTTCTTTTGTTGGACGTTCTTGGCCTCACGGTAAGAGAAATCGTATGTCTGCAGGATTTTGCCCAGCAAGGGATTTATAATGTTACGCTTTCTTCCAACCAGGTGTGCTGGAAAGTATTCGAGGACACGAAGAAGCTTGCGATGGTGGATCTGGTAAGGAAATTCGAGGTGACCCCAGATTCATAGGACGCTTTCAAAATGATCCATATTGTGTTGGCGGAGAGAGAAGGCCCCCTGCAACCTTTAATGTCGGTGGAGAAAGGGGGTTTCTTTTCTACCCTGGACAACCTAGTTTTTGTAGGAAATGTTTTACCTATGGCCATACCAGTGGGGACTGTGAGCAGAGACCCAAATGTTGATTTTGTGTAAAATCAAACCTGGCTAAACAGTGAGACCAGTATGTGGCGGCCAAATCTATGTGGGTGTTGGATGGCTAGGTCTGTGAAGCTGCGCCTGTGGAGCCAGCCGTTAGCAGCAGAGGAGAGAGGAGGTGTCATCACGGTCACCGGGTGTACGGCGATGGATGGCAGGACCCGATCTGGGACCGTTGTGGGGGTGACAGGTGAAGTACGCCACGAGGAGTCTAATGTGGTTTCTAGGAGGTCTTTCTAGTAGATGACGTCGGGCTGGGGGTGGAGAGTGTGTCGTCAGTTGTGACTAGCCCTGGGATGTTAGCAGAGATTATGAGTGGCCTGTCCTCTAGTGGCGAATATGATAATGTCATGCTGACTGTGGATAGTGAGGAGAGTCTAGAATGTGGACAGAGACTGGTAATTGCAGATGTGCATGCTTTATCCAAATATAAGAGAGCTCCGGAAGAGGGCTCTGGTGGGGGGGATGGATGTGTCCTGCCTTACCTGAGATGGGGGTTCCGAGGAATCCGCCAGTTCCTCGATTATTAGAAGACAAAAAGTGCAAGCTGGTGAGCAAGTTGTTGAGGATGCAGAGGAAATGCTACACATTTAGAACGTTCATGATGGCTGGTGTTGTAATGAATTTCTTATTCCTTATGGCTTTATTGGTTATTTCAATTAACGTAAGAAGCATTTGTTCTGCATGGAGGAGAGCCATGGTGTTTGAGCATCTGAGCAGACTTAAAACTAGACACGTGCAGTTCGTTTCATTCCAAATTAAAATTCAGAAGAATTTTCATTTTTTGGAAATTCAGATGTATCCGAATTTCTGAATTACAATAGTATCGAATTTAAACGAATCCGAAATGACGAAAAAAAAAATTCTAATTTGAATCGTTTTCAAAAACTTTTCGAATTCGAATAGTTTTCCAATTTCCAAAGAGAATAGAATAGAAAATAAAGGAATAGAATAGAAAAAAATAATAGACTAGAAAAGAATATAACAGAAAATAAAAGAATAGAAGATAATAGAGTAAAACAGAACAAAATAGAATAGAAAATAAAAACAGAATAGACTAGAATATAATAGAAACAAATAGAATAGAATAACATAGAATATAACCATCTTCTTCGAATTTTAAATGGAATAAATTTGAATTTGAATACATAAGAAAATAATCAAATAGAATAGAGTAGAAAAAAATAAAATAGACTATAATAGAATAGAAAAGAATAGGATTAAAAAAAACAATATAATAGAATAGAAAGAATATAACCATTTCCCAAATTCAAATGGAATCAATTCAAATTTGAATAGAAAAGAATAGATTAGAATAGAGAATAACAGAATAGTATAGAAAAAAACTGAATAGACTAGAATAGAAAGAATATAACCACCTTCCGATATGCATATTTCGAATAGAATAAATTTGAACTTGAATAGAAAAGAATAGAATAGAATAGAAAATAATAGAATAGAAAATGAAATAATGGAATAGAAAAGAATAGAATAAACAAAAAAGAGTATAATTAAAAAAAATAATAGAATAGAATAGAAAGAATATATCAATTTCCCAAAATTCAAATTTGAATAGAATAGAAAATAGATTAGAATAGGAAGATGGTTATATTCATTCTATCCTTTTGTTTTTTCTATACTATTGTTATTTTCTATTCTATTCTACTCTATTATTTTCTATTGTATATAAAATAGGAATTGATTCAATTTGAATTTTGGAAATGTTATTCTTTTCTATTCTATTTGAATTTCAGAAGATGGTCATACTGTTTCTATTTGATTCTATTCTTTTTTTATTCTATTCTATTCCATTCTATTCTGTTTTTATTTTTTATCCTATTTTGTTCTGTTTTACTCTATTATATTATATTCTTTTTATTTTCTGTTATATTCTTTTCTATTCTATTCCTTTATTTTCTATTCTATTTTATTCTCTTTGGAAATTGGAAAACTATTCATATTCGAAAATTTTTCAAATTCGAAAACTATTTGAAATGGATTAAAAAACTTTTCGAATCGATCCGAATTCGAAAATTTTAATCGATTTGAAAACAAATAAACAAAACAAATTCTGAAAATGAATTAAACGAATGAAACAAATTTACCTAAACTCATTTATGTAAATAACGAATCGAAACAAATTCTTTTTTTCATTCTGCACATGTCTACTTAAAACGGATGTGATTGATCTGCAAGAGTGCGGAATTGAAAGGGTACCAAATGAAGAGTGGAAGTGTGGGGTGTCACTGTGGTCTTCTGTATGCGGGACTAGGAGTGAAGGAGTGGGGATCCTTGTACAAAAATAAAAATATACAGTGTCTGTCCCATAAAGTGGTGGTTGGAGGATGAAGGTGGCCATTTTTGAGCTAATGGAGAAAAGGTTCCGGGTAATTAATTGTTATGTGCCCGCAGACAAGAAAGAGAGATGTGCTGAAATTATGGTTGCCTGGGAAGATGCCCACGATCTTAATGGGACTTAAATTGTATAAGGAGGAATGAGGAAAGACATGGTGGTGGTGAGAGGGGTGGTGTGGACGTTTCCTTAAGCTGCTAAATGATATAGTGAGTGGCTTTCATCTACGAGATGTGGCAGCTGTGGTGGAGAGGAGGGATTTGTAATTTACATTCCATTCCCATAAAGGAACTGTAAAATCTAGGATAGATTTTATTTTTTGTTCTTCTTTTTTGGAGGTGGAGGGCTATGAGGTCAACCCTATGGCCTTCTCTGACCATTCTGTTATTTCAGGGACCGTGAACTTGGAAGTGGGAGTGGAATTTGGAAGGGGGGTGTGGAAATTAAATTGTTCCATGCTGGAGGATGAAGTCATCTGTAGGAAATTTGAGTCCTTTTTATGAATTTTTAATTTTTAAGAAACACAAGTTTAAGAATGTGCTGGAGTGGTGGGATTGGTCGAAAAGAGAAATTGGTGACTTCTTTAGGAGAATGGGAAGAGAAAAAGCTAAGAAGAGACGTGAGGGGGATAAACATTTGGTGGATAGGTTACACTTTCTGTTTAAAAAAATGGGAGTGGAGGTGGATGAGGAAATCAAAGCTGTGCGGGAACAGAGGAACGTGATGGTGAAAGAGATAGGAAAGGGGATTGTGTTCCAAGCAAAAGTGGAGGAGATGGAGGAGGGGAGACCTGCTCGAGGTACTTTTAAAATAATCTTTTGGACCTAAGAAGGCCATGTGTACGGTGCTGGAGGGGGAGGAGGAAGTACATGGTGGTAGGATGAAGGAGGTTATTAAAACTTTCTATGAGGAGTTGTATGGAGGTAGTGGGAGTGCCCAAGTGGAAGAAATAGAAGAATACTGTCAGATGGTGAGGGGTGGTGAGGGGGAACCTGAGAAAGGAAGAAGCAGAGGTTGTCTTGGATGCAGTGACTGTAGCGGAGGTGAAAAGTGTATTAAAAAGCAAGAAGAGGAACAAGACACCTGGGGGTGATGGGATCCCGGCAGAATTCTATCTGCTCTTTTAGCCTGTGGTGAACAACCAAGTATTTAAAGTCATCAAGTTTTGCATGGAGAAGAAGGAGTTATCAAAATCTTTTTTATCACTCTGCTCTATAAAAAAGGTGACCCGCGTGAGGTGAAGAATTGGAGACCGATAACTTTGTTAAGTTCAGATAAAATCTTAGCCAAACTACGTGCAATGTAATAACTTACCTTTTGCAGTTACTGGATGTGATCTTGAGAAGGCATATGACTGGGTATCACACACACTTACCTGATGATGGTCTTGAAGAGCTTGGGTTTTCCTGAAGACTTTGTGGGAATTGTGGAATGTCTGTATGGGAGCCTAACAGAGGCAGTGAGAGTCAGATCTGGGGTAAGAAAATGGTGTCCCTTGTCTCCGATAATTTTCATCTGCGTAATGGAGCCCTTGGTGAGGTATGTGATGTCAGATAACGCCTTTAAGGGTATGTTTGTACCTGGGGGAGAAAGAAATAACACTAAAGCACTGTGCTATATGGATGACCTTTCTATGTAGCTCAGCAAGAGACCTAAGTAGGGTGGAGCTCCAGCTAAAGATCTTTGGAAGTATGTCCGGGCTGAGTGTTAGCTGGGAGAAGAGCGACGTGTGCATCCTGAGTGGTACATATGACATCTCCCGGGGAATGTTGAAAGGAGTGGAAGAGATCACAGTGCTAGGGATACAGTTTGAGCGGAATTTGATGAGTTAAGCCAACACGGAAAGAGGAGTGGAAAAAATCAGGAAGAAGCTTGAACTATGGAAGTTGAGGAGGATGTCGCTGTCTGGAAAGACTTTGGTTGTGAAAGCTATAATTATGCACTTACTGCTATATTTTGGAGTCATCTTTTCCCTGAGTAAGAGGTGGACCAAGAAGGTGATGAGGATGCTGTGCGTCTTCTTCTGGGGGTTGAAGATGGAAAGGATTGCAAAAGATGTAGTGATGAAAACAGTGCAGATGGGTGGATACAACTTTCCCAATGTAGAAAGGTTCCTTGAAGTACAATGGTGGCTGGTCCATTATAAGGCCTTTTCGGCAGGAGGGAAGGTGGCTTCCTTGATGAGGTACCTAATTGGGTGGCCACTTCTGAGAAGGGGGTGGTGTGAAAAAGACTTAAGGAGGCCTATGTCCTTGGTCTCTCCAGTCTAATACCTAAAAATGAAATCCTTTTTTGAACAGAAAGGGCTGCTTGGGCTGGGAGCTGACGCGGTAAAAAAAAAGTTTGTCTATGGAAGTGGTTGAGGAGGTAGCATCTAAGTGCTAAGCGAGCTGACGAGTGTTCGAAAAATCTGCTAACAAAAGGAGTTACAAATAAGCAGAGGGAAATTGGGTGGATGACCTTGCATAACTATTTACTTACCTTTGAGTTCCTGAAAGCCAGGGATCTTGTGAGGAGCGAAGTTTGCCCTAGAAGAGGATGGGGAGGGAGAGAAAATATTAGACATATTTTTTGCGAGTGTGCTTTTGTGAAAGAAGTGTGGAGTAGGATTAAGGGTTTTCTAAGGAGGGTGGTGGATGTGGAGGAACTGTCCTTTGTTTTGGGTGTGTATGGTCTGGTAGGTGGTGGAAAGGTGGCACGACACAAAAAGTGTGTTTTTTCTGTGATCTTTAAGGAAGTGATGTGGGAAGTGAGGTGTGCGATGCAGAAAAATAAGTTGATATTGACGGAGAAAGATTATGTGGATTGGTGTGTGGCAAAACTGTACTAAGTGTTGGTGATGGAAAGGACGGAGTTGGGGGTGGAGGAGGCGAATGAGATGTGGGATTTTAACAGGTGGAGGGAGGGGGTGGAGTGTAATGAAAAATGTGTTTTCTGTGAAAATATTATGTTTTTGACACATTATGCCCGAATGATGCAAGGAACACTGCTCAGTGAAGGAGTCTTGAGTTCATGCTGAAGTAGTGGTTCAGTCTGAGGGTTAAAAAAAAAAAAAATCTGTTTTATATCAAATACATCCCCTATATGGAGACCATATATTAAATGGATTTTTAGAAGAGAGAGATGGAAGAAGAGCTTGCTCTGTGCACTCCACACATCGACCTGGTATTGCAATACCTCCTGGATCGGAGACAAAAAAAGAATTGTCGGCACTGCCGCACATCTGCAAAGTGCTGCACATCTTTGTGTTTTGGGGGAAAGAGCACAATTTTGCGCATGCTCCTGCAGCACACAAATGTTAACCTAGCCAATGCGCACTATTGTTTCTTTGGCCCTACTATGGGTACAAAGAAAAATAACGCACACACATGTGGTATCTCCTTGATTGTCAGGAGTATAAAGTTTGTTTTGGGGGGGGGGGGGGGAGGTTTGGTGGTATATCATGCTAATGGCATAAAAATATACAGCTAAATTAAAAAATATATTTTTAACTATTTTGAGCCAGTTTTCCTTTGATAATAAAGGAAAATAAAGAGATATCTAACATTTACCAACAAATGAAATCCCAATAAAAAAAACAGTATAATCCACATAGATAAACTATATACCATATTTATTGGCGTATAACACGCACCGGCGTATAACACGCACCCCAAGTTTAGGAGAGAATTTTAAGGGAAAAAAAATGCCCATGAATGCAGCCTTGTAGTGTCAGTTGCAGCCTTTCAGTGTCATTTGCAGCCTTGTAGTGTCATTTGCAGCCTTTCAGTGTCATTTGCAGCCTTGTTGTGTCATCTGAAGCCTTGTGTCATCTGCAGCCTTGTTGTGTCATTTGCAGCCTTGCCCAGAGATGCTGCAGCCTTGTAGTGTCACTGCAGTTTTTAAATATGGCGCCGCCATGAAACAGAGCCGGTCCTGTGTCTCTAGGCGGCTCTCGGCTGCTTTCGGCTCCTCTCATAGTCCTGTGGGCAGAGCCGAGCGCCGCCGACATTCATACATAGCCGAGTGTACTCGGCTAGGTTCGGCTAGCTCTGCTCACAGTCACGCCCAGTCCCTGTGTTATGTCCATCTTAGGGCGGGACTGGTCGTGACTGTGAGCGGAGCTAGCCGAACCTAGCCGAGTACATTCGGCTATGTATGAATGTCGGCGGCGCTCGCTCCTCCACTCACAGTCAGCGGGGGATAGGCGGGGATCGGCGTATAACACGCACCCGCGATTTTCCCCTGATTTTAAGGGGAAAAAAGTGCGTGTTATACGCCGATAAATACGGTAGTTAGAATAATACTGTATGTACAGTTTTACTAACACATGTCAAGGTTACAAAATTCAGGTTTGGCCGGTAAAGTGGTGCTACAGCCTTAGGGTTTTTTTCTTACCTTAATGCGTTTTTTGCATTAAAGTAGAACTATAGACAAAACTTTTTTTTTTTCATTTTGGATAGAGTTTTGGATAGTGTAAGGGAGGGTTATAACCCCTGTTTTTTTCGCTATCTGTGTCCCATTGCAGAGATTTACAGTGGGGACGGAAAGTATTCAGACCCCTTAAATTTTTCACTCTTTGTGAAGCAGCACTCCATATTGACAGAAAAACACAGAATTGTTGACATTTTTGCAGATTTATTAAAAAAGAAAAACTGAAATATCACATGGTCCTAAGTATTCAGACCCTTTGTTCAGTATTTAGTAGAAGAACCCTTTTGATCTAATACAGTCTTTTTGGGAAAGATGCAACAAGTTTTTCACACCTGGATTTGGGGATCCTCTGCCATTCCTCCTTGCAGATCCTCTCCAGTTCTGTCAGGTTGGATGGTAAACGTTGGTGGACAGCCATTTTTAGGTCTCTCCAGAGATGCTCAATTGGGTTTAAGTCAGGGCTCTAGCTGGACCATTCAAGAACAGTCACGGAGTTGTTGTGAAGCCAATCCTTCGTTATTTTAGCTGTGTGCTTAGGGTCATTGTCTTGTTGGAAGGTAAACCTTCAGCCCAGTCTGAGGTCCTGAGCACTTTGGAGAAGATTTTCGTCCAGGATATCCCTGTACTTGGCCTCATTCATCTTTCCCTCGATTGCAACGAGTCGTCCTGTCCCTGCAGCTGACAAACACCACCACAGCATGATGCTGCCACCACCATGCTTCACTGTTGGGACTGTATTGGACAGGTGATGAGCAGTGCCTGGGTTTTCTCCACACATACCGCTTAGAATTAAGGCCAAAAAGTTCTTTCTTGGTCTCATCAGACAAGAGAATCTTATTTCTCACCATCTTGGAGTCCTTCAGGTGTTTTTTTTAGCAAACTTCATACGGGCTTTCATGTGCACTGAAGAGAGGCTTCCGTCGGGCCACTCTGCCATATAGCCCCGACTGGTGGAGGGCGGCAGTGATGGTTGACTTTCTACAACTTTCTCCCATCTCCCGACTGCATCTCTGGAGCTCAACCACAGTAATCTTTGGGTTCTTCTTTACCTCTCTCACCAAGGCTTTTCTCCCCCGATAGCTCAGTTTGGCCGGACGGCCAGCTCTAGGAAGGGTTCTGGTTGTCCCAAACATCTTCCATTTAAGGATTATGGAGGCCACTGTGCTCTTAGGAACCTTAAGTGCAGCAGAAATTTTTTTGTAACCTTGGCCAGATCTGTGCCTTGCCACAATTCTGTCTCCGAGCTCTTCAGGCAGTTCCTTTGACCTCATGATTCTCATTTGCTCTGACATGCATTGTGAGCTGTAAGGTCTTATATAGACAGGTGTGTGGCTTTCTTAATCAAGTCCAATCAGTATAATCAAACACAGCTGGACTCAAATAAAGGTGTAGAATCATCTGAAGGATGATTAGAAGAAATGGACAGCACCTGAGAGTGTCACAGCAAAGGGTCTGAATACTTAGGACCATGTGATATTTCATTTTTTCTTTTTTAATAAATCTGCAAAAATATCAACAATTCTGTGTTTTTCTGTCAACATGGGGTGCTGTGTGTACATTAATGAGGAAAAAAAATGAACTGAAATGATTTTAGCAAATGGCTGCAATATAACAAAGAGTGAAAAATGTAAGGGGGTCTGAATACAAACACCGTCCCCACCGTCCCCACTGTACCTTCACGTCCTGTCCCATAGCCAAACAGGAAGTAAGAAGAAATCCCTGTATATTAAGGAAATTCCTTGGGACCCCCAGGTCACCAGAACTAGTGTCACCATTGGATGACCCAAAATTTGGGATTTTCTTTTACTTTCACTTTCAATGATAATTGTAAATAGGACAAATAGAGTGGGTGAATCTCCTTAACGGGGACACCATAGTTGCCAACATTGTAAAAAAATTTATAGGGACACTTTTTTTGTCTGTTGGCAGAGTCTTATTATAATTAGGGGGCAGGGTATGCGTGTTAAGGCGTGGCGTAGAGGGGAAAGGAAAATGTGGTGCACACCACGCGAAAAATAGGCATGGTTTAATGGGATATTGGGTGTGGCTTAAAGGGTTGTGGCTCAAAGGGGGTGTGGTCCGAGTCTGAGATGAACGAGGGATGGAGGGAGAAAGAAAGAAATAAGGAGGGAGGGAAGCAGAGGGAAGGAAGGAAAGAAAGGGGGATGGAGGGACAGCAGGCCCAGATCTAGGGATGGGCCGAACACCCCTGATTCGGTTCGCATCCAGAACATGCGAACGGACCGAAAGTTTGCGCAAACATTCAAACACCGTTAAAGTCTATGGGACTCGAACGTGAGAAATCAAAAGTGCGAATTATAAAAGCTAATATGCCTAAAAAGGGTTTGGGGACCCGGGTGCTGCCCCAGGGGACATGTATCAATGGAAAAAAAAAAGTTTTAAAAACTGACGTTTTTTTGGGAGCAGTGATTTTAATGATGCTTAAAGTGAAATATTCCTTTAAATATCGTACCTGGGGGGTGTCAATAGTATGCCTGTAAAGTGGCGCATGTTTCCCGTGCTTAGAACAGTCCCTGCACAAAATGACATTTCTAAAGCAATAAAAGTCATTTAAAACTGCTTGAGGCTTTAATGTAATGTCGGGTCTTGGCAATATGGATGAAAATCAGTGAGACATACGGCATGGGTACCCCCCCCCCCCCCAGCCCATTACCAGGCCCTTTAGGTCTTGTGTGAATATTAAGGGGAACCCCGCACCCAAATTAAAAAAAGAAAAGGCCCTATATACTCTGAACAACAGTATAAAGGTGGTGCAAACAAGACAGGGACTGTAGGTTTGTTCTTATGTAGAATCTGTTTGTAATTTGGAACAGGTAAGTAAGTGTAGCTCCAGCCAAAAAATCTATTTTAAAACTTTTTGGAAAACATTATCACCCCTGTAACATTTGTTTTGCTGTCTGTGTCCCTGTTCAGAAGATTTCCCCTCACTTTCTGTCCCAATGACAATTGGATTTTGAAAATTTGGTGTTTTTAAGGGAAACAAGGATTGGTGATAAATCAGTGGAGAAGACACCTTTTTCCCATATTAACTCTTACAGGAGAGAATTTCCCTTCCTAGGGGTAGATTTCCTCTCATTTCCTGTTGTCTCCCTCCATTTGTAATTCGGATTTTTGAAAATAGGGGACCGCCTGTATATACTATACGGCCTGCCCTATACACTCTGCGGAAAATTGGGCCTTAGGTGTTGGTGGTACCGGAACACTGTAAGCCCTCACAGTTACTCTTGGTGGGCGCTGGAATGGGCCCTGCTGTGAAGTATTATATCAAGAATTGTAATTACATGCCCCTGTTATACAGGGGCATAAAAATTGGGCCTTAGGCAGTGGTGGTGGTGCCACAACACTGCAACCCCTCACAGATACTCTTGTTGAGCGCAGGAACGAGCCCTGCTGCTAAATATTACAGCAAAAGTTGTAATTACACGCCCCTGTTAAACAGGAGCAGAAAAATTGGGCTTTAGCCACTGGTGGTGGTGCCCAGAACCAAAAATGTTCTTAGAAGCTATCAACATGAACATTGAGGAGTAATAGGATAGTCACTCAGCATAACAGGATAGTCGCTCAGCATCAGCATAGACAGTCTTGAAGGGATCTCACATTCATAAAAAAATTAATTGGTTACATCAGCATTAGGTGCTTGGTAGCTGGTGATCCAAGACTGATTTAATTTTATGAAGGTGAGCCGATCAACCGAGTCGGTGGACAGGCGCACTCTGTGATCGGTTGCAAAGCCTCCAGTAGCACTGAATGTGCGTTCCAAAAGAACGCTGGATGCAGGACAGGCCAGTAGCTTAATTGCATACTGTGCAAGCTCTGGCCAGTGATCCATCCTCAAGACCCAGTAACCCAGTGGATTTTCGGTTGGAAAGGTCTCCAAGTCTGATCTTGTCCCTAGGTATTCCTGCACCATGTACAATAGATGCTGGCGATGGTTGCTGGAACTGATCAGACCTTGGGGCTGCAGACTAAAAAATTGTCTGAACACATCGGTCAGATGGCCACCTTCTCCACCGTTCCTTCTGTGACTGACCAAAGCCTCAGCAACACGTTGTCCAGTAGTACCAGGAAATTGGAACCTTCCAGGCTCTGGAAACGCATTGCACAAACCTTTCTGCAAGGCTTCCCGAAGATGTTTCATCCTCTGCTCCCTCTGAGACGGCTGGATAAGTTCCGCCATCTTACCCTTGTAACATGGATCAAGAAGGGTTGCCAGCCAGTAATGATCCCTCTCCTTGATACCACAAATCTGAGGGTCCTTTTGCAGGATCAGGGAGGCCATGCAGCATAGATTTGCTGAGGCATTCGGTCCAGAGTCCTCTGGGTCACTAAGGATGACCTGATCTGCAGCCACCTCCTGCCAGACACGTACAAGTCCATGGGTTTCTGGGGACTGGAAACGATCCCTTGAAGACTGCTGCTGATGCTAAGTGCCAGGCTCCACCTCCATGCTGACACAATCCTCCTCCTCCTCTTCCTGTGTGATAGGTAGGCCTGCAGGAGTACTGTCTAGATAAAGGGGGCCTTAAGTGGTAAGGAAGTCCTCCTCTTCCTCCCTCTGTTCTGCCTCAAGTGCTCCAACAGGTAGACAAGAGGGACAGTATCACTGATGCATGCACTGTCACTGCTCACCATCCTCGTGGCCTCCTCAAATGGTGACAGGACAGTGCATGCATCCTTGATCATGAGCCATTGGCATGGCCAAAAAAAAAAGACAAGCTCCCCTGACCCTGTCCTGGTGCCATACTCGCACAGGTAGTCATTGATGGCCCTCTGTTGCATGTGAAGCTGCTGCAGTATTGCCAACGTTGAGTTCCACCTGGTGGGCATGTCACAGATGAGGCGGTTCTTGGACAGGTTGCACTGCCGAGCACTGGCATTATAGGACCGGCGGAAATACCCGCAGACTTTCCTGGCCTGCCTCAGGAGATCCTGTAAGCCTGGGTACCTGCACAAGAACCGCTGCACCACCAAATTAAGGACGTGAGCCAAACCGGGAACATGGGTGAAGTGTCCCTGTTGGAGGGCGGAGAGGAGGTTGGTGCCATTGTTACAAACCACCATTCCTGGCTGAAGCTGGTGTGGCATCAACCACCTCTGAGCCTGCCCCTGCAGAGCTGCCAGGATCTCTGCCCCAGTGTGGCTCCTGTCCCCTAAGCAGACCAACTCAAGCACCGCATGGCATCTTTTTGCCTGAGTGCTTGCGTAGCCCCTAGAACGCCTACGGAGCACTGCTGGTTCCGAGGACAAATCTGCACAGGAAGAGGCCATAGAGGAAGAAGAAGAGGAGGGGGTGGAGGAGAGAGGTGTGGCAGAATCACCACTACCAGCATTTTGGAGGCCTGGTGGCAGAACAAGCTCTAATAATACTGCACTCTGTCCTGCATCCTTCCCAGCTGCCAGCCGGGTTACCCAGTGCGCCGTGAAAGAAAGGTAACATCCCTGTCCATGCCTGCTGGACCATGTGTCAGTGGTAATATGCACCTTACCGCTGACCGCCCTGTCCCACGAGGCCAAGACATTGCCTTCCACATGTCGGTAGAGAGCTGGAATGGCCTTCTGAGAAAAAAATTGGCGTTTGGGAACCTGCAACTGCGGTACTGCACATTCCACAAATTCTCGAAAGGGGGCAGAGTCTACCAGCTGAAAAGGCAGCAGTTGGAGTGCTAGCAATTTAGCCAAACTAGCATTCAGCTGCTGAGCATGTGGATGGCTGGGACCGAATTTCTTTCGCCGGTTTAGCAACTGGGGTAGGGAAATTTGCCTGCTACAATCGGATGTTGGTGTGCCACTAGCAGATTGCCCGGAAGTGCTTGGGACACCTAATTCTACACCTTCATTCCTCTCAGTGCAGGTCTCTGAGAGGACTGAAGTTATAGTGGGGTTGGAGATCCCAGCTGATGAGGAGCAAGGAGAGGTCCGCCTTGTTCTTTGGTGTGGGTCTTTTAAGTACTGTTGCCAACGGACTGCATGGGAGCTTGACATATGTCTGGTCAAGCATGTGGTGCCTAAGTGGCTGCTGTTTTGGCCACGCTTGATACGTTTCAGACATATGTTGCAAACAGCAACGGTGCGATCTGCTGCACAGGTCTCAAAAAAGGCCCACACCAAAGAACTTTTGGAAAAACGCGTGGAGTCAGCAGCGCCCTGCACATGCGGAGCTCTGCAGTGTGATGCAGTCGGTTGCCTGCCCTTAAGCTGGGCCTTGGAGGGCATCCTGCCTCATTGGAGATGTGCCTCCTCCTCCTCTCTTCTATCTGACACCCACGTAGGGTCAGTGACCTCATCATCCCCTCCCGGCTCGCCACTGGAGCAAACCTGGCAGTATGCTGCAGCTGGGGGAACATGACTGCCAGTTTCTTGTCCCTCCTTGGGCACCCCCTCTCTCTGGGCTCATGTTACTGCCTTCATCCTCAACCCGGGTACCATCATCAGAGCCTTCAAAATGCTGCGCATCCTCCTGCAGCATGTACCCTACACTGTGGTCGAACAGTTCGGGGGACTCCTCAGGGCATGATGGTGGGGCTAGGGAAGGAGTGACTGATGACATTGAGCTGATGGTAGAGGCAGCTTTGGCAGCTGCATTGGCAGACAAAGTACCCTGAGCCTGGGTGACAGAGGATGAGGAGGATGAGGACGGCTTGGTCATCCACTCTACCAACTCTTCTGCATGTTGTGGCTCAACATGGCCAGCTGCCAAAAAAAAGGACAAGCGTGCCCCACGGCCACATGCTGAGGATGCACCGTGTCCATGACCAGCACTGTTGGCTGTAGACACAGAGCCTGCTTGCCCTCTTTTAGTGGCCTGTGAGCGTCTGCCTCTCCTTGGTGGCCTTCCAGACATAATGTACAGTTAGATTAGCAAAACAATGCCTGACGTTTACTAAAAACAGTACTCCAGGAATGGCCTACAGTCAGGTATAGGCTTGGCTGGACTACAATGCAGTGGATATATATTTTATGAACTGCAGCTCACAGAGTCACCTGCCTGCCTGAAAGTATCTTTGAACACGCACTCCAGGAATGTCCTACAGTCAGGTAGGTATAGGCTTGGCTAGACTATATATATATATATATATATATATATATACAAGCCTGTGTATATATGTATATATGTATATATATATATATATATATATATATATATATATATAAAATGAACTGCAGCTCACTGAGTCACCTGCCTGAAAGTGTCTTTGAACACGTACTCCAGGAATGGCCTACAGTCAGGTATAGGCTTGGCTGCACTACAATGCAGTGGATATATATTTTATGAACTGCAGCTCACTGAGTCACCTGCCTGCCTGCCTGAAAGTGTCTTTGAACACGCACTCCAGGAATGGCCTACAGTCAGGTATAGGCTTGGCTAGACTATATATATATATATATATATATATATATATATATTAAACGAACAAGATGTGCTTTAACTGCAGACTTTCAGCTTTAATTTGAGGGTATTTACATCCAAATCAGGTGAACGCTGTAGGAATTACAACAGTTTGTATATGTGCCTCCCACTTTTTAAGGGACCAAAAGTAATGGTACAGATTAACAACCATCCATCAAACTTTCACTTTTTAATACTTGGTTGCAAATCCTTTGCAGTCAAATACAGCCTGAAATCTGGAACGCATAGACATCACCGGACGCTGGGTTTCATCCCTGGTGATGCTCTGCCAGGCCTCTACTGCAACTGTCTTCAGTTCCTGCTTGTTCTTGGGGCATTTTCTCTTCAGTTTTGTCTTCAGCAAGTGAAATGCATGCTCAATCGGATTCTGGTCAGGTGATTGACTGACTGTATATACTAAATACACTGCAGCTGACTGTATCGCCTGCCTGCCTGAAGTATATTAGCAACAGTACACCGGGAACAGCCTGCAGTGAGATCTAGCTAAACTCTATGCAGTGAATATATATATATATATATATATATATATATATATATACTAAACTGACATTTATATATATATATATATACAGTATATATACACATATATATGAAATACTCTGCAGCTAACTGAATCAACTGTCTGCCTAAAGTATATTAGAAACAGTACAGTAGGAATGGTCTGCAGTGAGATCTAGCTAAACTGTATGCAGTGGATATATATATACTAGACTGACTGTATGTATATATATATATATATATATATATATATATATATATATATATATTTATATATATATATATATATATATATATGAAATACACTGCAACTGAATCAGCTGTCTGCTCAAACTAAATGAAATGAAACTCTCTCTGCCTCTCTCTGTCTCTCTCTTAACAACGCCACCAACACACTACACACGGCCGATGTGCAGGTGGCCTTATATAGTGTGGGGCGTGGACTTAGCCCCCTGAGCCATAATTGGCCAAAGGCACCGTGCCTTTGGCCAATTATGGCTCTCTTCGCTGACGGCACTGTGATTGGCCAAAGCATGCGGGTCATAGTGCCCATGCCAATCATCAGCCAGCAATGCACTGCGATGACGCAGTGCATTATGGGCCATGACGCACCACTCGAATTTGGCGCGAACAGCTCATAATGTTCAATCTTCATCGAACGATCGAACAGCCGATGTTCGAGTTGAACTCATGTTCAACTCAAACAGACAGCCCATCCCTACCCAGATCCTTCACCACAATAGAAATATGTGTATTCCATAAAGTTTAACAATCAGCAGATAAAGATACTCCAAACGCCTGTTGGCGCTTTAATTATCCCTGCACCATGGTTGTTATGGTGTCAGGGTGATTGAAGCGCATTATTATTATTATTACATTGTAATATAAAATGAAATAGTTAAACTCACCATAATGTAGTATCGGTGGGAGCCCTGAGTGTGTCACCTGCCACATCGCCTGCCACCAGATGCCATCAGGTGTCCCCAGCGGAGTCCCTCCTTATATCAGGCGTCCCCAGCGGAGTCCCATCTTACATCAGGCATTTCCAGCTGAGTCCCTCCTTACATCAGGCATTGCCAGCAGAGTCCCTCCTTACATCAGGTGTCCCCAGCGGAGTGTCTCTTACATTAGTGTCCTGAGTGGAGTGCCTCTTACATCGGGTGTCCACAGCGGAGTGCCTCTTACATCAGGTGTCCCCAGCGACATACCTCTTACATCCGTGTACCAAGCAAACTGCCTCTTACAACAGTGTCCCCTGCGGAGTGCCTCTTACATCAGTGTCCCCAGCAGAGTGCCTCTTACATCAGTGTCCCCACTCCCCAGCGGAGCGCCTCTTACATCAGTGTCCCCAGTCCCCAGCGGATTGCCTCTTACATCAGTGTCCCCAGTACAGTACAGTTGCACTGCACTGCTCTGGCCATGAGATGGAAGGTTGGCTGCAGCTCCATGTGTCTGTCTCGTTCGGTTCCTCGTGTTCAGTGAAGAGGGGAGGGTCCGATCCATGCAGCTAATCCCGGCTTCAGTGTGCAGGAGAATTGTAAAGAGAGAAGCGATTTATTGGCTGCATGGATCGAGGCCCCTCCCCTCTCCACTGAACATAAGGAGAAAGAACCTGCTAGCCTAGAGAGAGCTCTTGCGGTGGCACTGGTGGCCATTTTCTTGGAGCCAGAAGCAGCTGCGGAGCCAAAAACATTGAACATTTCCCGGGATTTTAATCGGGACAGCCTCCAATTGGGACAAGGGTCCCAAAATCGGGATTGTCCTGGGAAAATTGACTGTTGGCAACTATGAGAGACAGACATCAATGAAAACTGACAAGCCTTTTAATCCCTCTCTACTCTATTCAAAACTAAAAAAAGTTTTGCCTTTAGTTATAGTTTAAGGTAAAAAAAAACTTCTGTTGCAGAGGATCCCCCCTCAGCTTCCCTTATACTTACCTTATCTCAATCCAACGCTGTGCTCAAGAGCAGCGGCTCTTTTGGCTCTCCTCACTGGGCAGATGGATAGCAGCAGGGGCCATTGGCTCCCACTTCTGTCAATCAAATAATTTGATGAGGGAGTGGGGGCTTCGTGTCAATAGATACAATAGACAGCACAGGGGAGCGAGCCCGCATGAGTGCCAACATAGAAATTTACTTTCTATGGGGGCACTCAGCAGGTGGGGAGAAGCCAGAAGTTCCAGCAGGAAACCTGAGAAGAGGAGGATTGGGGCTGCTCTGTGCAAAACCATTGCACAGTGCAGGTAAGTGTGACATGTTTGTTATTTAATTTTTTTTTAAAAAGGAAGCTTTAATATCACTTTAACTACTTCAGGTCCGCCCTATAGCAGTTTTACTGCTCCAGGGCAGCAGCTGTGTGCCAGATCACGTATATATATGTGATCCGGCTCTTCAGGGTAGGGACACACATGCTCGCCGCCAGCTCGCTCCTGCTGTAATTACACACAGCGAGAGCCCAGCGGTGGGTACCGTAGACTCTATGTGCGGCGGCACCTGCTGATGATTGAGTAAACAAGGCAGATCGCTGTTCTGACAGGAGGGAAAGCATTTGATTCTGTGTCTCTGCAAAGCAGGGACTAGGATCCATGTCTTCCCCTAGTAAAAGAACCCCCTAAAGTTTAGAAAAACACAGACTAGGCACTTAGTTAACACGTTGATCGCCCCTGGTGTTAACTTCTTTCCAGCCAGTGTGATTAGTAAAGTGACTGTGCATATTTTTTAGCACTGATCACTGTATTAGTGTCACTGGTCCTCAAAAAGTATCAGAATATCTGCCGCAATATCGCAGTCCTGCTATAAGTCACTAATTGCTGCCATTGCTAGTAAATAAATAAATAAAAATATCCAATAGTTTGTGGACGCTAAAACTTTTGCGCAAACCAATCAATACACGCTTATTGGAATTTTTTTTACCAAAAATATGTGGCTGAATACATATTGGCCTAAATTTATGATTTTGTCAATTTTTTATGAATATGTTTTATAGCAAAAAGTAAAAAATATTGTTTGTTTTGTTTTTTCAAAATTGTCGGTGGTTTTTGTTTATAGCGCAAAAAATAAAAACTGCAGAGGTGATCAAATACCACCAAAATAGAGCTCTATGTTGTGGGGGGAAAAAAAGGACATAAATTGTATTTGGACACAGCATAACATGACCGCGCAATTGTCAGTTAAAGTACCGCGGTACAGTATCACAAAAAATGTCCTGTTCATGAAGGGGGCTAAATCTTGCGGAGGTCAAGTGGTTAAGATTGTTTTGAACCCCATGAAGGGGTTACGTTCAAAAGTTCACCTTGTTTTTTCTCCTTTTTGCACCTGTGCACAAAAGAGCCGTGTCATATGTACCATGGAGATAGTTTAACAGCAGACGTTCCTGGAGACCATTGTGTGTTTGGCAATGGCATCCCTTCCTCGTTCCATGAAGTTGTAGAATAGATGTGCAGTGTACAATGAGAAGAGAAATGTATGACATCAGCTGCCTAAATAAAGAAAAAAGCTGATTCACTCCATGGACAATGCTTCGCTCAAACTGCCACATCAACAAAGAATGGTTAGGAACACAGTTAAGCCCGAGGAACGAATAGTTAGAAATACAGTAAAGCCTGAGGCTGTTTTTCAGGAAATATCGTACATCGATTTGGTTGGATCATTGGTTTCCACACTGCACTCAGCCAAGCATACATGTTAATGGTAAGGGGGAGGGGGTTGTCTGGAGGAGTAAGGTAGCTGTCGGTTCCCCCTTCCTCAAGATTCTATACTACACCACTGTATGGTGTATGTGGGTGTACACACACTGGACGCTTAGCAGTGGTGGAGACTCTGGATGCAAGCCATCTGTGTCCCGGCTCAATCAGAGGTGCTGATCCCATGGAACCTCTAGTGTGAGCAGTTACATGCGATCAGCACTGGCCACTGATTTCACCCTATAGACACCTGTTCCACTCATCCCTCGCTATCTAGCTGGAGGGAGGTAAAATTATGCAATTGAGCTGTGGTTTCACCTCTACCCCTTACGCTGCAAATGAACATGCCACATGCCATGGCAACAATGCTTTGCATCATGTTGGGCCAAAAATGATCCCCACAGCCTTCAGTGGGCAACACCTCCCACTGGCTTGATCCATTCTACTCAATGGGGGCAACTGGAATTGACCTGCAAGGCAAGGGGTTAAAGCAGGCATTGAGGCAATACAACTCCCCCTCACTGCCTGTCAAATGCTTTCTGAAGAGCAATCTGAATGTGGATCGCTCTTCAAAGATAACTGGTAGTGTAAACGACGCCTTCAGGTCCATTCACCTCAGTGTCTGCGTTACAACAAAGCAGCTGGTGTGTGTGTGTTGCGTTATTGGCAGTGCTGATGTGTCGATCTCAGCGCATCTCACTGTCCAATTTTTTTTTTTTAAACAAACTTTATTGAAATGCCAAACATTCACCCACTTGACTTCAGGGAAGACCTGCACCCAATAATTCGGTTGCGAGAAAAGGTGCACGGGGGGGAGGGGGGAATAAGGGAAATAATTAAAATAAGGAGGAGCTCTTCCTGGATCGAATCCCCAAAGTATACAGTGGCCCCTTGTGCACTGTGCATAAAGCACACATTGGGGACATGCCAATGGGGGGAACAGTAATTATTGGAAGAGGCTTTCTAACCTGTCCAATCAAGCATTTCCTCTAAATCTGGCCATACATTTTACAATCTCTGTATGATCTTAGCCATATTTACCTACATTTTGTAAAGTGAGTGAGTGCTTATCCAGGCAATGTTCAGCTTGTGTCTAATCAGGCAGTCCGTTGCACTACATAGCTGTTAGTAAACCTAAAATGAGATTGTACAATCAGATTATAATGTATATGGCCTGCTAAATGTGGGCTGGCCAAAAGCTGTTGTGAGCACCCAAAGATCATTGCCTGAAATATTCAGATCTGTTACCTGCCATTTCATGCCCATGGATACTCTAATGCCGCGTACACATGATCGGACTTGCCGTCGGAAAAAGATATGATGGCTTTTCCGACAGGATTCCGCTCAAGTTTGCCTTGCATACACATGGTCACGCAAAAGTTTGCTGAACTTACGACCATCCAGAACGCGGTGACGTACAACATTACGACGAGCCGAGAAAATGAAGTTCAGTGCTTCCGAGCATGCCTCGAATTGTTTCCGAGCATGCGTAGGAATTTTGCGCATCGGAATTGCCACAGACGATCGCATTTTCGGATAGAAACTTTTTCCGACCGTAAAATTGAGAGCATGCTCTCAATCTTTTTCTGGCTGGAATTCGGCCAGCAAAAGTCAGTTGGAGCATACACACGGTCGCATTTTCCGACGAAAAACTCTCATTGGTCTTTTGCGGACTGAAATTCCGATCGTGTGTACGCGGCATTAGGCTTGAACAAAACTTTTAACTAGGAAGAAGAACCTGTGTATATAACGAGCATCTATGTCTGTCCTCTTGTACATATAATACAAACTGTACATGCAAACATGATTTTTTTTATTAAACAATGCTTTGAATACAAGCAACGAATATTACTTTAACACACCAATTTTTACTGGAGGATAAATTGTATGGAATCCCATATATTAGAACAGTTAGCATTGTTGGTGTGTTAGCTTTTACAGACTCATAAAGCAAAAATGTATGTAGAAAGTGGGACTTTAAAGGTACACCCAATATATGGAAAAACACTATCAATTAAAAAATTATACCAATATTTATTAAGACAGTTTTACAAGAAAAAACTATAAAATGTGAAAACAGTTTTACATTCATAGTCAAAGGTAAACATCCTCAACCTAGTATTGACAAATGAAAAGAAAAAAACTGTAATCACAAAATTCTAATCATAACCACGTCCGCAAATTTCAACATGTTTCGCCAGGAAGGCTTCCTCAGGAAAATGGACGAGGATTTTTGACTATTCAACGAGAATACACATGATAAGAACAACCTTGGATGTATAGAAAAGAAACAAGAAATAAGAATAAATAATTGTATAGAAATAACACATGAAACATTTATGTTTATACAACTTGATAGCTCTTTAGCTTGTATAACCATGACTTCACCAAAACCCCCCCATTTAAACACCAACCCCCACCCGACCCTACCCCAAGCTTTACACCCACCCCCTCCATGATCCCCAAACTGACGCAACCACCACCCCTACGTCAACTCCATACCTCAAAAGAGAGTTCCAGGGAAGTCGCAGGACCCGAGGCGTCAAATGAGAGGAGAAGAGCGAAAAATGCCAGATCACCCGTAGGGAGGGATGTGTGTTATTATGAACAAAGACCATCCAGGACAGGAGAAATTATCACAGTATCTGTAACATATATCATAGTTAATAAGAACACACATGTTGCGGATGAAGAGGGCTAAAGTCCACAGCAATATCTAGTCAGTGGACCGTACTCACCAACATCCCGTGAAATAAAAGGGTATTTATATTGGGAGCTCATGTGGACTGGTGGCACAAATACCAAATATGAGGATGCATCTATGCGAGAATCAAAAGAGGGGACACAGCTACTTCATGGTTTCTGAAATGATATATATATATATATGTACCTGCATCAGAATCTTATATAGAGAAACATATATATGTATGTGATGCGTCTCTAAATCTTCAAGAGCACATGCTCACCTTGAAGGGGTCACAACGCTGTGTAAAAAGCTACATCACATTCCTGCTGGTACTGCTGGAGAAAAACCAAAAGGTAATAAACCTCAAAGGGTAGTCACTTCCTATGTTTCAAATAGAGCAAGGAGGTGACTGATGGTCATCTAAGAAAAAGAAAAATAAGAAAAAAGGCACCCAAAACAGTGCTTAGTTCCCGGTTGAGTATACCGCAAAATGCTAGACCAGCTAACAGTCATTGTAGTTTTACCTGGTGCCGGCGTCCATATTCAACATGAGCTCCCGAGCTGCTGACACAAGCATCAGGATGTGTGGGGTTTAAATATCCCTCCCCATGGCGCCAAAATGCAGCGCATGACATCACGCCGCACTGGCGCCAAGCAGACGCAAGAGGGAGGTCCAAAGTCCATGGACTGCTTACCCGGAACCCGATACAGAAACCCGGAAGTAAATGATGCTTCTGGTTGCCAGAAACAACACTGTAACTCAGGCCAGGGGACCTCAATGAGGGGATTAGTTACAAGCCCTTTCTGTGAAACTTATCCCTCATTGGGACATGTTACTTATGTACTTTTGGGTGAACGTCACGGAAATTGGGATATCTATCTAGCCATATCGATCAAGGGTTTGCTTTCTGAATGTGGCTATTTTCCTGGGTATACTGATCATGGGGTTGCTTCATCCACTTTTACCATCTATCCCCCCCCGTTTCGGAACCACTCATCACTTTTGAATACTATGGGATTGTTGGACGTATGCCATATCACAACTGATTCCCGGTGGGTTGTCTGGCCCAGGGTTGCCTTTTGTTATTAAGTGTTCTTGCATAGCAAGACCACGTACTGTTATCTCACATATATATTATTCTTATTATTATAGCCAAATTTACCACCCTAACTCCTCCCACAGTTTTTACACTACATAGACAAGTAATATACCGAAACGTGCGGATTGTTCCCGAATGGTGTGCTATTACTTTGTGGAACGTTTCGCCGAATGGTTCACGAAATATCGTCGTTTTTGCGGCGAAATTGGTCCCATAGGAATGAATGGGGAAACTAGAGTGGGAGATGACAAAAGCTGGAAAATCAGAACATGATTTCTAAACTGCCGCCACTCCCTCATTTTCAAGCCCACCTACACAAATCTTATATCAAAACGTTCAGCTATCCCTGCTGCCACTAAACATGTCCACGGCTAAGCCATAGTCCTGATAGTTTTCACAATATGACCATTTGTTTGCAACTCACGCCGTCCATTGACATTCATTGAAACTACACTCTAGCCCCCTCCAAATTTGAAGGGCAATTTCTAAACTGCGACTGTGCCTTCATTTTTAATATTTCAGAGACATACTATACATCAAAATCTAGGTCTGGGTCTTGTGATTCTCACAATATAAAGATCTTCGCTGTAGGATGTATAGTTTTTAAAATACGGCCATTTGTTTAGAGGTCATTTCAGGAAATTTTATCCATTAATCAGAGTGTACTGTTAGTGTTTGTTTTGTTGCCATGGTTACCAAAGCTTCTGTTATACACAGGGGGGAAGGTGGCTGGAGCATCTCAGCTGATTACAGAGCCCGGGGGAGGGGACAGACACACCATGTACTGATTTATAATAGAGGAATATGATGGGGCAGTTTTGATGGGGTAATTCTGATGGGGCAGTTTTGATGAAGCAGTATTTGGGAAGCATAAACAGGGCATGAGCGTTGCTAGGAAACAGTGGTTGTAAACACAAGATGCTGAGACACTCCAAATGCATGTGACTTCATCTGCTAGACTTGATAATGCTTGTAGACTCCTCCCACAGTTTTCACACTACAGAGACAAATAATATACCGAAACGAGCGGATTGTTCCCGATTGGTGTGTTATTACTTTGTGGAATGTTTTGCCGAATGGTCCACGAAATGACGTTTTTGCGGCGAAATTGGTCCCATAGGAATGAATGGCGAAATGTTCAAAACTAGAGTGGGAAGTGACAAAAGCTGACAACCCCATGATCAGCCAAAACATTATGACCACCCCATGATCAGCCAAAACATTATGACCGCCCCATGTAAAAAAAAAAATATTTTTGAAAAAAAAAAAAATCATTTTTGAAAAAAAAAAAAAAATATTTTTGAAAAAAAAAATATTTTTGAAAAAAAAATTTCTTTTAAAAAAAAAATATTTTTGAAAAAAAAATATATTTGAAAAAAAAAATATTTTTGAAAAAAAAAAATTATTTTTGAAAAAAAAATTACTTTAAAAAAAATAATAATTTCGAAAAAAAAATTATTTTTGAAATAAAAAAATTCATTTTTGAAAAAAAAAATTACCTTTGAAAAAAAAAATTACTTTTGAAAAAAAAAATCATTTTTGAAGAAAAAAAAATCATTTTTGATTAAAAAAAATTCATTTTTGAAAAAAAAATTACTTTTGAAAAAAATGTTCAGCTCTTTCAGCGAATGATGGAACTTTTTTACTACTATTTATACTTTTTAAAATATTAAGCTTTTTAACACTTTTCACAGTTACTCAAGCCACTCCACCCCACCCAGTTACTCCGCCCACTCCAGTTGTAGAGGCAAGAACACTTTCACAATTTCCCCAGAAATTGTACCTTTTCTAGTTTAAAATATTGTTTTGGAATAGGGAAAGCAATACACACTGAGTTAGCTACGATGTTGTATATTTATATAACCCTCTATATGTAGATACAAATTATGGGTGCATTGTTGTAAACTAAATATTGTGATGTATAATCATGACCACATCTAAACTTTGTGTTTCTTTTTTTTTAACCCTTCCCCGGGCTTTCTTGTTCCCTCATTTTTACCTCCCCAGTCCAGTCCCTTTAGACCCCCGTATAGACGCCCAAGGGTGCTGACTAGTGTGGGTCTACATCCCCTTTGTTTTTTGGGGGGGTGCAACCCCGATCCGCGCCCGCCCTGAGGCTTCCATTTGATCCATGGCATCCCGGGTCAACCGTGATCAATAGCCACTATACACCATCTGCCCGAGGTTCTTTCACCTCCTTGGTTCAGCACTGTCTCCAATGTGAGTTACAGTGTTGTTTCTGGCAACCGGAACCCTTTGGGTTTTTCTCCAGCAGTACCAGCAGGAATGTGATGTAGCTTTTTACACAGCGTTGTGACCCCTTCAAGGTGAGCATGTGCTCTTGAAGATTTAGAGACGCATCACATACATATATATGTTTCTCTATATAAGATTCTGAAGCAGGTACATATATATATATATATATATATATATATATATATATCATTTCAGAAACCATGAAATAGCTGTGTCCCCTCTTTTGATTCTCGCATAGATGCATCCTCATATTTGGTATTTGTGCCACCAGTCCGCATGAGCTCCCAATATAAATACCCGTTTATTTCATGGGATGTTGGTGAGTACGGTCCACTGACTGGATATTGCTGTGGACTTTAGCCCCCTTCATCCGCAACATGTGTGTTCTTATTAACTATGATATATGTTACAGATACTGTGATAATTTCTCCTGTCCTGGATGGTCTTTGTTCATAATAACACACATCCCTACCTACGGGTGATCTGGCATTTTTCTGGACTACAGGGGGGAGTGGACTCTGAGGGTTCCCCCTCCTCTCCTCTCCTCTCATTTGAAGCCTGGGGTCCTGCGACTTCCCTGGAACTCTCTTTTGAGGTATGGAGTTGACGTAGGGGTGGTGGTTGCATCAGTTTGGGGATCATGGAGGGGGTGGGTGTAAAGCTTGGGGTAGGGTCGGGTGGGGGTTGGTGTTTAAATGGGGGGGGTTTTGGTGGAGTCATGGTTATACAAGCTAAAGAGCTATCAAGTTGTATAAACATAAATGTTTCATGTGTTATTTCTATACAATTATTTATTCTTATTTCTTGTTTCTTTTCTATACATCCAAGGTTGTTCTTATCATGTGTATTCTCGTTGAATAGTCAAAAATCCTCGTCCATTTTCCTGAGGAAGCCTTCCTGGCGAAACATGTTGAAATTTGCGGACGTGGTTATGATTAGAATTTTGTGATTACAGTTTTTTTCTTTTCATTTGTCAATACTAGGTTGAGGATGTTTACCTTTGACTATGAATGTAAAACTGTTTTCACATTTTATAGTTTTTTCTTGTAAAACTGTCTTAATAAATATTGGTATAATTTTTTAATTGATAGTGTTTTTCCATATATTGGGTGTATCTTTAAAGTCCCACTTTCTACATACATTTTTGCTTTATTATTTTCAGGGATGTTGGTACATAAAAAAATGTTTCCAGTACTTCTGGAAAACTGATCTCTACCCATTTCGCTCGTCTTTTACAGATTCATGTCATCATCCCCAGGCATCCTCTAGAACAGTGGTCATCAACCTTGTCCTCAGGACCCACTAACAGGCCAGGTTTGCAAGATAACTGAAATACATCACAGGTGATATCATTTGCTGCTCAGTGATTGCAGTATTCTAGTCTGCATCTCCCCAAGGTAATACATAAAACCTGGCCTGTTAGTGGGCCCTGAGGACAGGGTTGATGACCACTGCTCTAGAACATGTATGTCAAACACAAGGCACTCTGTATGTAACGCACCCTTGAATCCTGCACTCTGTACGTAATGCACTCCTGAACTCTACACTCTGTAGCATAATCCTGAACTCTGTACGTAGCGCACCCCAAACCTAAAAGGCCCTTTGAAGGCAACCATACTACTGATACGACCCACAATGAAATTGGGTTTGACACCCCTGCTCTATAAGATAAATGTTACTTCTGAGTTGACTTATACGATTGATTTGATTGAAGCGTATCCAGATGGAGGACATGTGTTACTTTGTATCTCTTGGAAGATTGATACTGTGATACCATTACTGCTGTGACATAAAGGGAGGTTTTCCTCTGTTCTTTAAAAGGAAAAAATTCTGGGAATAAATTGTAAATTTCAGTGGAATGTGTGTGTTCCCATGACATGTGTTCCATATGTTGTGCTCCTCTGTAGCCTTTGTTTAACATAATAGATATCAGATCCGGAGTCACTGATAAGTTACATGTGTCTGAAAGCTTTTAAGGCAGCAGGTAAAACAACCCCCTCAGAAAATAACTTTTTTTTTTTTTTTTTTTTTTTTTAGCATTCAGGTAAATGTCTCTATTAGGGCCGGATCTCCCCAGAACACAGTGTGGGAAAGGCATGTTCTATTCGTATTTCCCGCACCTCAGGTGCATGAACTGCCTTTAAGATCTGCATGTGAGTGCCAATGTATTGGTAATGGCTACCCAAATGCCTGACGAAGGGGCCCTGCGTGGCTCTGAAACGTTGCACTGCTTTCTGTTGTGATGCAATAAAATCCATTTGGACGCTACCTTGTTGATCCATGGTGTGCTGGCAAATTTCTAAATTTTTCCATAATGGATTGGTAATGGCTACCCAACTGCAGATTGAAAACACAGTTCATTTGCAGGCATCAAATTGCATGGTCTTGCAAGACAATGAGGTTTGGTGTAGTGTTTTTTAAAGTAGTGCAAGCACTGCTTTTCCACAGTCCCGCAGTGCATCTTGCAGCCCATTCAAACAGACTATCAAAATGCACTGCACAGGAATGCTCGGGTTCGAACCTGGTTTGAACCTGCCCTTAAATTGTAAGATGTAATAACATAATTGGAAGGCTTGAATTACTGCAGCTTACAAACTTACAGCCTCTTAGCCCAATGCTTCCATGCTTGGGCCACCTTGCTTAAAAAAAACACAGTGATCTTGTCCATGCTGGGCAAAGGGACCCCCCGTGACCCTATTATATTCCCCTTACCAGCACTCCATCACTTTTCCTTTCTCCTCCACAGCCGTCCACAATACCTGGCACTTCCAGGTATCAAGACAGCAGCCATTACAATTCCATCCATGGATAAGAAAATAAGAGCAGGGGATCACTGGAAATATGTATAAGTGGGTTCAGGGGTAGGCCCATTGAAGAGACTCTTTCAATTTCCCTGTATGGATAGGGTGACAGTATCTCTTTAAAGGAAACCTTTACTGGGAGAAACAAAGGGGCTTCCATTGCTGATGTCTCATTCTGTCATGTCATGATGGCCCTCTGGATTTAATACTAACTGTAGAACTATTGTACCCCTGGAGGAGCTGCAGGATATATTGGGTCCCTCTACCTGCCTTCATGTAGTGCCTCGGGGCAGAAGTGATGACCTGCCCCATGCCTGGACTTGAGAACACTGACGCACGCCTGTTATATTTTAAATGGGCTTTATTTGAGACAAATCCCACAAAAAGAATGTATAGCTAGACAACTGTTTTCTGTTTCAATCATTTTAATTGGTTTTAGAAAATAGAGTACAATACAATGTAGTAGACATTTTTACAATGCTGAGGCTATCAAAAACAGTACGAGCATTCAGTAGTATCAAATCAAGGTATATTGGTATAGTCCTATGTCTCAATGAGGTAGTATTCGCAACCGTTAGGCTACAAGACTCAAGGGACTAGCTCAAGGGTAGAAATCCAAAGTGAACCTTCAACAATATAAAATTCAACAATATAAATTCAAAGATATAGCAGGTTCCATACTGGGAAAAACCTCTGCTAGGACCAGAATTTGGAGTACAAAACTCAGCATTATTATCAAAACATTTTTTGAAAGAAAGTTTCAAAAGAGCAAAAAAAGCAAGAGAAAAAAAGAAAAGGATAAGAAGGGGAACAAGGGATGTCAGTCCAGGGATCCACCCAGATAGCAAGTAATTGTGCTGCAAGTTTGAAAATGACTTGCTAAGCTCTTGCAATGCAGCAAGTTTGCATTGCATGACTCCAGATCAACTTTCTTTGCAAACATTCTGCAAGTCTGCTGCAAGTTCTGGTTCAGTTATGCTGTGCAATAGTCACCCCACCACAGGGGCCACTGTGGCTGAATTTTCATTGCTCCCTGCTGTGTGTAAGGTTATTCCTTAATTGGTGCTGGGGCGTGGTGTGCAGAGAGGTGAGTGGTATCCATGAGATCTGATATGGAGTTCAGAGAGGTAGAAATCAAGCAGTGACTAAACCTAATATCCCACTGGTGGAGCACAATTTGGAATGTTTATTTTTCCTTGCTTATATGCTAGCAGCTCACCTTAAACAAAGACTACAACAGGTCTAGTGGCGCTTTGAGGAGAGGAGAGTGGAATGTGATTTTCTATAAAGGATCCATATATTAAACCCCTGTCAGACCAGCTGTGGATTTTGATGCAGGTGAGGAGAGGAGAATGGAACATGAACTGCCATTAAGGATTTGTCTACCAAAGCGCCACTAGACCTGTTGTGGTATTTGTTTAAGGTGAGCTGCTAATTCTCCTAGAGTTCTCAATCTCTGTTTCCATTTTCCCTCCCCTCTTTCTCTGGTTCTGCCAACTTCACATGATTTTAATTGTTAATTGATTTTAAATTGGATTGTACTGCCCCGTTTTCTGGAGGAATGGATATCTTTTCTATATAAACTTGATTTTATTGTAAATCTGTATGCAATGAGGAAGGCTCTGGCCAAAACATGTTAGCACTTTAGATGTCGCACTGCTGTTAGTGCTCAATAAAGATTTAAGAAGAAGAAATCTAGTTGCCGGTGTCTTGCCGAGAAAGTTCCCTCGGCGGATAAGGACCCCCCTCTACTGCGCAAGCGCAGCACGAATGACTAGGAGCTGCCGAAAATAGCCGAAGATGAAAATCTTCAATCAGCTGTACACGGCGCCTGCGCCCTAGGTCCAGGCTGAAGCCCCACCATCCAAGTGGACCTAGAGGGGGAATAAAAAAGTGCCGAGCGTAGCGAGGCCGTGCCCGAAGGCGCCGTGCCCCATCTTACAGGCGCCGTGTACAGCTGATTTCTTCTCTATTTCGCTTTGGCTATTTCCGCCAGCTCCTACTGCGCAGGCGCTGCGCCTGCGCAGTAGAAGGGGGTCCTTATCCGACGAGAGGAACTTTCTCGGCAGAACACCGGCATTTCTTGCTATTTTGATGTTTATGGGACACAACAAGCCTGAGCACCGTTATTCAGCTCATCATTCTACAATCATGCGTTGGGGTTGGGTGAGTTTTTTTTCTACATTACCACAGATGCCTGGATGGTGGGAACAATTGTAATCACAACTTTCAAGAACTGTTTTTTTAAAAAGGGATCTTCACCTCTCATCACTTTTTGATGCACATGCACTTTATTATTTGGGACCTATTTTATTTTTTTTTATGTAAAATCAGATGAATACCTGCTGTTGATTCAAGCACTTTTATTACTGTTTCACATATTATCGCATATTATTGTATTTATTTTTTTGTTTTTTTAAATTAGGGTTAGTCTTTTTGTTGTTTAGCTTCTTGAATTAGTGCACTTTATTACTGTTTCACATAGTATCGCATAGTACTGCAATTTTTGTTGTGTGTGTGTTGTGTTGTGTTGTGTTGTGTTGTGTGGTTTTTTTTTTTTTTTTTTTTATATATTTTTATATAAAAATATTTTATAATTTTTATTGTTTTTGCGAATGTTCTTTTTCATGTTATAAATGTTCTTTTTGTGTTTTGTTAAATGTTTACCCCAATAAAAAAATAACTAAGATGTAATCCAGTGTTATTTGATTTTATTCAAATATTTTAATGTTTTTATAAAGATCAGTTTTGTCTTAATGCACTATTCCGTGAACTAAGGTACAATTTTTAGGGAAATGGTAAAATATTGGCCAAAAAAGCTGAACTAAAAATATTTAATTGAGAGCTTTTTTTTCTACTTCAGCCACTTTAGCTTAGATTTTTCTGACAATTCACCTCTCTTCACTTATTAGTGAATAGACCCATTAAAAAACGGACACTTGGACAAACAACAAGAAAAACTAGTGCCAAAGATATTAATGGAAGATTGAGGGATTAAATAAGATTGCTGCTACCTAAGTACCGGTGAATCACCAGCATAGGTGTGTGTAGCCTATTGCATTAGGGTGCGCAACCCAAAGATCAAACACACATGCATGTGTGTGTGATCTATATTACATATACATACAGACACACACACTATTATGGTAGAGTGCCAGTACAAATGTATAAAGTGTAGTCCCTTGCGCTATCAAAGTGAATCTATTAGATGGACAATAATATATCTAAAGATTGCAGCTAGATTATGGTTGCCACCTCATCCCTTTAAACCCAAACACATATTAATTACACAGGTTCTGTGGCTGATTAAGGTGGTAATTAAACTTACTTAGTGCCTTCTCTGTATTTAACCACTTGCTTACAGGGCACTTAAACCCCCCTCCTATCCAGACCAATTTTGAGCTTTCAGCGCTGACGCACTTTGAATGACAATTGCGCGGTCATACAACACTGTACCCAAATTAAATTTTTATTATTTTTTCACCACAAATAGAGCTTTCTTTTGGTGGTATTTGATCACCTCTGCAGTTTTTACTTTTTGTTAAAAAAAAAGTAAACTGAATTTTTAAAAAAAAAATTTTTTTATTTTGTTATAAAAAATTTAAAACAGGTCATTTTTCTCCTTCATTGATGTACGCTGATGAGGCGGCAGTGATGTGCACTGATAGTCGGCAGTGATGGGCACTGATGGGTGGCAGTGATGGGCAGCACTGCTAGGTGCCACTGATTGGCACTACACGTGGGCATTGATAGGTGGCACTTGTGGGCACTGATGAGGCAGATGTGCCTCTTCCACTTCGGGACCGACATCTGAGCCGGTGATCGGCTTTTTTTTCTACTCACGCTGTCAGCGTGAGTAGAAAAAAAAAACGATTACCGATCTTTTGTTTACATCATATGATCAGCTGTCATTGGCTGACAGCTGATCACATGGTAAGGGGCCGGGACCGGCCCCTTACTTAGATCGGTGATCACCCGAGTCTCAGTGACTCGGTGATCAAGGCGCGCTCGGCACGCACCCTGCAGGGCGCACGCAGGGAGCGTACACGGGGGAGGCCGTCATATGACGGCCTCCCGGGAATTCAGGTCCGCGTTGTGGCCGTCATTCGGCCATAGCGCGGATGTGAGGTGGTTAATTAGCCTCAGAACCTATGTAATTCAAAGGGGTTCGGGTTTAAAGGGATGAGGTGGCAACTCTAAGCTAGATCTGTGTATACAGTGCACTCATAACAAATAAATATATAAAAAGTGATCAGCGCAACTAATTAAACAAAACTGTATAACAATCATAAGGTATAAATATAATCACTGTGCAAATGATGCTAGTAAACAATATAATAAAGAGACTAAATATGTGTGACAGTGTTCAATGGTCCTGTGCAAAAAAAATCAAATACAACAATCCAGTGCAAAATTTCAAAACAGTGCACATAACACTATAATGTGCAAAACAAATAAAATGGCTGTTACTGAATGATCTGAGTTAATCAGTAACAGATGGATGGTTCATCCTTTCCCTCTGATTTTGAGTGTGATCATCTGGGACTGAATGAACCATCCATCTTACAAGCGGTCTTACAAGCACACTTTTTTTGGAAAAAATACACCGGTGTGACAGAGTATTGCAACGACTGCTATTTTATTCTGTAGGATGTTAGGAAAACATTTTATAATGTTTGGGGGTTCTAAGTAATTTTCTAGCAAAAAAACTGTTTTTAACTTGTAAACAACAAATCTCAGAAAGAGTCTTGGTCCTTAAGTGGTTAATGGAAATACAGTTTAAGCTTCACAAATTTTCGTTGCTGGTTTTTCCCTGCCACCTGTGAAGCAACAGGTGCAAAACGCACACTAGACTGGCGTGAGGGAGCAACACTGGCACATAAAGCAGTAATGACAAGTATCAGTGCGACAAGGCAATGAAAAGCACTCTATGAATGGAGGAGACGAACCTTTTATTCATCTGCCTGTACTATTCAATGTGAGAACCAATAGTACCGCTTCCTGAATGGAGGAAATGTGTGGAAAGGGTGGGCATAGTTGGCACATTTGATGGGTGTTTGTGACAGGTGAAGCTGCTCATTAACCCATTCTCACCCACTCCAGCATCCCTTTAAAAAAGTTCTGAATGTTAGGGCGGGAGGGGCAGGAAGGATCTGCGATAATGTGACTACTGTGATTGTTTGTCAGAGTGGTCACATGATCGGGAGCCGGTCCTGCTAGTTACTGATCATTGGTTGGGGTCGGGCGTGTGCAGGATGAGGGCATCAAAGCTCACCCTTTTGCAGGCACACATCACCTGCAGCACTGGAAGATCACAGCTGTTATCTGGGGATCAGAGGAACCAGCAAGTGGGACACTATTTATTCTTGTCCCTGGTGCTGGTTTAGAGAAGAAAAAATCGCTAAACTTCAGTTGCAAGTAACAAAAGGCTTAACTAGTAGTAGTTAGTCACATTCAACTGCACTTGTTGTGTTAAAGACATTTACTAGCATATCCAATCTTTGTCAGGAAAATAGGCCAGCATTTATAACAGAATTTCAATGGTGATTGGATTAAAGCGGTATTGGACCCAAAAGCGAACATTTTATTACTGTATATTGCAGCTTACCAATTCTTAGAAGTGATGGCTGCATTTTTTTTTTCTTTTTTGGGCTTTCTATTCTTCATTCTCAACTGGTGATCCTGCTAGGAAGTATGTTGCTTTTCAACAGAACAAGTTTTCCTGCAGATGTAGCAGTTAGAGGGTTAAGACAAATCATTTAACACCGACAGGGGTGCTTACAATAGTCAGCTTTTATTCATTTATATGAAAACTTCATCCCAAAAGGAAAAAATGGCTATTGTAGCTGCTTATAAAGTGTGAGCTGTAGTTCAGCTTCTAACATGTCCCTACCTCCAGACTGACAGAGCTGCTGTCTCCCTTGTGCTCCTTCATCCAGAGTGGGGGCACTCTAATACTGGAGGTGTGTTACTGGACTCCCTGATGTCCTGACTCCTCTGCATGGTGGTACTCATTTCTTGAGGCCCTATAATGCCAGGGCAGAAGAAATACCCTCAAAATGACCCCTTTTTGGAAAGTAGACAGTCCAAAGTATGGCGGGTTTTTTGAAGTTGTCATTTTTTGTCATAAGTTTTTTGGAAAATGAAGAAATTACTCCATTGGGACTTTTTTAAAATTTTTATTATTATTACATTTTGGATGTTTTTTTTTTAATACACTGTGACCAGAGCAATATAATGTTGCCATAGCAACATTGTACTGCTCTGGGAAAGTGATCAGAATTTTTTTTTTATTTTTTTACACATTATGTTTGCTTATAGCAATGTATTACATTGCTATAAGCAAGCATTTTACTGAATGAAACTGAATCATTTAGTCTGTTTTGTTGTGATTAGCTGTGATTGGTCAAAGCTAATTACATGGTACAGATGGGCTGCGATTGGCCCTGTCTGTACCATGTGATCAAATTGACCAATCATAGCTAGCAACACATTTCTACACATTGGGTGGCTTGAAAGGAACCCATCCATTGTGTACAACTGTCATGTGACCTGCTGTGCATTCGTCATGGCGTTCACATGGTACCGGCAGCGAGCCAGTACTCTGATCGATCATCATTTATGCCCCTTGGACACGGCCGGTGACAGATATTCCACTGCGCGGCCTAGCGATTGGCCCATCCTGACAGGATGTCATATCTATATATGTCACGTCCAGTCAGAATGGGAAAGCCACCACCTGGTCATCATTTTGCTCTAGCCCGGGCATGTAGTAGTTAAGGTGTGAATTGCTGCCGGTGTGAATATAAATACCGGGGTATTTTCCTTGACAGTCAAAAGAACTGAAGAAGTGACTCGGATAAGCTACTAGCTAAACCATGAGCTAGATCAGGGGTTTCCAAACTTTCTAAACAAAGGGCCAGTTTATTGTCCTTCAAAATCTGGGGGGGCAGACTGTGGCCAACGGGAGTGGAAATTTTCCTGGCATCAGCGACAGTAAACATTACCACATTTGGTATAAGGTGACAGAATAGTGCCCTATCGTTGGTATCATTGGAAGGAATAGTGCCCCATGGTTGGTATCATTGGAAAGAATAGTGCTCCATCTTAGGTAACATTGGAAGGAATAGTGTCCCATCGTTGGTATCAATGGAAGGAGTAGTGCCCCATTGTTGGTATCATTGGAAGTAGTAGTGCCCCATCGTTGGTATTGTTGGAAGGAATAGTGCCCCATGGTTGGCATCATTGGAAGGAATAGTGCTCCATCTTCGGTAACATTGGAAGGAGTAGTGCCCCATCGTTGGTATTATTGGAAGGAATAGTGCCCCATGGTTGGCATCATTGGAAGGAATAGTGCCCCATGGTTGGCATCATTGGAAGGAATAGTGCCCCATGGTTGGCATCATTGGAAGGAATAGTGCTCCATCTTAGGTAACATTGGAAGGAGTAGTGCCCCATCGTTGGTACCATTGGAAGGAATAGTGCCCCATTGTTGATGTCATGGGGAGAAATGTTGCCACACTGTTGATATCAGTTGGCAGAATAGTGTTTCATTATCAGTGGAACAGTGCCCCAAGGACCAGATAAAGGCAAGCAAAGCAGTTTGGAAACCACTGACCTAGATAATTGGGAACCTTCATACATATAAAACGCTCCAATAGTTTAGTCTCTGATTTGTAGAAAATCAAGTACATTTTCTTTATATTTTATTTAATCTTTCAAGCTAAATAAATCACATTTTTGGAGACATGTAGGGATGTTTGATGCAGAGGAAAAGCAGAACTATCCATAAACAGGATGATGAAAGATGGCTCATCATGTCAGTAAAATAATATTATCACACTAACATTCCAGAGATTGCCAAGTCCTGACTCCCATCATGGGCTTCCAGCAATGCCTGGTATTTCTCTATGGCTGCACTGTAGTTTGCTGGGGTAATGAAAGAGCTGCTTGTACACTGACATTCATTAACACTGCCCGGCTTATAGCTGCTCTATAAATGTTGTTTGTTGCTTTCATATTGGGAGATTTTACAGTACAAAGAGTCAAATTCGCCCAGAACCGCAGAGCAGCGTATTCCCTCACAACACACTTATTCTCACTGCAGGGTAAAGAGGTCATTAATAACACAGCTTGTAAATTTTATGGGGAGGACTACTTCAGACATATACTTACCATGGCAGCCATAGTAACATTTCTATCTGCTTCTGTGGTTATTACTATTTTATGGAGTTTATTGTAGTAGATTGATTCACCTCTGGAGCCTCCTAATGGTTAATATGTGGTTTAAATAAGATAATTCTATTCAAGTATGTATTTGTGAGCGGGGGAATTAGCGTGGCTGTATTATAGAGGGAATCACACGGCGTGGTGTCGTAAATGAAGTAACTTTAATTGCCGGATAAGTAGCAGTGGAAAATTCTATTTACAAAAGTGGAGTAAACAGTTCTTTTGTTAGCATACAAGGCACAGATTCACCTTACATTCACCAAAGATACAGAATGCAGCTTAGTAAACTGGCACTGAAGTTATTATTCCTCTCTTCAGGCACATCAGTGGTATACAAGGCACAGATTGAATTCTTACCATAGGCTGGTGTCTATAAGCAGGTTCTACCGATGCAGCAGAGATGATTTAATAGGAAAATACACTGTCCCTGGTGATCTTCTATCACAAGCACAGCAACAGTGCTGATAGGCAGGACTCCTGGGGATCCCTGTTCTGTCCCTGAAAACTGGAATACTCTACCTAGCTTTCCCTTACAAGCAGGGTATCTGTCCCTCTCTAATTCCACGCGTTTTCCCCAAATGGTGGCTGGGCTCTGTCTTTTATATCAGAGCTAACATAAAATGGTGGACAAAAGCTTGAGAGAACTTGTACCCAATCAGAACATGAGGCTTCCCCAAGATGACTGCTGGAGACAAGTTCAGAGAACAGCTACAGCCTTGAAAGGATTTCACAAAACAGCAGGAAAACACATACATTGAAAATCTGTATACAACATGACATTTCTACCTGAGAAAGTGAGTATGATACAATTTTAGTCCCACTTCTCCTTTCATCCATCAAGACTGTCCTGTCACAGCTAACTGTATGTGAGGTGGCTACCTACACCCCCCCCCCCCCACTTAAAGAATGCAGTCCTAAGCATTCACCTAGGTAAAGGCAATTAAACTGAGCAATAACATAACAAGCAGAAAACAGTCAACAGTCATAACAGTTTAAGTAACATATACAGAATACTTGACAGTTTTCAATCCCCTGGTAGTGCGCCTGGGTAAGCAAGAACTTGCAACTGTCCATCTCCCTCTGCGGACACAGGAAACAGTTCCTCCTCTGCATCAGGATCAACAGGCGACACTTCATCCACAAGAGGCTCAGTTTCAACAGGAGTGAAAGAAGCTTGATTATCTGTAGCTCTCTCAGCTGAGGATAAATCCTCTACTGGTGGCAGATGGGGTAGGTATCATGCTGCAGAATCATTATTGAGGATCTCCTGGCTGCTGTCCTATCTGGCAGATGGAGGAAAATCAGGAACAGGTTTAGCCGACAGTGAATCAGCAGTGAATACCCATGGGCAAAGAAGGGTTATGGTGCAGTCTCTTGCGATGCCCATTTGGCTTCTCTGAAACAACATCATACACAGGAAGTCCAGGAAAAGGTTGCTTCTCAACGCAATATGTGCAGGGCTCCGACCTGGGTTCCAGATTGTTGCCTCTAATGTGCCTGGGGTTGCACACCAAGACCCTGTCTCCTGGTTTTAACGGCAGCAAGTTGACAGTATTTTCGCCAGACAGATCCTGCTGCCTCCCCATTTATTTAGCTTGGGCTAGGCAATGCCAGTGGTCTTGGACCCATTCATCAGGGAGATGTGATGGGCTCTGGAGTTTCCAATAATAAGTCTACAGGTAACCAGCCAAACATCAAAAAATGGGGAGTATAACCAGCCGCTCTATGCACTGTCTGATTTATAAGCCCAGACAACATCACTGACATACTGTGGCCATCTTTCTCGTTGCTCTTGCTCCAAGTTGCGTATCAATCCCAACAGCGTGTGATTAAAGCGCTCACAGACACTATTCCCTTGGGGGTGATAGGGGGTGGTATGAGGTTTTCGAATGCCACTAAGGCGACACAGTTCAGAAAACACCTGGAGACTCAAAGTTTGGGCCTTGGTCAGACAAAATCCTCTTGGGGTACCCATAGGGTTGCACCACATGTTTCCAAACAGTTTAGCTGTGGTAATGGCAGTCTGATCCTTGCTTGGCAAGACAATGGCAAAACTTAGAAAAGTGGTCCACAAACACCAAGGCATAGCGGAACCTAGATGTTTCAGCCACTGTCAAAAAGTCCATGATCAGTAATTCAAAGGGCTCCCCTGTGCTCACCACTACAGGGGTGGTTTTCTCTGCTTTTCCCTTGTGAGTGGCACAACTCTGACACTCCTGACACACCTTCAGCACCCACTTAGTTAGTCCAGGACAAAAAACGTATTTACGAAGAAAAGCCTCTCTCCATTCAGCACAAAAGTGTCCTCCAGTACAGTGGAAGACCCGACAGATCTCCAAGGCCTCCGACTGAGGGATGATCAGTTGATGGATAATCCGTGGTTCTCCTGGTATGCATGTCTTTCGGTACAAGAGTCTTTCCAACTTATTCCACTGCTTAAGAAGCTGACACAAGGTTGACAAGATCTTTCTTTGCTCCCTGTAGTCTGATTTTCTATTCATGTCCCAATATGAACTGACCAATATCGGTGTCTTTCCGCTGAAGTTTAATCCACTCTTGAGGAGAATGAATTTCTGGCCCTCTTTGAGGGATTTGGTCACTTTGCAGAGCTGAGGATGCTCGTTGCTCTCGTAGGTTGATCCCAGAGGAGATAACCTCATACTCTTCAAGCTGTGGATGTATATCCTCCTGAGGCTGGTCATGAGGAAACCTTGAGAGGACGTCAGCACTGCCATTGGAGCGTCCTGGCTTGTAGTGAATAGTTGAACCGAGCAAGCCGGGTCACCCAGCGTTGCAGTTTAGCAGTTTCTAGGTAGGCAAGAGGGTTGTTGCAAGTATAGATATCCACTTGTCTACCGACCAAATACTCAGCAAACATTTCGGTTATAGCCCAGACTACCGCTAACAGCTCAAGTTTAAAAGAGCTGTAGTTGGCTAGATTACGTACTATAGGTCACAAGCTGCGACTAGCGTATACTATCACTCGTTTAGTCCCATCTTGCTCCTGAAAAGGCACAGCCCACAAGCCTTGGAGACTGCCATCAGTGTACACCCGAAAAGGTTTACGGTAGTCGGCGTAAGCCAGTATGGGCGCAGAAGTCAACTTTGCCTTGAGGGTCTCAAATGCTTCTCTTTGTGCTGCCCCCCAACTCTCATTAATACTTGGGGAAGATTTTCCTTTTGATGGGCAGGTTGACCACACAGCTACTGGGTGAGTGGGGCCACAACACTAGCAAAGCTCAGAATGAATCTGTGGTAATAACCCACAAGCCCCAAGAAGAGGCAAAGCTCTGTCACTGTTTTTGGGGTGGTCCAAGCCTGCACAGCCTGAATTTTATCTGGATCTGTGGACACCCCCTTTGCCTCAACCACATGCCGCAAATAGTGGATTTTAGTCTTCATAAGATTACATTTTTTTGGTTTAAGCTTAAGTCCATGTTGAGCTAGACAAGAGAGGACTTGGTTCAAATGTTTTGAATGGTACTCAAACGTTTTGGAAAGGATGATGATGTCATCCAAGTAAATCAGGATGGAGTCAAAGCTCAAGTCTTCCAAGCAACGTTCCATTAGCTTTTGGAAAGTGCTGGGGGCATTAGTCAGGCCGATTAAACTCATACAGTCCTAGAGGGATAATAAAGGCTGTTTTTTTCACGTTGTCTTCCTTTACTGGGACCTGCCAGTATCCGCTGGCTAGGTCTAGAGTAGAAAAACACTGAGCCTGGCCTAAGGCCTAAGGTCATTAGGGATTCTTCGACCCATGGCAGTAGGTAAGCATCTCGATGAGTACATGAGTTCAGTCTGCGATAATTCAGTGAATCCAGCACAGATAGCAATGTAATTAATAAATAGCAGTAACTTTATAGTGCTAAAACACTTTAGTCTATAAGATGAAGGAGGTAGCACAAGGTAAAGCCAAACAACAACCAGGTCAGACCTTCAAATTATCAGACGGCATTTACAAATGTGCTCTGGTTTGCAATCCGTCTTGTATGTTGTTAGAGCTTTATTTGACTGGAGCAGACTTGCATGATAAATAATACTCCATCAGGATAATGCACATTGTACACTAAGCATCGTAAATTAAATGTATAAAAGCTTTACTGGTATTATGTTCTGAGTATAAAGCCCTGTCTTGCCCTTTCCATGGTATTTATTATAATTTGGCATTAGGAATGCTGAACTGATAAAACGGCCTAGATTTCCTGTTTTGCAGGTTATTTGATACATATTGATCACAATCTTACTCCACTACAGAAAGCTTTCTGTGTTTCTGATAACCTTAAATTCAGTATGGAAACCTTCTCTTTGTACTCTGTTTATATTTAACCCATTAACATCACACATACATGCGGTGTCACAGGAGTGGTTCTTCTTCCATGGTGTGCATATATGCCTAACTGGATTTCTTCTGGAAGCACACTCCATGCCATGCCCCTAGGCACTGACAGCTCCGAGTTCCATACGATTGATCAAGAGCTAAGAGGACCGGCTCCTGATCGCATGATCACTGTGTTAGTCTGTGATTGGCTATCACAGAGATCACTTTCTGTTAAACCCTCCCCTGCACTCCTTCTCCTCTGAATGAAGAAAAACATATACTGAGGGGAATTTACTAAAACTGGAGCAGCCAAAAGCTGAAGTAGCTGTGCATAGTAACCAATCATCTTCTATCATCACCTAGTTGAGTTTTTGGGGAGGTGCAGCATGATGCCCACTTGCAGAGAACAGACCTTGTATTAAAGTCAGAGTTCAACAATTCACAACAAGCTCTTTGGGAAGGCGCCTGACCGGGAACACTCACAGAATGTATCGGCGGTGTATAGCAGAGCAGGTCTCAGATGTGCCAACAGCATCTGTCTTGAGGGGCAGAATGCGGCCTGGCCGGTGGGTACCCAAGCGGGGAGATGTCCAGGAAGGATGGCATATCCCTATCCTTTACTCTTCTGGAACTTCCCCCTTCTGCTAATTACTTTCCCTGTCAGACAGGTGAACTGTCTTTTCACTACCCATACATGAGTCCTCACTTTTGTTGCCAGCGGTTTAGACATTAAAGTGGGATTCCGGCCTTAAAAAAAAAAAAAAATTAAAAGTCAGAAGCTACAAACACTGTAGCTGCTGACTTTAAATAAGTACTTACCTGTCCTGGGTGCCCGTGATGTCGGCCGCCCGAGGCCGACCCGTCCCTCGGCACTTGGGTCTTGGCACCGCCATCCTAGGTAAGGGAAACAGGCAGTGGAGCCTTGCGGCTTCACTGCCAGTTTCCTACTGCGCACGCGTGAGCAGCGCGGCCCTCTGTGAATGGCCCTGTGGTGTTCTGGGAACAGAAGACAACGGGGCCGCTCACCGAGGAGAAGAACACACCGCGGAAAAGGAAGAGGCCGATTAGGAAGACTGCCTAGCAATAAGGGTTTAGGTAAGTTTAATTTTTTTTTTTTTTTTCAAATGTTTTTTTTTTATTTTTTTTAGGATTTTTGGTGATTTTTTTTTCTCAGGGTGGCCCTCCACTTTAATGGCTATGTGTTGAGTTCTTTTGAGGGGACAGCAAATTGACACTGTTATACAAGCTGTACACTCACTACTTTACATTGTAGCAAAGTGTAATTTCTTCAGTGTTGTCACATGAAAAGATATAATAAAATATTTACAAAAATGTGAGGGGTGTATTCACTTTTGTGAGATACTGCATGAACTAATAAACTGCAATATATTACATTTTTGTTCTGGCATTTAGTTCTTTTTTAAATTTCTCAGTAGCAGAGAAATGCATTTGCCTAGGAAGCCCCAGGCTATCTCTTTGCTACATCCTGAGAGAGTTTTGATCTTACAGCGCATTTTAACTCTTTCTCTCGGTTGCTGTGCTATGAGTCAACTGTGTGAAAGCCACAAAGCCAGAATGGCAATCTCATTCAGGAGAAATATACAGTTATGAGAGTTAAAATAAGTAATTTCTCAGCTAGCTATGCTCTAAATACTGTACATCCAAAAGTACATAAAATTCTGGAAGAGAACAGTATATGCTATTATGAAATTGCACTTAAAGAGATTATTCCCCACAGGTTAGAGCTTCTCGTGTCTCTTAAAAATACCCTAAATAGGCCTTGAAGCTAGTTTCTGAGAACTAGAGCAGAAAGGGACATATTTGAAAGAAATATAGTGAGGAATGCAGCAATACGATGTCCTAGATACATAAAATTCCAATACCAGAATAGAGGAAAATAGTGAGATATCTTGTAGTCAGATTGCTGAAGACCTTAAGTAAAAGCAGTTTCTAAAAGTATTTTGAATAGAAAATGTTCATCTGCCTACATATATGTTTAGAGAGATAACAGTGGGGTTGATTTCCTAAAACTGGAGCCCTCAGAATCTGATTCAGCTGTGCATGGTAGCCTATCAGCTTCTAACTTCAGCTTGTTCAATTAAGCTTTGACAATAAAACCTGGATGCTGATTGGTTTCTATGCAGAGATGCACCAGATTTTGCAATCTCCAGTTTAATTAAATCACTCTCCAGTGTCCTTTTATAAGTTGGAACTGATGACTCTGAAAGGCCTTCAGTATTTGGCAGGAATTTGTCCCAGCATATGATTGGTGATGAGAAGCATAACTCACATTAAACACAAAGGCATCAGAGGCAAGAGCCTAGGGTCGAAATAATGCTTCGTCATTTGCTCCTTCACCCCTCAACTTGAGATGACATGGCCCACCACTATAAGGCCCCTTTCACACTGGGGCAGTGGGTGTATCGGTAGTAAAGAGGCACTATTTTTAGAGGCGCTTTACCGTCAATTTCGTAGGGTGATTCGGCCGCTAGCGGGGTGCTTTTACCCCCTGCTAGTTTGCCGAGAAAGGGTTTAAACCAGCCGAGAAAGGATTAAAACCACCCGCAGCTTTGTCGGCAGTATAGCATTGATTTCAATGGGCAGGAGCGGTGGAGGAGTGGTATACACACCGCTCCAAAGATGCTGCTAGCAGGACTTTTTTTAGCGTCCTGCCAGCGCACGGCTCCAGTGTGAAAGCCCTCGTTCTTTCACATTGCAGAGACAGGAGAGGCTCTTTCAGGGCGCTTTGCAAGCGCTATTTTTAGCGCTGTAGCACCTGCAAAGCGCCCCAGTGTGAAAGGGGTCTAACACAGCACAGCTTATCTGGTCTGACAGCAGTTTTCAGGATCTTTCTCCAAGACCTGCTTTAAGCTGACCTGTGACAATGCTGTACACTGCCTCTATGTTAGTAGGACTAAAGATCACACAGGGTTCTCAAGGATGCAGGTTGCGGGGCTCTAAAATATTTTTTATGAATGGAGAAAATTGTTTTTTCAGTTTTCCCAGTGGGATTGGGTTCCCAGATTGGGTTCTGGAATTTAGAGACTTTGCAGATTCTTGGTGGTAAAGAAGCCTCTAACCCTGTGTCCACGTTTTAGGCTAGGTTCAACCTTGTGCTGCTCTGCAAGCCACGTTTTATATGGACATGGGAGCCCATTTATTTGAATGGGCTGTTGTGGCTCCTGAAAATGCAGAGAAGAGATCCCTGCTTCATTTTTGAACATGCTGCCTGCATGGAAACCACAGGTGCAGTGCGATTCCCAGTGTGGGAAGCTGCTCTGTGGCTTTAAGTGCATGAGAGTGTCATCCAATGGTAAGCTCCTTGAGGGCAGGGACTGATGGGGATATATATGCATAGCTCCCAACTGTCCCTGATTTCGAGGGACTGTCCCTGATTTGGAGCAATGTCCCTCTTTCCCCCTCATTTTGATCTGAGCCATATAGTTGTATATAAAATGCACTTTTTATCTTTCAAAAAGTGTTTCCTAGTGCTAAACCTTTCATTCAAATTCTAAATTGCTGCATTTGTACATTTTAAAAGCCAATATAAAGGAATAGTAGTGGTAAAAAAAAGTCCTTGTGGATGTAATTAACCTTTTTTTGGTTAATTCTCTGTTTATTTCTTTGGTTAAGGGGGTGTGGCAGGGTGAGTGTCCTATGCCTACATACATTTGTTAGTAGGTGTCCCTCATTCCCATCTCAAAATGTTGGGAGGTATGCATAAGTATAGCATATGAATATATATGTAAAGCACTGCGTAATTTGACAGCGCTATAAAAGTACCTGTAATAAATAGAATAAATACAGTAAATTAGGGGAACCCCACATATCTCCTAAGTGGCAGCATGTTTTTCTGTGTGAGTGGTTGTGGCTGTGTGAACCTAGCCTTACCCGGGACCAGGAGACCTAGTGTGCAGGTGTGCATAGCCTTTTTAATCAAGGGCCTGACAGTGATTCAGGGCTCCACCCGGGAGACAGGAGGTCCCCTGCCCAGAAACTGACAATGCCAGTGATGCTCTTGGAATACAGCGTGAGACTGTTGTCACCATAGAAGAAAGAAATCCTATGCCCACAAAACTTATTCAAGTTTTAGAGGTAAAATAAAAAAAGATCATGATTTTATTGTTAACAGAAGTATAGACAAACATTTATGGTATGGTTTTGGTTAGATGCACCCACTGTTAAAAATAATCTTTAACAATCCCTTTCACCAACTGTCCTTTGAGAAGTAGAATCTTCTAACAGTGCAATTTTCTAATAAGGTCACCTGCAAACAAAGAGTTTTCTGCATACAGGCACACACTCCCTATCAATGGCCTACAAAGATGAGAAGGAATGGATGCTAAGTCTATTTCATACTGTATAATTCTGTTTTGACTCACTTCGATTTGCCATGTGACTGTTTTTTTTCTCTCTAATTACTGAAAATAAAGATTAATAAGGCAAATAACAATTGTTGTAGCTTATTGATTTAAGCCTTATCTCCTGCCCCTACTTTTAGAGCAATTATTTTGCACATGTTTTTAGACAGTATACAGAGGGCACGTGCTGCATAGCATTGGTGATTAGGATTGATGCCAAGGAAATAACAATGTCCGAGGAGCAACATAACTTCATTTTTTATTCTATCATAAAGAGGAACAAGTTCATTTACATATGCAATTCTCTATGCTGCAACATTCTCCCCAAAAATGTCGAAAACAGGTACACTTAAACAATGGGTGACCACATCAATGTGCACTCTTCATGTGGGTATCAACTAAGGAGTAGAATTACAGAACTTAGTAAAGACATCACTTTGGCTTACCAGTTTGTTCATTTTATTGCATGTAGATATAAAAAAAAAAAACTTCTAAATATCTTTTTTTTCCCCCTTTTTTCATAAGTCAGCTGCATAAAAGGCTTATGCCGCATACACACGAGCGGACTTTACGGCAGACTTTGTCCGGCGTACTTTTCAACGGACTTTACAACGGACTTTCTGAATGAACGGACTTGCCTACACACAATCAACCAAAGTCTGACAGATTCGTACGTGATGACGTACGACCGGACTAAAACAAGGAAGTTCATAGCCAGTAGCCAATAGCTGCCCTAGCATCGTTTTTTGTCCATCGGACTAGCATACAGACGAGCGGACTTTTCGACCCGACTCAAGTCCGTCGGACAGATTTGAAACATTTGAAACTTTTGAGAAAACAAAGTCCGCTGGAGCCCACACACGATCGAATTGTCCGACGAAATCCGATACGCCGGACCAAGTATGCCGTGAAGTCTGATCGTGTGTACGCGGCATAAGAGAACTAGGAATGGCAAAATAGCATTACACTGATCTTCCCAGTGAATGGCTGTGAGGGGGCATTCGTATGCCTAGAATGGCCAGTTTGAAATTGGAAATCGAGGAGATTGGCAGGATCACCGGAGATTTCACACAAACAAAGTAATACAAAGAAAACAGGATATGTTCTCATACAAATACATGGCACAGCAGGCACATATCAGGAATATGAAATGTTGGGTAACATTGTTTAATCACTTTGCAAATTTCTTGTTACATATCCAGCATAGAAATGAAGGGAAATCTCACTGATGGGACCAAGCCCATTAAAATCTGTGTTTTAACACTTTCCTATGCTATCCAAAATAAAAATAAAATGTTTTGGCTAAAGATACGCTTTAGTTGCCTATAACCAATGTTGGTATGATGTGCTCAAGATTTTCAAACTGTCAGTGGACTGTCAGCTCTGGACTGCATCATGTGAAGCATCTGGATAAGTCTAAAAGCCCAGTTAATAATTAATACCCACCCTGATTGATAAGAAACGTTTATTCCTGTACGAAGAAAACACTAATGTGCGGATGTTATTTCTGAGAAGACAGTCTCCATATCACCATTAGTTATGCTTTTCATATAATGCTGTCAATACCTTTAATACCTCGATCAACTCCAACCTATCTGTAAATGTGTTGTATCTGAAAAGTAAGCACTTATGTAAGGAGGGGAAATAATGCTGATGGTGATGTGCTGTAACAAGCCTTCACTCATGTGGGTCTATGCTATAGTAAAACCATCACTTCTCTTTTGTCTTCCTATTGGTATTTCTACACCTAAATAAATAAATGTACTTTAAGGCTACATGCACACGGACGTTTTTACAGCCGCTTTTTTGAGCTTCTTTTGCAGCTTAAAAACGCCTCTGCATGTTATGCCGCGTACACACGTGGCCCGCAATTTCGGCCCGCAAAAGACCGATGAGAGTATTTGCAACCGTGGTTCCCCCCCAAGACAATACCAGACCCTTTGGTCTGGTATGGATGTTAAGGGGAACCCCACACCAACAAAAAAAAGCGTGGGGGTTCCCCCAAGATCCATACCAGACCCTTATCCAAGCACGCAGCCCAGCGGTTTAGGAGAGGGGGGGCGAGCGAGCACCCCCCCTCCTGGACCATACCAACTACATGCCCTCAACATGGGGGGGGGTTGTGCTTTGCTCCCCCCACCCCAAAGCACCTTGTCCCCTTGTTGATGAGGACAAGGGCCTTTCCTGACAACCCTTGCCCGGTGGTTGTCGGGGTCTGCGGGCGGGGGCCTATTGGAATGTGGGAGTTGTCGGGGTCTGCGGTGCGCAACGACTTATATAGGCATGGGGCGGAGTCACTGGGTGATGTCATCTCGTGACCCCGCCCCTTATGACATCACAGTCCCATCATGCCCCGGGACTGTGACGTCATAAGGGGCGGGGTCACCGGATGACATCACCCGGTGACCCTGCCCCATGTCTATATAAGTCGTTGCGCACCGCACACACGGCATTACAGCGGGAGAGAGCGTTGTGTCAACACCGGAGAAGAGGCCGGAGAGAAGAGGCATTACAGTGGGAGAAGAGGTCGGAGAGCGGCGAGAAGTCGGCAGAGACCCCTGAAGTCGGAAGAGACCCCCGGAGCTGTCTAATAAATTACTTTAAAAACCTTTGTAGTGTGTTTTTTTATTGACACTTTTTCCCCCAGGTGAATGGGTAGGGGTATGATGTACCCCATATTTATTCACATAGGGTGAGGTGCCGGGATCTGGGGGCCCCCTTATGAAAGGGGGCTCCTAGATTCCGATAAGCCCCCCGCCCGCAGACCCTGACAACCACCGGGCAAGGGTTGTCGGGAAGAGGCCCTTGTCCTCATCAACATGGGGACAAGGTGCTTTGGGGTGGGGTGCGCAGGCCCCCCCTGCCCCAAAGCACCAACCCCACATGTTGAGGGCATGTGGCTTGGTATGGTCCAGGAGGGGGGTGCTCGCTCGCCCCCCCTTTCCTGACCTACCGGGGTGCATGCTCAGATAAGGGTCTGGTATGGATCTTGGGGGAACCCCCACGCCATTTTTTTTTAATGTGGGGGTTCCCCTTAAGATCCATACCAGACCGAAGGGTCTGGTATCGTCCTGGGGGGGAACCTCACGCAAATTTTTAAAAAATTTTTCACGGGGTTCCCCCTTCAACATTCTCACCTCACAAGTCGCACCGCAAGTCGCATCATCTTGATCCGACTTCTGGTGCGACCTCTATTCAAATCAATGGGCTCCCACAGGGAACCATTGATTTTTGAATAGAGACAGAGAAACGCGGCTGAAAGCACATTGAATTCAATGCAAAACGCGGAAAAAAATCGTGTTTTTAACGCTGCTTTTTTCCTGGCGTCTGTACTAGCTTTACAGCCTGTTTTTTAAAACGTCCGTGTGCATGTAGCCTTAAGCTGAACTCCAGGATAAGCAAATATTGGCTAAATACAAGAGCCATGTGTATTCTTATTTGAATCTTGGAGTGCTTTGTGTATTGCTTCCAGATCTGTGAGGGAGCTCCTTGTAATAAAGACCGCTCACTGCTGCTTTCTCTCTTCTTGTGCAGAGTGACTGGTCTGGTATCTGTCCCCTCCTGGACCTTTATGCAGGTTGCTTGAAGTGGGTGGGGCCAATCAGGTCCCTCCCACATCTCTGGCCTCTGAAGTTATTGGCAGCACGGTGATGATGTCCTGTCTACTTTTACAAAGTAATATCTGGGTTTCCAAAGTCATTTGGTACACACAAAGTGCATTTACACTATATTATCAAAATCATTTGGTGGAGGGGGAAATATGGTGTGGGGTTGTTTTTCAGGAGTTGGGCTTGGCCCCTTAGTTCCAGTGATGGGAATTCTCAAGATGTGAGTAAAATTACAGGGGTCTAATAATGCTGAGTTATGTATATATATATATATATATATATATATATATATATATATATATATATATATATAACCTGTCACTTTAAGAGCTTATATCTAAACCTGTTTTTTCTTTACACAGGAAACTTCTGAGCCTGTGCCGACATGCATTGTTGATAAAACTCCAAAAATAGACTTTCTTATCAAACCAGTTTGAGCCAGCAACTGTCATGGCGACTTACGTTTGAGGTTTCACTTTCTGTTGGTGTCAGGGCTGGCTCAGCCCTTCCTTCTCTGAGCTGGCCGCTCAGCTGTCAGCTAATTGTCAGCTCTCATCTCTCAACACAGTTTACCAGCTGTTGTGGATCTGCTTGTCAGTCCCGCCTACTTAAAGATCTCCAGCTCACTTCATTCCTGCCTTCGCCTTGGTCACATCACAAGAAACCATCTCCTGCGTTCCTGTTTAAAGATCGGCTTTGCTGACATCCCTTCTGGCTCCTTATCCTGCTTGCTGTTCCTCTACTTGGATCCCTGACTTCTGGCCTGGCTGATTACCCGATCTGGTTACTAAACTCTGGCTTGGCTGATTACACGATCTGGTTACTGAACTCTGGCTTGGGTGACTACTCGATCCGGTTAATGGACTCTGGCTATGCACTGACTACGCTTACTCTATTTACCTTTTTATTTTTATTAATAAACAAGTGTGATTTTACTGTACTTCTGTCTCGGTCTGGTTCATGGTTTCTGACAGTCGATCACATGATGTTAACCATTTAACTGTTAGCTTACTATTACGAAGAAATGGACTCTGATTGGACTAACTATACGATCACACCTAGATTACAGCCTAGAACACGCCTAGATCTTATGCATATTCATGACTATAAATTGTATAGGCTGTAGTTGTAACAGGAGAAAGACACTTTCACTCAGTTCATATGATCTAAGTTACTGTTTACTGTATTTCTCCACTGCAGTGAATAAATGCACCTTTCTTTCATCAATTTGTGCTCACTATCTCATCTGAAAGGTCTTGTTTGAAGACTCGCTAACCTTACTGAACAGGTGTCAGCATACCAAGACATTTTAGGCAATTTCACGCTCCCAGCTTTGTGGGAACAGTTTGGGGATGGCCCCTTCCTGTTCCAACATGACTGCGCACCAGTGCACAAAGCAAGGTCCATAAAGACATGGATGAGTGAGTTTGGGGTGAAGGAACTTGACTGGCCTGTGCAGAGTCCTGACCTGGAAGAACACCTTTTGGAATAATTAGAGCGCAGACTGTGAGCCAGGCCTTCTCATCCAACATCAGTGCCTGACCTCACAAATGCACTTCTGGAAGAATGGTCAAACATTCCCATAGACACACTCCTAAACCTTGTGGACAGCCTGCCCAGAAGAGTTGAAGCTGTTATAGCTGCAAAAGGGTGGGCCATCTTAATATTGAACCCTATGGACTAATGCCCCGTACACACGATCGGATTTTCAGACGGAAAATGTGTGATAGGACCTTGTTGTCGGAAATTCTGACCGTGTGTAGGCTCCATCACACATTTTCCATCGGATTTTCCGACACAAAGTTTAAGAGCAGGCTATAAAATTTTCCGACAACAAAATCCGTTGTCGGAAATTCCGATCGTGTGTACACAAATCCGATGGACAAAGTGCAACGCATGCTCAGAATAAATAAAGAGATGAAAGCTATTGGCCACTGCCCCGTTTATAGTCCCGACGTATGTGTTTTACGTCACTGCGTTTAGAACGATCGGATTTTCCGACAACTTTGTGTGACCGTGTGTATGCAAGACAAGTTTGAGCCAACATCCGTCGGAAAAAATCCTAGGATTTTGTTGTCGGAATGTCTGAACAAAGTCCGACCGTGTGTACGGGGCATAAGACTGTGATGCCATTAAAGTTCATGTGCGTGTAAAGGCAGGTGTCCCAATACTTTTGACAATATAGTGTATGTATTTTAATAGAGTTTTTACATTTTTGTCTGCAGCTCAGCTTTAAAGGGAAATTGCATTATTATCCCATTTGAGCTTAAAGTGGTTCAAAATTCAAAATGTATTTTAACTTAATGCATTCCCTACATTAAGAAGACAAGGGCAGGGGTAAGAGTATGAGGGTAGTTGCTGAAGCTAGCCACACGAATGCTTGAACCCCCAAAGTTAATAATGGACTATCTCGGTACTGATAAATACAATTACAATTCTTGAATAAAAAAATGAATTTATCACATATAAAAAAAGAGAGAAGGGAAAGACATACAACAATCTCTTTAAAATGACTGCATATACAGTTTACAAATACTCAGAAATTTCCCCTAGAGGTATCTGTTGGTGAAGTGTTTCCCATAGATTAACCAGACCTCAACTAGTTTCACGGTTCAAACACTGCTTCGTCAGGAGGAGTAATCTATAAGACAAGTAATCAGATGAAACACAAAAACAATAACAAGAATATATGACAATGTCAAATAGATAAATACAGTTCAGCAAAAACCAAAAAAAAGGAAAATTGCTTACCCAACAGCAAATTGCCAGGTACAAAACCCGGACGCTCAAAAATCACCCCCGGCAGCGGACCAGGGGGAATGTGCGGAATTAAAATCTAATGAGAATAAGGGCCAGAGTGTAAACTTTGGATCAGGTATTACCCGTATATGGCAAAAATTGTGCTCCAGGGGGAAAATGTGAGGGCGGGAGGGAAGAAGGGGGAGAAGAAAAGGAGGGGAAAGAGAAGGGGGAGGGAGATATGAAGGGAAAGAAAAAGAGAAAGAAGGAGAAAGGGAGGAAAGGGGAAGGGGAAGAGGGATAGAAAGGGAAAGAAAAGGAGGGGGAAGGGTGTTGAGGGAAGAGGAAAAGCAGAGGGGGGAAAAAGTGGGGAAGAAGGGAAGGGGGGGAGTGGAAAACTAAGTGGGAAGGGAAAAGGAGAAGAAATAAAAAGGGGGAAGATTAGAACAAGGGGGGAAAGGGGAAAGAAAGGGGGTGGAGGGAAGATGGGGAAGGAAGGGAAAAGGGAAAAGAACGTAGCAAATGGGGAGGGAAGAGTAAGGAAAGGATGGAGTGCAAAAAATGCCAGAGATAAATAGTTAACCCACCTTTAATAAGATCTGAAAAATCTTACTCAAAATGTGTATAATGCTTCAGGGGGGAGAGAATACAGGAGGGAGAGGAGAACATGATAAAAAACAGGGATAACTTGCATACAGCAAGATCGTATATAATGCACAGTGGCAAGCTGTAGAACTACAAGTGCTCCCAAGACATTGGTAGAAAATTATCAGTTGTAATTATCAGGGCATAGTATAGAGTGCCTTCAGTCCGTGGCCAGACCGGAGCCAGTAAACATCAGGTATATCTGTAAACACAAGCAATGAAGAGTATAGGTACAAGGCAAGTATGCAGGAGTAGGGGGGTGAATCCACCCAAATTGACCAGAAGGAACAGAAGTCCTACCTCTCCGTTAGCTGTCACTCACGACCCCCCTGGAGACACACGGCCGCACTGCTCACTAGCGGACCGAGGCCCGCTAAATGAGCTCCCCAACCCAGGAGGCATTCACCCGCCGCCTAAACGGCGGCGTGTGACGTCAATGGGTCAGAGTCCCCACACTGCGCAGGTGCGAGATTAACGCTACTGCGCAAGGGGGCCAATTGGGCCAATCAAACAGGAAAGCTCGAGGCTCTGGCGGCGCAAGAGGGGAATGGTTTCCATGGAAACCATCCTCTCCAGGAGAGTCACAAGTCCGCCGCTGCGGAGAGAGAGACGAACAGCACGGACACATCAGCAATGCCTGCAGGGGAAGCAAATCTCCAACAAACAGATAAAACATATAAAGCATACAATACAAAATCAGATTATAGAAATTGAGACATTAAATACACAGAGTAATAAGGGGCACTTAGTCCCAATTCTAGGTAGTAATTTATTGAAAAAATAAAACTGAACAACAGTTTTTGAAATTTGATTCCAGCTGGGCTATCACAAAACCAGGTGAAGGATGACCCGGAGGCACTAGAGTGGTAATGGATCGATGATAATCACTGCAATGGTGACAAGGAGCCACACAGAAAACCCATAGGGTGGGTATAAAATTGGAAGGGATGGGGAAGGGAAGGAGAGGGAGGAGAAGAAAGGGAGAAACAAGGAAAAGGGAAAGGAAACTAAGGACATGGGGGGAAAAAAAATCTACAAAAATGATTTATATGATATCATCTTGTTGAGACCTGGGGAGGGTGGTAGCATTGAGACGTTCGATCCACAGGGTCTCTCTCTGAAGGATCGTCCCATCCTAATCACCCCCTCTAGGGCTCTGTGGGACTACCTCAAGGACCAAAAATTTGACGGCTGTAACGTCAAAACGATGGTGTAGCCCAATGTCTCGGCCTACGCTGCTAAGTTTGCCGTTACCGGAGTGATATAGGTGGTCCCAAATTCTCTGTCAGAATTCTCGTATTGTTTTACCAACCAACCAAGGCATTACATTTACACAGCATCAGGTAAACCACTCCCCTAGTGCTGCAATTGGAGAAAATACGTGGTGAGAAACTCTCACCATTATGTAACTGGAACCTCTTCCCCTCCAATATACATTCCCTACATTAAGGTAAAAAATAGCCCCACTTCCTGTTCTACCCCCCTCTGCCCCTAAACACTTACCTGACTTCCCTCACCACTCCAGTACTGTTCCAACTGCAACACCGCTCCTCCACTTCCTGGTTTCACAGGAGACACAAATAGCAGCGGGAGCCATAGGCTCCTGTGAGGAGAGAGCCTGGGCGTGGCTTACTGGTGCCATGTTTGTCTATGGCTGCACACAGCCCAGATCGGGAGTAAGCCCATGGGTGCCCCTTAGCACACAGCTTGCTAAGGACTCACCTGGAGCAGGGAGAAGCAGGCAGCACTAGCTGGGGACTTCCAAACAGAAGGTAAGAAACTGCTCTGTGCAATGTCGTTGCACAGAGCAGGTAAGTATAACATCTCTTTTATTTTAAGATGGAAAAATATCTTTTAAAAGCACTTTAAAGGCATAGTCCATCTTTCATAACAAGTGTCATATCATCAGGACACGAAATCTGGTGAAATCTTTACAGTGGAAACATAAAGAGCAATCAATAAAACAAGCAAAACATCTGGTTTTTATAACTCCTGTTGGGGAGCTTCTCCTTTACTTCCTACATAATGAGTCATACCAGGGACAAGAAGCAAAGGGCAATTACTCCAAGATGGACATTCTCTATTCCTGGTACATTCACACAAGAAACTTTTTTTTTTTAAGGTAATGAATCATGGAGAATAATAAGAAACAATATCTTATTAAAGTGTTTTTTTCTCTAATGTCTAACACTACAAGGCTTATTGTATCAGACCCATATTTTGTTTCACTGCCATGTGTTCTGTGTACATTGACCGTGAGTCAGCTATGATTGCATTGCTGAACTGACTCAGAAGCAATTTAGTTGATTGCCTCAGGCTGTGGAAAGTCTACCTCAAAAATATACAGTATAGCTATCCAAAACTGATGTGTCAGTGATCAACCATTTTAGTGCCGGTTCACAAAGGGGCGGCACGACTTGCAGGTTGACTCACCGAGGCGACCCGCACACGACTTCAGCGGCGACTTGCAAAACGACTTCTGTATAGAAGTCAATGCAAGTCGCCTGAAGTCGCCCCAAAAATACTACAGGAACCTTTTTCTAAGTCGGAGCGACTTGCGTTGCTCCTATTAGAACAGTTCCGTAGTACGGAACGGGACGCGACTTGTCAGGCGGCTAAGTCGCCTGACAAGTCGCCCCTGTGTGAACCGGGGCTTAGGGTCCCCTTGACTTATCTTACTTATCTTACTCATACTTATGCTAAATGGTGCTGTCACCTTGTTTGAGCAGTTTGTTCAATATAGTTTTATGTAGAATCTTAGAGGGATATGTAACTCTATAGAATGGTATACCAGTTTGGCAAAGAATGGACTTTCACCCTGCTGTTCTGCTGTTCTGATCAGGTCCGCCTGTCAGCTTTTCAGGAGAACCTGATCAGGAGGTCCATTCTTCCCTATCGAGAGGCAGGGGTAAACAGACAAAAATGTAATGATGTTAACTAGATGTTATTATTGAACACTAATTTCTGATTTAAAAAAGTGGTTTACATATCAATAGACAATAGTAGCCAAAAATGATTTGGACAAGAATGAAAAATGCTGGGGTCAGAATGATAGTCTTTTCTATTTGGTAACATTCAATTTGCAACAGTCATAAGCTCAAAATTGTGTGTGATTGATGACCAAAAAACGAAAACAAGGTCCCATTTTCATACACAGGAAAGTCTCAGCCAGGAGGAGGCCGTGGAAAGTCTCAGCCAGCATGCGTGGACTTTTGTGCGCAGACTTGTGTACACACGATCGGACTTTCCGACAACAACGTTTGGTTGTCGGAAAATTTAAGAATCTACTCCCAAACATTTGTGTATGGAAATTCCGACAGCAAATGTTCACGGTCGGACTTTCCGACAACAAGCTCACATCAAACAATTCCTGTCGGAAAATCCGACCGTGTGTACGCGGCATAACAGTGGTAAAAATAAGTAAACGGACCACCTTATAGGAACTGAATGAGTGTTCCTTCTCAATTGTTTTGATAAAAAACAGATATGAAATGCATATTTTAACCACTTGCCGACCTGCTGCCGCTGTTGTACTGCGGCAGAATGGCGCAGCTGGGCGAAATGGCGTTATGTAACGTCGCTGCGCCCTATGGCCACTAGGGGGCATGCGTGCCGCCAAAGGCCTAGCGGTCTCGATCACTGCCGGGTTCCCGCGATCGCTGCTGAGACACAGAGAACCCGGAACTGTGTGTGTAAACACACATTTTCCGGTTCTCTGAGGGGAGAAGTGACAGATTGTCTGTTCATACAGAGTATGAACAGCGATCTGTTATCTTCCCTGCACAGTACCCATCCCTCTTCAGTTAAAACACACACTAGGACACACTTAACCTCTTCACTGCCCCCTAGTGTTAACCCCTTCACTGCCAGTGACATTTTTACAGTAATCAATGCATTTTTAATTGCACTGATCGCTGTATTAATGCCAATGGTCCCAAAAATGTGTCAAAATTGTCCGACGTGTACGCCATAATGTCGCAGTCATGATAAATCGCAGATCGCCGCGATTACTAGTAAAAAAAATAAAAATAATAAAAATGCTATAAATCTATCCCCTATTTTGTAGACGCTATAACTTTTGCACAAACCAATCAAGATATGCTTATTGCGATTTTTTTACCAAAAATTTGTAGAAGAATACATATCAGCCTAAACTGAGGAAAACAATTGTTTTTTTATATATTTTTGGGGGCTATTTAATATAGCAAAAAGTAAAAAATATTAATTTTTTTTCAAAATTGACGCTCTTTTTTTGTTTATAGCACAAAAAAACACAGAGCTGATCAAATACCACCAAAAGAAAGTTCTATTTGTGGGAAAAAAAGGACGTCAATTTTGTTTGGGTGCAACATTGCACGACCGTGCAATAGTCAGTTAAAGCGACGCGGTGCCGAATCGCAAAAAGTGCTCTGGTCAGGAAGGGGGTAAAATCTTCCAGGGCTAAAGCGGTTAATATGAATGGCCAGCTTTAAACCCCATACACTCTTCTTTAGAGCACATAAACCATTTAGGGAAAAATGTGAACAATAGTAGATAACGGCATTCACATCAATGTGTTAATAACTTTTCAGCAACATTTGCTGGATTTCCAGTTCACAATAGCTGTGGCACATTGGCATCGTCATTTAAAGTGGTTGTTTACCCTATTTTTACATGTTTACCTACAGGTAAGCCTATAATAGGGCTGTAAGTTAAATGAATATCTCCTAAACCCATACAGTTTAGGAGATATTCACCTTGCATGCAGCAGCTGACATCAGCGGCGCATGCACTCTAAAGGTCCGGTGGATGCTGCCGGACCTTGCCAGAAAGAAGACTCCCGCACACATGCACGGGAGTGACATCATCGCGACTCCAGCCACTCACTTTGCCGTAGCCGCGAACCCGGAAGACACGCCGAGGGGAAAATGTCAGCTCCCTCGGCGGGGAGCAGGATCCGATGCCGACGCCTCGATCGAAGGTAAGTATTTTATAATGAGCTAGTATGTGGTGCATACCAGCTCATTATGCCTTTGTCTTATGCCGTGTACGCACGAGCGGAATTTATGAAAGAAATAGTCTAATGGGAGCTTTTCATCGTATATTCCGATATGCCCCATCGGACTTTTACCGTCAAAAATTTAGACGAACTTAGATATAGAACATGTTTTACATTTTTCAGACGGAACTAATTACTATCGGTAAAACCGCTCATCTGTATGCTGTTCCGACGTACCAAAAACGGCGCATGCTCTGAAGCAAGTACGAGACAGAAGCGGTCGGTCTGGTAAAACTAGCGTTCGTAATGGAGATAGCACATTCCTCACGCTGCAAATTCTGTGATCTTTTAATGCAGCGCATTCTTTTGTGGTTTATAATGCTAGAAGAATGAAGTTGTTTTGCTGCTGATATTCACACAGAGTTCTCACAAACTTCTTTCTTTATTATTTCTTGTGATCTCATGAATAATCCTTTATTATTTTAAAGCCAGATCTCCAGAATAATGTTTTGAAAGATTTTTTATAGTCATCTTTTTTTATAATTTTTTATTTCATCAAGATCTCCTTTTTTTGGATTATTGCAAAATTAGTTTCTAGTGATCTCCATAATATTTTTTTTTTTTTTGGTGAGTCAAGTTACCACAATAGCATTATTATCTTGTATTTTCTAACCTCAAGGAGGCTGGTTGGTGTCCCTTGTTAATTTGACATTGTATTTTTGAAATGTACCTGCATACTCACAAACAAACTGTCCTATTTTTATAAAAACACATAGGCAAGTATTTTCAGAAAATAAAATATCCATTTATTCTGGGTAACAAAATAAAGAGGAAGGCAACGCTGGAGAAACTTTTGTAATTTGCGAAGCCTTTTGGCCCCAGGGCACACATCAAGTCTGTGGAAAAAAAATTGTTATCTTGAGGAGTCCATATAATTTTGAGCCCAATCTGGTCCAGGACTCCCAAAGATCAGGACCAGCAGCAGATGACATATATGTCCCCAAGCTGTGGTACTACACCAGCCTGCATCTTCTGTCTGACCAGACTGAACCCAGACCATCACTTTCTTCTCTTCCCTGCAGCCTTCCCTGCAGTCTTCTTTGAGGCTGTGGCTCTGGTGGTGGACTTGTGGCAGGAGAAGGAGGAGGATGTGTGAGATCATATATGTGGCTGTTCTCTGTCAGCTGGCCCCTCAACCCCTTCTGAAGGGCCTCAACAATAATTCCCTCACAGAGGAAGCGTTGGCCCTCCTCCAATTTCAACAATCTTGTGGCTAGATAGCAGCCATAGGCCTCTTCAGCGTCAGGTGGGCTTCTGAGGACATCAGTTGCTTCTCTAAGGAGGCCTGGTGCTGCCTCCTCCGTCCTCGTCCCCTTCCTGGGCCTTTTTGTTTGAAGGCAGAGGGGAGGCACCTGGGATTGGGTGAGGCTCCTACAGGGCCCAGCCACCTCCTGGCTGACACTGGGTCTGCCCACCTCCTGGCTGTCACTGGGCACGGCCACCTCCTGGCTGACACTGGGCAGGGCCACCTCCTGGCTGACACTGGGCACGGCCTCCTCCTGGCTGACACTTTCCAGACCCTCCTCCTGGCTGAGCTCATCCTGTGTATAAAAAAGGGACATAGTTTTAGTTTTTGCTTCATCAATCACACACAATTTTTAGCTCATGACTTGCAAATTGAATGTTAATAAATAGAAAAGATTATCATTCTGACCCCAGCATTTTTCTTTCTTGTCCCAATCATTTTTGGCCATTACTGGCTATTGATATGTAAATCACTTGGTTTAAATCATTAATTAGTTATCAATTATAACATCTAGTTAAATCATTAATATTAGGACAATAAATATTTAGTAAAATAATATACCTGGCTCCAGCTGGGCGCATCCACTTCTTCCAGGACGGAAGGCCCAGGTTGTTCCTCGTCAGCCTCTGCTGGGGTTGAGGGAAGGGTGGAGGGAAGACTGCAGGGAAGGGTAGAAAGTGATTCCCTGGCTTCAGTCTGGTCGTCCAGAAACCGCAGTTTGTTGAAGTACCACAACCTGGGTACATACACTTGCGCTGCTGATGCTCCTGATCTGAATGATTTCTGCATCTTATTATGCTCCTTCTTATACATGTTCCTCAAGATCCCAATTTTACTTTCCAAAAACTGGATGGTTGCATCGGGGACCCGAGTCTTTACAAATCCCAGAAGTTTCTCCAGCATTGACCTCCTAGCTTGTTTATTATAATATAAGGTGTTTTTCACCTCCCACAAATTCCTCATCTCCCTGTATCTGTCTATGAAATTAGCCATGAATTCTGGGTCCTTAAAGTGATTCATCTTTGCTGTAAGACAATACACAAGACAAAAACACTAATGTCAGCCTAAACTCTCATTATCATATCCCAATATAGGCCTCAATCTTGAAGCAGTATAGGCCACTGTGATGGGCCAAGTTAAAATTTTACCTTCGTTTAGGACGCTCGCCACTTCTGTTCGTTCTTCCTCCGCACACAGATCTTACGTACGACACATGCGTGTTAGCTTGATATACGCTGCGCATACGTGAGACTCCGCCTGTGTCGCCCGCCCCAACGTTATTCTAGAATATTCTACGCCCCTTCTCTCTTCAGTGCGCTGTAGGAGCAACATGGGGGATAAAGAGCAGGTGTGTGGTAATTCCACATTAACAAGGAGGAGGAAACCCTGGTGCCTGAAAGGACCCGATCCCACAAGAGAAGATTTAAGGCCTCCAATATGGCCTTTCTAGAGATGGTGGAGATGGTGGACATCTTGAGGAGGAACGACTATGATGGGAAGCATAGACCGTACCTAAACCCTAATTTGAGAAAGGCCAAGATCATGACTAAAGTTGTGAAGAGCCTGCGGCAGAATTTTGGGGTACGACGATTCAAGGAGCAATTAAGGAAACGCAGGATCAGTATAGAAGAATAAAGAGAGTGCTTCTAAAAAGTAAGTAGTTGTCGTGTGTTCCTATCATTGTTACTACTTGCATGCTGCTCCATGTGCGTTTCTTTACTGTTGTACAGTTTAAAATGGCGACTTTCATGTTGGTGGGCACAGTACGATGTTTTAGGCAGAGAAAGGTTAAATACATTTGGTCATGCCTATTTTTTTAAAATTAAGTTTTGGACATTGCTGTCTAGATGTATTTGTAACTAGAATGAAATGCAAGCTTGATTCAGTGTAATGTAAGTAGAGGACACTCAGCAGCTGTTTTACACATCTGGACTCAGGAGCACTAGTGTGGGACATGAGAACAAACATTTTAGGGTGTCCCACACAGGTACTCCAGTGGATACTTGGTGTGAAAATTGTCAGAAAAAGGTAATTATTCCAGCTTTGGTAAGGTAAAAAATCATGTCTTCAGTTTGGAACTCCCAAAACAGACAATTGTACCCCACTCCCAAGCAATGTTTGATATTCACATTTCCGGACTCAAATATCTGTGTACTAAGTATACCTTTGTTTCATTCTCAAAGGGGAGAAAAGACATAGGGGAGAGGACACCAGGGACCTAACATATCACCAAGAAGAGGAAGTCAGCCCAAGACAACACCCCAAGGATCTGGAGGAAGGAGAGGTGGAGGAAGTAGGCGAGATTGTCACCAAAACAGGTGAGTGTCTGACACCCCAGCTTCAGGTAATGTATGTATGCCTGCATATTTATAATATATGTTTTTAATCCAATTTTTAGATGATGTGCTGGTTGTTGAGCAGCAAGCTGAACATTTCACAAGTGATGGTGCCCAAAGGCTCATCCACGACATCACGGTGTGGAATGGTGAAATCGACATTATAAGGAAGAAACTGAATGTTATGGAACAACAAATGAAGAACATGATAGATGTGTTGAGGAGAATATAAATTTCTTTCAAATCCCATCCATTTTCACTTTTGTTGGACTAAACCAATTTTTTTTTGTAAATTTTAAAAGCCAAATTTTGAAGATGCACACGGTGTGTCAACATGTGCTATCTGCCATCAGAGGATCTCAATGTATGCATTTTGTGGATGCAACCCCTTCCTCGTAACTCTAGTAGGTGAGAGGAAGGGGTTGCACCCCCAAAACATGTCAATTTATCCCCCATAATGGGAGATAGCACATGTTGACATTAGGCATGGGATCAGGAGGGAAATACCCATTTTGACTCCCAATTTGTGTGCATCTTCAAAATTTGGCTTTTACAGGGGTGACATCACCCCATCTGATGAAGGCAATATCAAGACATTTTTGACACTATAATGTCTGATATTGCCTTCAGTTTTTATACACTGAACTTTGTAAGTTCCAGAGTTGTGTATGTTATGTTTTGAAACATGAAGGACAAAAACAGAACATTCCATAGCTCAACTCACCAACCAGTCTGCCAACTGACCAAATTAACCCGTCCAACAGTCTGCTAACACACATGCACCAATGTGCTAAGGTGCTAATGTACTAACGCGCATGCGCCAATGTGCTAATGTGCATGCGCGCACGCACGTACGCTGGCACAAATCCTGGTACACAGCACCCTATATAAACAGAGAGTCTGCCTAGCATCAGTGCTGGATTGTCTTCAGCTTGTCCCTGTGTTTCTGTTGTTACTGACCATTCTCTTGGATCTCCCCTGCCTGTTGAACCTGCCTCTACCTGCAATACTGACCTTGGCTTGAACTTATGATTATGGCTCTGCCTCCTGATTCTGTACCCCGCTGCCCATCTGTTGCCAACCTCTGCCTGTTTCTGACTACGGTTTTGCCTTCTGATTTGGTACCCCGCTGCCAGCCTGTTGCCGACTCCTGCCTGTTCCTGATTCTGCAGTTGATCCTGATCTGGCTCCCACTGAACAAGTTTGGTGATCAGTTTCCACATCTCCTCAGCAGAGGTTCCTGTATCTCCAAGTTCCAGCCTCCTGCCTGCAGGCACCTGCACCCTTTCATTGCCCTCACACTCCCTGTACCCACCACCAGGTGTGCTTGGACCGGAACCGTGCAAGAGGCCACCCTCATCATTTCGGGCTCTGCTGTAAGGTACGTGACACTAAACCCGTTTTTAACGCAGACTGTTGGACAGGTTAGTTTGGTCAGTTGGCTGACTGGTTGGTGAGTTGAGCTATGGAATGTTGTGTTTTTTCTTTCATGTGATAGCCCTTCTATGTACTCATTGCTGTGAAGGCCAGTTATAGGTGGGGGCAGGGGCCATTTGTTTGTTACTGGTGTATATTGGTCCGGGGACACACTGTACACCTTTGCTGCCATTGTGCTCTTGCTGGGTGTCCAGTGTGCTCTTGCTCCTTTAAGGGGGGTTGGGCTGCCTTCAGGCCCACCTGCTCCTCATCTATCCATTTAATGCATGTGCTTCCACTGTGGAGACACTTATAAATTCAGTAGTGTTAGGACTGCAAGCATACACAGGGCGCCGTGAAGAGGCCTTGCAGCTTATGCATGCGTTTGCAAATGTGTGCTAACTAAACCCCTGTTTTTAATGCAGACTGTTGGACAGGTTAATTTGGTTAGTTGGCAGACTGGTTGGTGAGTTGAGCTATGGAATGTTCTGTTTTTGTCTTTCATGTGATAGCCCTTCCATGTGCTTCTTGTTGTGAAGGCCAGTTATAGGTGGGGGCAGGGGCCATTTGTTTGTTACTTGTGTATATTGGTCCCGGGTCACACTGTACACCTTTGCTGCCATTGTGCTCTTGTTGGGTGTCCAGTGTGCTCCTGCTCCTTTAAGGGGGATTGGGCTGCCTCCAGGCCCACCTGCCCCTCATCTATCCATTTAATGCATGTGCTTCCGTTGTGGAGACGCTTATAAATTCAGTAGTGTTAGGACTGCAAGCATACACAGGGTGCGGTGCAGCTTATGCATGCGTTTGCAAATGCGTGCTAACTAAACCCCTGTTTTTAACACAGACTGTTGGACAGGTTCATTTGGTCAGTTGGCAGACTGGTTGGTGAGTATTTGAGCTTTGGAATGTTCTGTTTTTGTGTTTCATGTGATAGCCCTTCCATGTGCTCCTTGCTGTGAAGGCCAGTTATAGGTGGGGCAGGGGCCATTTGTTTGTTACTGATGTTTGAAACATGCCTGTTTCTAAAAAAAAAAAAAAAATAATTGAGAAAAAAATATATATTTTTCTAAAAAAATGTATAATGCACATGTGAATGTGCACAGAGTAAAAATGTTGCTAATCAACAATGTGTGGCTTCTTCTTTCAATGCTCAATACCAGTTTTGGAAGTAATTTTGTGTTTACAGTGACAATGGGGCTTATTTACTAAAGGAAAATCCACTTGGCACTACAAATGCACTAGGAGAACCTAGGAGACAGCCAAAAAAGAAATACAAGCAATAAAGAAAATGCAAGATTTTATCAGATATTATTTTTTTATTTTTAAAAAAATATTTTAGACATTGTCTGGCATTGCAATGGCCCCCCTATCTGTAAAAAATGTTTTGACATATTTATCCCGAACTTCATGGGCGCTTTGGGGTGCCAAGCCAGGACGGCCAGTATCCAGGCCTGTCAGAGGATTTGAAGGAAGTCTGAGGCTATATAATTGTGGGCATTTTTTGCATTGTGCAATATGCAGAAGGATAAAATGATGTGGTTGAGTTTGTATTCCGCCATGTGTATGGCTGTCGGTAGTTAAAAACCCTCTTCTCCGGGGTGAGGGTCCTCTGGGGGAATGGCCTCATCAGGTGCTCACCCAGACGGAACCCTTCATCAGCCTGGGTTCACACTACAACGGGCTGCGGATCGCACAGGAGCGCTGTGCGTCCCTGTTCACCGTTTCAGGGACGAATCAGGGCCGATTCTATGCCTGAATTCGGCCCTGAAACGCAGCCAAAGACGCACAGCGTTTTTGTGCAGTGCGCACCGCAGCCGCCCCGGAGATATGTGAACTGGCTCCATAGGGAGCCAGTCACATTCTCCTGCTATGCGAATTAGAGGTGCGGAAACGCACCTCTAATTCGCATAGGTGTGAACCCGGGCTGAGCAAGAAAGACGAACGGGAGTCCTTCAACGTTGTCCGCATCAGGTGGCAATCCCAGGCCACCACTCTGGAGCCGTTGGTAAAACTCTGTCTGGGCGTAGACTCCTCCATCCGACATCTGGCCATTCTTCCCCACGTCCACATAGAGGAACTCATATTGTGCTGACACCACCGCCATTAACACTATACTATTAAACCCCTTGTAGTTATAATAGTGAGACCCCGAATGGTGTGGTGGCACGATGTGAACGTGCTTCCCATCTATAGCCCCTCCACAGTTGGGAAAGTCCCAATGGTCGACAAAATGGGAGGTCACAGTCTGCCATTCCTGTGGCGTTGAAGGAAACTGTGGAGTCAAAACAGAAAAATATATATTAGTACTTTTGCACATAACATTGCAAGCAGATTAGACACAAACATTTTTGCCCAACATCAGTATAACATTTATTTTAAGGAGTATTTTAAAGACAAAAATCTAAGGTCCATTTATCAGATTCCTGAAATCATCAGGATTATTCTCCTGGATCTCATGAAGCAAAGGCATATGAGAGATTTGGTCACGCTGGAGTAACCAATTCTTGGTCCATGAACTCCTCCCCGCCCTGTTCATGGAATGGAGTTGGGTCAAAGAATGAACCCCAACACCAAGCCCCCGCATAGCACGAACTCTATGACAAGTACGTACCCGCAACATGGCTTCAAAATGGTCGGTTGGTCAGAACAAACTAACGGAATGCACTGAAGAACAGCAAGGCCTGTGAAGAGCGAGCTGAAAATCAGAAACGAGCGGACAAGAACACACTGAAAAAACAGATGCGAACTGTCTACACGCTCTGAAAAGCAGATACAAACCCACAAGCACAAACTGAAGAGCAGTAACGGACTGAAAAGTACGAAAGCTGAAAAGCACGAATCGTCTCTCACCAAACTTCTACTAACACGAGATAAACACGAGATTAGCAGAAGGAATTCAAAGGGTGGCACGCTCACTATTGCACTTCCTTTCTCTTGTCCCGTCGTACGTGGTGTATGTCACCTCGTTCTAGATGGTTGGACTTTGGTGTGACCGTGTGTAGGCAAGACCGTTTGAGCGGAATTCTGTCGGAGTTCCGTCGGAGAAACCTTTGGAGTTTATTCTGATGGCAAAACCGATCGTGTGTACACGGCATTACAGGGGTTTTTTTTGTGCGTGTATACAACCACTTTAAAGGTACTTACAGCTTTTACAGAATTGCTTAATCCAGCCATTTATATAAGAACGGATAATGTTGACATGTTGTCAAGTCTTTAAAACTCCCTGACCAATGCTTCTTGGTAGGGGAATCAACTGGCTGGGGTGGATTTTTAAAAGCCAACCACTATGTATTTCTTTAGGGTAGGTCACTACCAAAGGTTGTCAAAGTATGCCCACCCTCTTTTCTTCATATGTTTGCCCAATTATTATTCATCTGTCAGATCCTGCACAATCTGATGGCCAAATCATTCATGTCTCTAGGTACCTTTGTTGTTGCTATATCATTGCACTATAGTGAGATATTTAAACTAATGGAAAGCACTACAAGAACCCTATACATTGTAGTAGAACATACACACAAATGAGAATGAGGTGAATTCAAGTTTAAAGGAACCCAGTTTTTGCAAATAGTGCAGCTAAGGATGCTTGGTAATTGGAAGCCTGCTGCAGAGTAAGCAAAAAAGTTTTTATTGTTTCTTATTTGTCCTTAAAATAACCTCTGCTATTACACAATACCAGACAGCTCAGCTGTTGTCTCACAAGTTTCCTCAACATTTGGATCTTATGATGTTTTATGTTTGCTTGCTCAAGTTAAAGTCACTTCCTTATTTTACCACAGGTTATGAAAAATGAACAGTATATACAGTAAATTGACCTGATCTATTAAAGGATAATTTCACTTAAAAAAAACAAATAATATATTACTTTTAAACAATAAATAATACATTATTTTGTCAGGTAAATAAATGTGCATTTTTTCTCTTTTTTTCTGTAAAGCATTGCTCCCACGATCATCAGATTGCAGGTGCATTGTCAGGCTCCTGCAGAGTCTCGGTACAGCCATCTACCTGTACCTCCCATACGGGCAGACAGTTACCGGAGAGCAGGAAGTATTAATGAACTACAAGAGTGCTCACCAGCGTCTTCACAGTTCATTTAGAACTACAAGCCATCTGTCACAACCGTACTTGTAGTTCGTTCATTCACAGATTGCTGTGAATGAATGATGCGGCTGTGTGGGTAGAGCCCCGCACAGCTGCACTGTTTTAAAATTGTGACAGAGGGTGCAGGGAGAGGACCCCCCGCCCATTGTCACAATGAGGGATCGGCAGGGTGCTGGTCTGCTGCTTTAGTAACATTATACATATTTAGCACCCTGGTGTTTAGGCAGGGTAGCTAACAAATTTAGTTGCCAGGTAGTATTTGTCCTGGTTAATTGTTAGAAGATCCACTGATTTCCCCCTAATTCTGGAATTGCTGCACTTCTCTCTTCTGTCACTTGGTGGCATTGTAGCTGGTGACATTAGATAGACAAGGGCATAGCAAGGACAGATTATGGATGGATGGGGTGTCTCAGTCAATAGGCAAGGTTTTCTTTAAGTCCCTTGGCCTTCTGGGCGAGCCTATTTATTTGGGTGGAGTCAGGTGATCGGGGTTCCGTGCCACCTGGTCAGCTGTCTTGGTGGATGTGTTTTATGTCGCCCCAGGCTGCTAGGCTGGAAGCCTGAGGCCTATCCAGGAACAGGAGAAGCAGGATTGCAGTCCAACTGAGTAATGAAGGTTCTGCTGGATGGGGAACCAGTTTGGTCGGAGGTAGAGAGGAAGCTGTCGCCCCTAAGGGATCATCCACTTTGTTACTGGAGACTACTATGAGTAAGCTAAAGCAAGTACCAAAGCAGTCTTCTCACCAGCCAGAGAAGATGAAGAAGTGGGGAAGCATCAGCAAGTGCCAAGCCAGAGACCCAGCAGGATCGGTGCAAGAGTTTAAGGGATCCAGTGAGGACTGGGATCTGGAAGTCTAGTGAGAGCTCAGTGAGTGAAGATCTACATTGGGATACTGTGAGTTAAGTACTGGACTGTTCTGTGTTACCAAGAGTTATGTACAACTACCGTTAGTGACTGTTGCAAGATTAGTTGCCATAGGAGACAGCGGTCCTATCTATACAAAAGTGTTATCTGGCTGGAGGCCTTCCACTGTATAGTTGTCTACCTATAGAAGTCTCAAAGTCTGCCAATTACCATTGCATCTACTCAAGGGTGTTCTGGCCCTAACCCTGTCTCCCACAGTTCTGTAAGAGACAAAAAATCTCTTGTTTGCATTCAAAAAGTGATTGGCGCCCACCATTCTTCTTGCATCATACCCACCATGCCTGGTAACCCACTCTACAAGGAAGGACGTCAACTCTCCCTAACCCTTGAATTCACCATTAGGGCCCCAGGACCTTGCCACACATATTACACCTTGAATACATTTGTAACATGTTACAAAAGATGTGAACTTATCCTTTAAAAAATATCTAAACCCAAGAACACAAATATTAATACATTGCAGGTTACCAGTCATTAGATATGGCAACTACATCAGTTTTCCTTTTTCATTTTAGGCACGTTTTCAGCATGAATGGGAAAAAATATAGCCACCACATTTATGGACTGGTAAACTGCAATATATTAATTTTTCCTTTTGGGCTTAGATATACTTTAAGGTTGATTTACAAAAATTAGAGCAGATAAAACTGGAGCAAAAGAGAAGCACATGTCCATAAAAATTATTTGGGTGTTATATTCCAAATGAGGCAGCGAATCTGATTGATTGGGTCATTGATTGTTAATTTGAATAACATATGCCTTTTCTTGTGTTTTGTGTAATCAGTTCAATATGATTTAGAGTATATATCATAGAGGTTATGGTTAGGTGGTCTAGACAGAACGAAAAAGCCCTGTTCATTATTATTATTATACAGGATTTATATAGGGCCAACAGTTTGCGCAGCACTTTACAAAACGAGGGAAGACAGTAAAATTGTGGCAGTCGGCTAAAATGGCTGAATTTGGAACAAAATTGTCATCTGACGTTGCTGATGAAACGCGTTGGATCGTCTAGTGCATGACAAGTCCCTTCCGCTATTCTTCTTTGGGCTTTTGAAAGTGTACCTAACTGTAAGTGCATACTTTTTTTTGAATAAACAAATAGTTACAATCTACACCACGAGGAGTTCTCTCTTCTCTCTTTGATACGTGATAAACCTTCGTTGGCTGATCTCTCATTTGGGGGCCGTTTCCATTGGAGGATACATCTCTGTGTCATCCATGCTTATCTTGACTACCTGTAATGGGTGTCATGTTGGTTTGGTGAGTAGGATGTTTGCTCATTAATCAGTGGAAGACGGCATTTTATTCTTCACAGAAACAAGAATGCTTCACTCTCACCTGTTCGAAGAATTTGGTGGTGGTTTCATGGACTTCACATTTATTGATTTGCACATGTTTATTTGAGCGTGGTATGGAAATATTATTTATTTACTTTCTTTTTCACAACTTGGTATTCTTCAGGACCCTGTGCTGTGACTGGCGGCTCCCACGCGCATATGCGGGAGTGACATCACATGGCTCCGGCCAGTCACACAGCCGGAGTCTGCGGACCCGGAAGGAAGACAGGTAAAGATGGATGCAGCCTCCAGTGGGGACGACGAGGGCTTTGTTTACAGGTAAGTGTCACATAATATGCTAGTGTGCAATGCATACTAGCACATTATGCCTTTACTTTGCAGGTAAGAAAAAGGAAAAGAAAAAAAAGCAGAGTTTTCTCTTTAAAGCTTATCTGTATCACTTCCATCACAAATCCAAAAGAATAAAGGACTTTTTTAATTTTAAGATAGTATGAGGAACAATTCAAATTTCTGGCCCTATTCCATAGAAGACATGGTTTCCATACACTGCATTGATAGTGGACAACAAGACTGAAACAACTGTATGTTTGGATTAAAGCATTTGTTACCCCAACATTTCATATTCCTGATATGTGCCTTCTGTGCCATGTACTTGGACGAGAAAGTATCCTGTTCTCTTTGTATTGTTTCCTTTATATAAAATCTCTGGTGTTCCTGACAGTCCCTCCGCTTTCCTATTAAACACTGACCACACTAAGCAGGAGAGCACACCGTGGTCAGTACTATAGCTATGCTGGGAACTCAGTGTACTCTCCTCCAATGATCCGGCTTGTCCTGATATCCCTCCCTTGCATTCAGTGGGAAGCTCAGTGTGCTGCTGCTTTTCCTCCCGCTTTTCCTCCCACCAACTCTTATGCAGCTGAGAATGTGAACATTTATAAAAAAGGGGGAGAAAAAAATATTTGTAATGTTTTTTCATATCTATACACAAATGTTTTGTCTTTCATTTCTATTTTAAACTGAATGGATTGTTTTACAAGGTATTCATTTACAATCACTTTAAGTGGATCCATAATATTTGGCTGTATGTGTACTATAAACTAGCCATTCTGGATGTATCATTGATCTAGAGGGAACAAGAAGTTATTTGCATTGCTTTGTCCGATATCCTAAAATGAGGAATAAAATCTTTTTTGGGGATTTGGGACAGAGATGAGATACGCAGATTGTTTTTCAGTTTTTGGAAGGCTCTATACAGCAATATGAGTGCACATACACACCTGATCAGATTAGACTTTGTTCCACTGTCCACTAGATATACAGTGTAGGTGGGACTCTCACCTTGGGGACCAGAGGCACATTTTGTGCCCTTGCCAGAGAGAACTACCTTCACGAAATTCTGCCACCTAACTCAATGGCAGAGGTGGTCATAATATGGTGACTATATTTTTTATGTATATGGTCATCTCTTCATTATCTCCTGAGCATAGTTCTGCTGCTGAATGTCTGGTTAATAAGATGTGGCCAGATTATTTGAAGATCCATAGACTAGTGTGAGTACTTATTTATGGGAGTTCCATAATATCTGCCGTCCTACCCTAGAAGGTTCTCCGTATGGTAACATGGAAGTGCCCAGAGGTGCCCTGTTACATTTACATTATTTACATTATTTAGTTACATCTAACAGAGGGAGCACAGATTCCACTGCTCTGTGTGGCTTCAGATGGAGTTCCTTAAATGGTATGTAAAGCCAAAAAATTTTTTGGATTGGATGGGAAAAGTATAGAACCCCTGAAGGATCTCTACTGTTATCTGGGTCTCTGTTAAAAAGGTTAACCCTAATTTCTGTTCTGCTTACAATGGTTTCTTCAGACAAGAAATGGAAGATTTGCAACAGGGACACGGGCTGAAATAAAAATCTGACACGGGTTCTAGCCTTTCCACTTCTCTACCAAGAAAAGCATTTTTTATTTCAGTCTAATTGCCTTTGATAGCGAAAAAACCTGAGGGTGATTATGTGCCTTCCCTACTCTATCCCAAATTAAAGTGATATTAAAGTCTTGTTTGTTTAAAAAAAAAACAGACATGTTATACTTACCTGCTCTGTGTAATGGTTTTGCACAGAGTAGCCCCGATCTTCCTCTTCTCGGGTCCCTCGCTGGCACTCCTGGCCCTGCAAGCATCTTGCTCTGGGGACACCCAAACAGGCTCGCTCCCGAGCTTTAGCCCTGCATTTCCATTTCCACACAGAGTCGTAGCTCTGCCCCTCCCCCTCTCTTTCCTGATAGGCTCACTGGCTGTGATTGACAGCAGCAGTAGCCAATGAGGAGTGAGTATCCCCAGGCAGCCAAGGCTTTTGTGCACATTGCTTGATTGAGGTGGGGCTCAGGTAAGTATTAGGGGAAGCTGGAGGCTGCTGCTGCACACGGAAGGTTTTTACCTTCATGCATAGAATGCATGAAGGTAAAAAATTTTAAGCCTTTAGAACCATTTTAAGCAGAAAGATTTTGGCTGGACACACACATTAAGAGATCCTGTCTCAATGGGAGAAGCTACTACCGTGTTCTCTCTTTATAAAACCAAGAATGCTCTGCAAAACCAGTGCACTTTTTGTGCACTCTGTATTCAATGTTTATGAAGAAAATAAAGATTTTATACAGATAGTAAAGTACTGAAAATGTGTACAATTAACACTGCCTCAAACTATTCTAGTTTTCCTTTAAGTCATAGTCTGAGCATACATAATAAACTGAATCATCCTCAATTTTTCCATGTAAGAATGAAATGCGCAATGCATAATGCATAAAGCACAGTAAAATGACAGCATTGCTAATTCTCATTAAATAACCGTTTCCAGATCTGAAAGCTCGAAAAACGACACAGTTAATTAGCTGTTTATTTGGCTCGCTTAACCATGTTCACAGCATGATTCTTCTTCCTTCCTGAATCTATTTAGACACAGTGCCTCGTTCATGACAATATCGCCTACAGTATCAGCACTTTTGCTGCATTCCAGCTTTTGTACAAGTTTCATTGTGTTGTAAATCTTGGCTCCTCTTCCACTATTCACAGAGGGGGGAAAAAAGAAACCCGTTACGTCTCTAAAACTGAAAAAAGGTGCAATAAATAACTTGTTTTGATAGACTGTAATACCCTGAAGACTGTCCCTGGAATTCATAAAGACTGGTAGAGACAAATTGTGCGAAAGTGTCTCCCATGCATTCTAAAAGTGGCACACCGTGCGCCAAATTCATGTAGTTGAATTTGGCCTATGCTGCACCACTTTTAGAATACATGTGAGACACTGCCTGCATCAGGGTCTCTCTCCGAACGCCAAAAGAAACTTGGTCTTAATTTGCTCCACTTTCAAAAGATACAAACTGTCTGTAATTTATTATGAATTTGGTGCAAGTTTGCCCCACAATATAAAAGTAGCGCATTTAGAACTACCTTACAGTTGTCACTGCCAGAACCAAAAGTATTGCAGATGCTTTATGAATTTGGAGCAACATGTTAACAAGAGGGATTAACACCAGAAAAGTGGTACAGCAGCTTTATCGAATTCCCCTCTATCTGACAAAGTCAAACATCATATTCTTGGTTCAGTTTTTAAACTGCAGAGCTGATTGTAAACAGATATACAACCCCTGGCAAAAATGATGGAATCACCAGTCCCTGAGAATGTTCCTTCAGTTATTTATTGTTGTAGAAAAAAGCAGATCACAGACATGGCCAAAAACTAAAGGGAACTTTCTGGCTTTAAGAAACACTAAAAGAAATCAAGAAAAATAATTGTGGTGGCCAGTAACAGTTAAATTTATAGAACAAGCACAGGTAATAAATTATGGAATCACTCAATTCTGAGGAAAAAATTATGGAATCACCCTGTAAATTTTCATTACAAACACTAACACCTGCATCAGATTAAATCTGCTTGTTAGTATGTAGGTAAAAAGGAGTAATCACACCTTGGAGAGCTGTTGCAACAAGTGGACTGACATGAAGCATGGCTCCAACACCAGAGATGTCAATTGAAAAAAAGGAGAGGATTATCAAACTCCTTAAAGACGGTAAATCATCAGGCAGTGTTGCACAAGATGTTGGTTGTTCACAGTCGGCTGTGTCTAAAACATGGACCAAATACAAACAACATGGGAAGGTGGTTAAAGGCAAGCATACTGGTAGACCAAGGAAGACATCAAAGCCTCAAGACAGAAAACTTAAAGCAATATGCCTTGAAAACAGAAAATGTACAACAAAACAAATGAGGAACAAATGGGAGGAAACTGGAGTCAACATCTGTGACCGAACTGTAAGAAACCGCCTAAAGGAAATGGGATTTACATACAGAAAAGCTAAAAGAAAGCCATCAATAATACCTAAACACAAAAAAACAAGGTTACAATGGGCTAAGGAAAGGCAATCGTGGACCGTGGATGATTGGATGAAAGTCATATTCAGTGATGAATCTCGAATCTGCATTGGGCAAGGTGATGATGCTGGAACTTTTGTTTGGTGCCGTTCCAATGAGATTTATGCAGACGACTGTCTGAAGAAAACATGCAAATTTCCACAGTCAATTATGATATGGGGCTGCATGTCAGGTAAAGGCACTGGGGAGATGGCTGTCATTAAATGTTCAATAAATGCACAGGTTTACATTGAAATTGTGGACACTTTTCTTATCCCATCTATTGAAAGGATGTTTGGGGATGACAAAATCATTTATCAAGATGATAATGCATCTTGCCATAGAGCAAAAACTGTGAAAAAATTCCTTGAAGAAAGACACATAAGGTCAATGTCATGTCCTGCAAACAGTCCGGATCTCAATCCAACTGAAAATCTGTGGTGAAAGTTAAAGAAAATGGTCCATGACAAGGCTCCAACCTGCAAAGATGATATGGCAACAGCAGTCAGAGAAGGCTGGAGCCAGATTGATGAAGAGTACTGTTTATCACTCATTAAGTCAATGCCTCAGAGACTGCAAGCAGTTATAAAAGCCAGAGGTGGTGCAACAAAGTACTAGTGATGTGTTGGAGTGTTATTTTGTTTGTTTTCATGATTCCATAGTTTTTTTCCTCAGAGTTGAGTGATTCCATAATTTATTCCCTGTGCTTGTTCTATAAATCTAACTGTTACTGGCCACCACAATTATTTTTCTTGATTTCTTTTAGTGTTTCTTAAAGCCAGAAAGTTGCCATTTGAAATGCCTTTAGTTTTTGGCCATGTCTGTGATCTGCTTTTTTTCTACAACAATAAACAACTGAAGGAACATACTCAGGGACTGGTGATTCCATAATTTTTGCCAGAGGTTGTATAAGATGAGCAATCTGACATTAGAACAGGACATTTTTTTTTTCTCTCAACAAAAATGGCAATGCAGCCTACATGATCATTCATTTATACAAATGCTGTAAAAAAAGACTTGCTAATCAGGCATAGCAAATGCTGTCCCTATAGAACATCCTTTAGGCTGGGTTCACACTAGTGTGAATTGGATGTGGTTTATATATGTGGTTTAAAATATGCATATTTTAAACAGTTAAACAGTTATCAAGTGACATAAACAATAGCAACTGCCACCATTCTACTGGGCCTCTGCTTTTAGAAATAATATAATTGCTTTGGGGTTTTAAGATATTGTCTAGCAAAAATGCAGATTTTATCATGTGTGTGAAAAGATTTAAATAATGCCCTGGACTTCTGGTGGTTAAAATACATTTAATGTGAAAACTAAACCTCAACTCAACTGTCCCATAAAAAAAGAAGAAGAAAAAACCCACAGCCACTGGATTTAAAATCCCTTCACTTACAGTGTCTTGAAAAAGTATTCATACCCCTTTAAATTTTCCACATTTTGTCACGTTACAACCAAAAGTGTGGCGTTCATTCGTATTCAGCCCCCCTGAGTCAATATTTTGTAGCAGCACCTTTCACTGCAATTACAGCTGCAAGTCTTTTTGGGGACATCTCTACCAGCTTTGCACATCTAGAGAGTGATTTTTTGCCCATTTTTCTTTGCAAAATAGCTCAAGCTCTGTCAGATTGGATGGAGAACTTCTGTGAACAGCAATATTCAAGTCTTGCCACAGATTCTCAGTTGGATTTAAGTCTGGACTTTGACTGGGTCATTCTAACACATGAATATGCTTTGATCTAAACCATTCCTTTGTTGCTTTGGCTGTATTCTTAGGGTCATTGTCCTGCTGGAAGGTGAACCTCCTCCCCAGTCTCAAGTCTTTTGCAGACTCTAACAGGTTTTCTTCTAAGATTGCCCTGTATATGGCTCCATCCATCTTCCTATCAACCCTGACCAGCTTCCCGGTCCCTGCTGAAGAAAAGCATCCCCACAACATGATGCTGCCACCACCATGTTTCACGGTGTGGATGATGTGTTCAGGGTGATGTGCAGTGTTAGTTTTCCACCACACATAGCGTTTTGCTTTTAGGCCAGAGCACCTTCTTCCACATGTTTGCTGTGTCCCCCATATGGCTTCTAGCAAACTGCAACTTCTGGACTTCTTATGGCTTTCTTTCAACAATGGCTTTCTTCTTGCCACTCTTCCATAAAGGCCAGATTTGTGAAGTACACAACTAATAGTTGTCCTGTGGACAGATTCTTCCACCTGAGCTGTGGATCTCTGCAGCTCCTCCAGGGTTACCATGGTCCTCTTGGCTGCTTCTCTGATTAATGCTCTCCTTGCCAGGCCTGTCAGTTCAGGTGGACTGCCATGTCTTGGTAGGTTTGCAGTTGTGCCATACTCTTTCCATTTTCGAATGATGGATTGAACAGTGCTCCATGAGATGTTTAAAGCAAGGGATTTTTTTATAACCTAACCCTGCTTTAAACTTCTCCACAACTTTATCCCTGACCTGTCTGATGTGTTTCTTGGCCTTCATGATGCTGTTTGTTTACTAAGGTTCTCTAACAATCCTCTGAGGGCTTCACAGAACAGCTGTATATATATATTGAGATTAAATGACACACAGGTGGACTCTATTTATTAATTAGGTGACTTCTGAAGGCAATTGGTTCCACTAGATTTTAGTTAGGGGTATCAGAGTAAAGAGGGCTGAATACAAATGCACGCCACACTTTTCAAATATTTATTTGGAAAAGATTTGGAAAACCATTTATAATTTTCTTTCCACTTCACAATTATGTGCCACTTTTGTTGGTCTGTCACATAAAATCTCAATAAAATACATTTACGTTTTTGGTTGTAACATGACAAAATGTTGAAAATTTCAAGGGGTATGAATACTTTTTCAAGACACTGTATGTCCAGCAGTCTGCAATCCTCCCCACCAAGCTCAAATGTTTGGCTTTTATGACTGGTCAAATCTCAGGCACTGACTGGTAGTTTCACAGCTTGCCCACTCCTTCCTGTCTAACACACCTTTCTATTGGCTGATTACTATGATGGGCTGACTTCCTGGCCAATAGGAATGTGTGGGAAGTGGTGGGTAGTTGGAAAGTTTAAACATTAGCAGGAAGTGGCAGAGCTTTGACCAATCAGAACATCTTGGAGTTTAAGCATAGCAAGGGGGGCCTGAGTTGCACGTTATGCATTTTATACTTAGTAGGATAACCTCTCTAATGCTCAACATGAAATGATTCCATAATGTCATACTTATCTTACTAGGTGCCAGAGCTACCACAGCTAAACGTCCTGCACCGAGATCTCACAGTGCTGACACTGCAGTGCCAAAACCTGCTGATTCATCAATAATTATAGGGAAGTAAGTAAAAATATCAAAGTGGTGGCTCACTATATGTTTGTTAACGCAGATATACTGTGGCAGAAGGGCAGGTACAGGAGGATTGACGTACCTGTACGTTGCCCTTTAAGAAGCGGCTTGCGGGTGCGCAGACTGATCACGGGTCCCGCGGACTCGATGTCCGCGGGGATCCCCACGATCGTTTCACGGAGAGGAAGAACGGGGAAATGCTGATGTAAACAAGCATTTCCCCGTTCCGCCTAATGAAACTGATCACTGCTCCCTGTAATCGGGAGCGGTGATCAATGTCTTGTCACACATAGCCCATCCCCCCCACAGTTAGGACACGCTGAACCCCTGCAGCGCTCCCTCCTGGTTAACCCCTTCACTGCCAGTCACATTTACACAGTAATCAATGCATTTTTAATCGCACTGATCGCTGTATAAATGTGAATGGTCCCAAAATAGCGCCAAAAGTGTCTGATCTGTCCGCCATAATGTTACATTCACGATAAAAATCGCTGAGCCCCGCCGTTACTAGTAGGGATGAGCCGAACACCCCCCGGTTCGGTTCGCACCAGAACCCGCGAACGGACCGAAAGTTCGCACGAACGTTAGAACCCCATTGACGTCTATGGGACTCGAACGTTCGAAATCAAAAGTGCTCATTTTAAAGGCTAATTTGCATGGTATTGTCCTAAAAAGGGTTTGGGGACCCGGGTCCTACCCCAGGGGACATGTATCAATGCAAAAAAAACTTTTAAAAACGGCCGTTTTTTCGGGAGCAGTGATTTTAATGATGCTTAAAGTAAAAAAAAAAAAGTGAAATATTCCTTTAAATATCGTACCTGGGGGGTGTCTATAGTATGCCTGTAAAGTGACGCGTGTTTCCCGTGTTTAGAACAGTCCCTGCACCAAATGTCATTTTTAAAGGAAAAAATCTCATTTAAAACTGCTTGCGGGTTTAATGTCATGTCGGGTCATGGCAATATGGATGAAAATCAGTGAGACAAACGGCATGGGTACCCCCCAGTCCATTACCAGGCCCTTTGGGTCTTGTATGGATATTAAGGGGAACCCCGCACCCAAATTAAAATAAGGAAAGGTGTGGGGCCACCAGGCCCTATATACTCTGAACAGCAGTATACAGGCGGTGCAAACAAGACAGGGACTGTAGGTTTGTTGTTAAGTAGAATCTGTTTGTAATTTTGAACATTTTTAACGTGTTTAGCTCCAGCCAAAAAATCTTTTCTAAGCTTTTTGGAAAACATAGGGAAGGGTTATCACCCCTGTGACATTTGTTTTGCTGTCTTTCCTCCTCTTCAGAAGATTTCACCTCACTTTTTTGTCCCAATGAAAAATGTTTTTTGAAAATTTGGGTTTTTTTGTGGAACAAGGATTGGAAAGCATCAGTGGAAAGGAGAAATTGTTTTCCCATATTAACTCTTACAGGAAAGAATTTCCCTTCCTAGGGGGAGATTTCATCTCACTTCCTGTTGTCTCCTTCCGTTTGCAAGTAGGAGTCGTTTGTAAGTTAGATGTTTGAAAGTAGGGTCCTGCCCTATATACTCAGCAGAAATTTGGGCCTTAGGTGTTGCTGTGGCCACAACACTGTAAGCCCTCACAGGGCCCTGCTGTGAAATATTAGATCAAGAATTGTAATTACATGCCCCTGTTGAACAGGAGCTGAAAAATTAGGCCTTAGGCACTGGTGCTGGTGCCACAACACTGCAACCCCTCACAGACACTCTAGTTGGAACGCAGGAACGAGCCCTGCTGCAAAGTATTGCTTCAAAAATTGTAATTACACGCCCCTGTTAGACAGGGGCAGAAAAATTGGGCCTTAGGCACTGGTGCTGGTGCCACAACACTGCAACCCCTCACAGACACTCTAGTTGGAACGCAGGAACGAGCCCTGCTGCAAAGTATTGCATCAAAAATTGTAATTACACGCCCCTGTTAGACAGGGGCAGAAAAATTGGGCCTTAGGCACTGGTGCTGGTGCCACAACACTGCAACCCCTCACAGACACTCTAGTTGGAACGCAGGAACGAGCCCTGCTGCAAAGTATTGCATCAAAAATTGTAATTACACGCCCCTGTTAGACAGGGGCAGAAAAATTGGGCCTTAGGCACTGGTGCTGGTGCCACAACACTGCAACCCCTCACAGACACTCTAGTTGGAACGCAGGAACGAGCCCTGCTGCAAAGTATTGCATCAAAAATTGTAATTACACGCCCCTGTTAGACAGGGGCAGAAAAATTGGGCCTTAGGCACTGGTGCTGGTGCCACAACACTGCAACCCCTCACAGACACTCTAGTTGGAATGCAGGAACGAGCCCTGCTGCAAAGTATTACATCAAAAATTGTAATTACACGCCCCTGTTAAACAGGGGCTGAAAAATTGTGCCTTAGGCACTGGTGGTGGCGCCCAGAACCAAAAATGTTCTTACAAGCTATCAGCGTGATGATTGAGGAGGAAGAGGATAATTACTCAGGGATAGTCACTCAGCATCAGCATAGGCAGTCTTTGAAGGGATCTGAGATTTCAAAAAAAATTATTCGGTTACATCAGCATCAGGTGCTTGGTAGCTGGTGGTGATCCAAGACTCATTCATTTTTATGAAGGTCAGCCGATCGACCGAGTCGGTGGACAGACGCACCCTGTGATCGGTTACCACGCCTCCAGCAGCACTGAATGTGCGTTCCGAAAGAACGCTGGATGCAGGACAGGCCAGTAGCTCAATTGCATACTGTGCAAGCTCTGGCCAGTGATCCATCCTCAAGACCCAGTAACCCAGAGGATTTTTGGTGGGAAAGGTGTCCAAGTCTGATCTTGCCCCTAGGTATTCCTGCACCATGTAAAACAGACGCTGGCGATGGTTGCTGGAACCGATCATACCTTGGGGCTGCGGACCAAAAAATTGTCTGAACGCATCGGTCAGACGGCCACCTTCTCCACCGCTCCTTCTTTGACTGACCGAAGCCTCAGCAACACGTTGTCCAGAAACAGGAGTTTGTAACCTCCCAGTCTCTGGGAACGCGTTGCACAGACCTTTCTGCAAGGCCTCCCGAAGATGTTTCATCCTCTGCTCCCTCTGCGATGGCAAGATAAGGTCCGCAACCTTACCCTTGTAACGTGGATCAAGGAGGGTTGCCAGCCAGTATTGGTCCTTCTCCTTGATACCACGAATACGAGGATCCTTACGCAGGCTTTGCAGGATCAGGGAGGCCATGCAGCGTAGGTTTGCTGAGGCATTCGGTCCGGAGTCCTCTGGGTCACTAAGAACGACATGGTCCGCAGCCACCTCCTCCCAGCCACGTACAAGTCCATGTGTTTCTTGGGACTGATCCCTTAAAGACTGCTGCTGATGCTGAGTGCCAGGCTCCACCTCCATACTGACACAATCTTCCTCCTCCTCCTCTTCCTCCTCGTCCTCTTCCTGTGTGATCGGCGGGCACGCAGGAACACTGTCTGGATAAAGGGGGCCTTGAGAGCTAAGGAAGTCCTCCTCTTCCTGCCTCTGTTCTGCCTCAAGTGCCCTGTCCATTATTCCACACAGCGTGTGCTCCAACAGGTGGACAAGGGGGACAGTGTCACTGATGCATGCACTGTCACTGCTCACCATCCTCGTGGCCTCCTCGAATGGTGACAGGACAGTGCATGCATCCCTGATCATGGCCCACTGGCGTGGGGAAAAAAAACCAAGCTCCCCTGACCCTGTCCTGGTGCCATAGTCGCACAGGTACTCATTGATGGCCCTCTGCTGCGTGTGCAGCCGCTGCAGCATGGCCAACGTTGAGTTCCACCTGGTGGGCATGTCACAGATTAGGCGGTTCTTGGGCAGGTTAAACTCCTTTTGGAGGTCCGTCAGCCGAGCACTGGCATTATATGACCGGCGGAAATGCACACAGACTTTCCTGGCCTGCCTCAGGACATCCTGTAAGCCCGGGTACCTGCCCAAGAACCGCTGCACCACCAAGTTAAGGACGTGAGCCAAACAGGGCACATGGGTCATTTGTCCCTGTCGGAGGGCAGAGAGGAGGTTGGTGCCATTGTCGCAAACCACCATTCCTGCCTTAAGTTGGCGTGGCGTCAACCACCTCTGAACCTGCCCCTGCAGAGCTGACAAAACCTCTGCCCCAGTGTGGCTCCTGTCCCCCAAGCACACCAGCTCAAGCACCACATGGCATCTTTTGGCCTGCGTACTTGCGTAGCCCCTTGAACGCCTACGGAGCACCGCTGGTTCCGAGGAAGAGGCCATGGAGGAAGAAGAAGAGGAGGGGGTGGAGGAGAGAGGTGTGTCACAATCAGCATTTTGGAGGCGTGGTGGCGGAACAACCTCCAACACTACTGCACCTTGTCCTGCATCCTTCCCAGCTGCCAGCAGAGTCACCCAATGCGCCGTGAAACTTAGGTAACGTCCCTGTCCATACCTGCTGGACCATGAGTCAGCGGTAATATGCACCTTACCGCTGACCGCCCTGTCCAGCGAGGCCTTCCACATGCCGGTAGAGAGCCGGAATCGCCTTCCGTGAGAAAAAGTGGCGTTTGGGTACCTGCCACTGAGGAACCGCACATTCCACAAACTCACGGAAGGGGGCAGAGTCTACCAACTGAAAAGGCAGCAGTTGAAGTGCTAGCAATTTTGCCAAGCTAGCATTCAACCGCTGGGCATGTGGATGGCTGGGAGCAAACTTCTTTCGGCGGTGCAGCAGCTGGGGCAGGGAAATTTGCCTGGTACAATCTGACGTCGGTGTACCAAAAGCAGATTGCCCACAAGTACTTGGCTGTGACACACCTAATTCTACACCTTCATTCCTCTCACTGCAGGTCTCAGAGAGGACTGAAGGTCTAGTGGGGTTGGAAATCTCAGCTGATGAGGAGCAAGGAGAGATCCTCTTTGTTCTTTGGTGTGGGTCTTTTAGATACGCTTGCCAACGAACTGCATGGCAGGTCAACATATGTCTGGTCAAGCATGTGGTACCCAAGCGGGAGATGTTTTGGCCACGCGAGATACGCTTGAGACATATGTTGCAAATAGCAGTGGTGCGATCTGATGCACTCGTCTCAAAAAAGGCCCACACCAAAGAACTTTTTGAATAACGCGCAGAGACTGCAGCGCCCTGCACATGTGGAGCTTTGGGGTGTGATGCAGTCAATGTGCTGCCCTTAGGCTGGCCCCTGGAGGGCATCCTGCCTCGTTGGTGATGTGCCGCCGCCTCCTCCTCCTCCTCCTCCTCCTCTCTCCTATCAGGCACCCACGTTGAGTCAGTGACCTCATCATCCCCTCCCTCCTCATCACTGGAGCAAACCTGGCAGTATGCTGCAGCAGGGGGAGCATGACTGCCAGATTGCTGTCCTTCTTGGGCACCCCCTCTGTCCGTGCTCATGTTACTGCCTTCATCGAGCTCAGTATCGTCATCAGAGCCTTCCAAACGCTGGGCATCCTCCTGGAGCATGTACCCAACACTGTGGTCAAACAGTTCGAGGGAATCCTCATGAGGACATGGTGGAGCTAGGGAAGGAGTCACTGATGACATTGAGCTGAGGGAAGAGGCCGCTGCTTTGCCAGACAAAGCACCCTGGGCATGGGTGAGAGAGGATGAGGAGGATGAGGACGGCTTGGTCATCCACTCGACCAAGTCTTCCGCATGTTGCGGCTCAACATGGCCAGCTGCCGAAAAAAAGGCCAAGCGTGTCCCATGGCCACGTGCTGATGAGGATGCACCGTCTCCACGACCAGCACTAGACACAGAGCCTGCTTGCCCTCTCTTATTGGCTTGTGACTGTCTGCCTCTCCTTCTTGGCCTTCCAGACATACTAATGGCCTGTAGCTGCACTAAGCTGGGATAGAACACCTGTAATTTTCTTCAAGTAGCTTTATATACTGTAACCAGACAAGCCTGCCTGTCAGTAGGAAGATAACAGGAACGGATCTAGCTGTACACTGTGAGCAGGACGCACTGTACTAAATGTAAATAGTCTAGCTGCCTGACCGTGGTACTAATAGGATCAAATAGAACACCTGTAATTTTCTTCAGGTAGCTTTATATACTGTAACCAGACAAGCCTGCCTGTCAGTAGGAAGATAACAGGAACGGATCTAGCTGAACACTGTGAGCAGGACGCACTGTACTAAATGTAAATAGTCTAGCTGCCTGACCGTGGTACTAATAGGATCAAATAGAACACCTGTAATTTTCTTCAGGTAGCTTTATATACTGTAACCAGACAAGCCTGCCTGTCAGTAGGAAGATAACAGGAACGGATCTAGCTGAACACTGTGAGCAGGACGCACTGTACTAAATGTAAATAGTCTAGCTGCCTGACCGTGGTACTAATAGGATCAAATAGAACACCTGTAATTTTCTTCAGGTAGCTTTATATACTGTAACCAGACAAGCCTGCCTGTCAGTAGGAAGATAACAGGAACGGATCTAGCTGAACACTGTGAGCAGGACGCACTGTACTAAATGTAAATAGTCTAGCTGCCTGACCGTGGTACTAATAGGATCAAATAGAACACCTGTAATTTTCTTCAGGTAGCTTTATATACTGTAACCAGACAAGCCTGCCTGTCAGTAGGAAGATAACAGGAACAGATCTAGCTGTACACTGTGAGCAGGACGCACTGTACTAAATGTAAATAGTCTAGCTGCCTGACCGTGGTACTAATAGGATCAAATAGAACACCTGTAATTTTCTTCAGGTAGCTTTATATACTGTAACCAGACAAGCCTGCCTGTCAGTAGGAAGATAACAGGAACGGATCTAGCTGAACACTGTGAGCAGGACGCACTGTACTAAATGTAAATAGTCTAGCTGCCTGACCGTGGTACTAATAGGATCAAATAGAACACCTGTAATTTTCTTCAGGTAGCTTTATATACTGTAACCAGACAAGCCTGCCTGTCAGTAGGAAGATAACAGGAACGGATCTAGCTGAACACTGTGAGCAGGACGTACTGTACTAAATGTAAATAGTCTAGCTGCCTGACCGTGGTACTAATAGGATCAAATAGAACACCTGTAATTTTCTTCAGGTAGCTTTATATACTGTAACCAGACAAGCCTGCCTGTCAGTAGGAATTTAACAGGAACGGATCTAGCTGAACACTGTGAGCAGGACGCACTGCACTAAATGTAAATAGTCTAGAAGATAACAGGAACGGATCTAGCTGAACACTGTGAGCAGGACGCACTGCACTAAATGTAAATAGTCTAGAACAGGGGTCTCAAAGTACCGGCCCGCGGACCGGTTAAAAATGGCCCGCAGGCAGGGCTGATAAAGGACTAGAGGTCGACCGATATTTGGCCATTAGGTCGATATATAGCACTGGCCGCTGCTCTTCCTTCCTTCTCCACACTCAGCGCTTGATGCTTGTGTGAAACTGACACGTAACAGGAGGAGAGAGACAGAGGGATCTGTCAGATTTGAGGTTGATGTCGGGGGTGGGCGGGACCCGGCCGGGGTGGGCGGGACCCGGCCAATATCAAACACCAGCCAATGGGATCTGGGCGGGCAGCTACGTGTATGTGGCCCGCCCCTTTTCTTAAGCAGCCCAATCATTGGCTGGTGTTTGACAGCTGCTGGCCCCGCCCACCTCGGCCGGGTCCCGCCCACCCCGACATCAACCTCAATTCTGACAGATCCCTCTGTCTCTCTCCTCTGTGCTACGTGTCAGCTTCACACAAGCATCAAGCGCTGAGTGTGGACAGCTCCTTGTCAGTTTCACACACTGTTACACTCCGCTCAGTGTGAAACCTGCCAGTGGCACCTGCCTGTGCCAATCAGTGCCATCTGTCAGTGCCATCTGTCAGTGCCAGCTGCCAGTGCCACTGCCAATCAGTGCCACCTGCCAGTGCCAACCAGTCTGCCATTGCCACCTGCCACCTCCAACCAGTACCACCTGCCAGTGCCACCTGCCACCGCCAATCAGTGCCACCACCAACCAGTGCCTGCCAGTGCCACCGCCAACCAGTGCCCCTGCCAATCAAAGCCACCTGCCAGTGCCACCTTCCGCCACCTGCAAGTGCCACGCCAATCAGTGCCACCTGCCAGTGCCAACCAGTGCTTGCCAGTGCCACCTGCCACCACCTGCCAGTGCCACGCCAATCAGTGCCACCTGCCAGTGCCACGCCAATCAGTGCCACCTGCCAGTGCCACGCCAATCAGTGCCACCTGTCAGTGCCAATAGTGCCACCTGCCAGTTCCAAACCAGTGCCACCTGCCAGTTTCAAACCAGTGCCACTTGCCAATGCCTGCCAGTGCCACCTTCCAGTGCCAACCAGTGCCACTGCCAATAAGTGCCACCTGCCAGTGCCATTGCCAATCAGTGCCACCTGCCAGTGCCATCTGTCAGTGCCAATCAGTGCACCCTCCAAACAGTGCAACGTGCCACCTGCCAGTGCCACCTGCCAGTGACAGACAGTGCCACCTGCCAGTGCCACCTGCCTAAGCCAACCAGTGCCATCTGTACTGAGGACATCAAGTGTTTGGTAGAGTGACAGGAGCAAGCAGGGAGGAGTGGAGTGGGTGAGGTTTTTTTTTTTTCAAATCGGCCTAAAATATCGGCCACAAAAATCGTCATCATATATCGGCCATCGGCTTTACCTCTCCATCTCTTCTGTCCTCTCCGCTGCACGCTGCTGCAGCCCAGAGAGAGAACAGAGCTGAGAATGGAGCGGAGGAAGGATCCGCTCATCGATCCGCCCACCTAGGCATTGACGATCGACCAGAGCTCCAAACCAGGGTCCTGCTGCCACCTCAGGGCGGGAGATTGTGTTCTCTGGGTCCCCTGTCACTAGGCCTGTATGGAAGCCAGGAGGAGAGGATTTGGGAGGCAGATGATCCTGACTGCCAGGAGAGGTGAGTGAGCCATCACACTGAGGCAAAGTCCTTAGTGGGGTGACTGGGGTAGAAATTTGTGCAGTGTGGGGGGTATTTTATGCAGTGTGGAGGGTGATTGTGCAGTGTGGGGGGTAATTGTGTAGTGTGGGGGTATTTTATGGAGTGTGGGGGGTATTTTATGGAGTGTGGGGGGTATTTTATGGAGTGTGGGGGGTATTTTATGGAGTGTGGGGCTATTTGTGCAGTGTGTGGCTATTTGTGCAGTGTGGGAGGGGTAATGCTGGGTAGTTAATAATGCGTTTGCTGACACCAATGCTGGGTTAATAATGCGCTTACGGACACCAGTACTGGGTATAATGCGTTTGCTGACACCAGTGCTGGGTATAGTATAGTATATTATTGCTGGTATAGTTCATTGCTTTTGAAGTTTTAAAAGTTTGCATGCGGCCCCCCATGGGATATGAAAACTTGTCATGTGGCCCTCAGGCAATTTGAGTTTGAGACCCCTGGTCTAGAAGATAACAGGAACGGATCTAGCTGAACACTGTGAGCAGGACGCACTGCACTAAATGTAAATAGCAGGAACGGATCTAGCTGAACACTGTGAGCAGGACGCACTGCATTAAATGTAAATAGTCTAGATAGAAGATAACAGGAACGGATCTAGCTAAACTGAATACAGTGTATATATATATATATGCAACACCTGGGATGCATATATATACACAATACACTGTAAGTGCAGCTAACTGACTGACTGTTCTGCCTAATCTATCTAACTCAAATCAAATGACACTGTCTCTCTCTCTCTCTATCTCTCAGCACACCGGAACACACACTACACAGGGCCGCCGTGCAGGCGGCCTTATATAGTGTGGGGTGTGTACTAAATCCCCTGAGCCATAATTGGCCAAAGCCACCCTGGCTTTGGCCAATTACAGCTCTCTCTACTGACGGCGCTGTGATTGGCCAAGCATGCGGGTCATAGTGCATGCTTGGCCAATCATCAGCCAGCAATGCACTGCGATGCCGCAGTGAATTATGGGCCGTGACGCGCCACACGAATTTAGCGCGAACGGCCCATAACGTTCGCAATTCGGCGAACGATCGAACAGCCGATGTTCGAGTCGAACATGGGTTCGACTCGAACACGAAGCTCATCCCTAGTTACTAGTAAAAAAAAAAAAAAAATTATTAATAAAAATGCCATAAAACTATTTTGTAGACGCTATAACTTTTGCCCAAACCAATCAATAAACGCTTATTGCGATTTTTTTTACCAAAAATATGTAGTAGAATACATATCGGCCTAAACTGAGGGAAAAAAAATTTTCTTTTATATATTTTTGGGGGATATTTATTATAGCAAAAAGTAAAAAATATTGCTTTTTTTTTTAAATTGTCGCTCTTTTTTTGTTTATAGCACAAAAAATAAGAAATGCAGAGTTGATCAAATACCACCAAAAGAAAGCTCTATTTGTGGGAAAAAAAGTACGTCAATTTTATTTGGGAGACACGTCGCACGACCGCGCAATTGTTCAGTTAAAGCGACGCAGTGCTGATTCGCAAAAAGTGCTCTGGTCTTTGGCCAGCCAAATGGCCTGGGGCTTAAGTGGTTAATACAGTATTTCTTACCTTTTAGATGTTTCTCAGGAGGTGTCATGGCTGCATGCAAGGATATTTGAACAATTTCAGATACAATGCAGGAAGCCCAGCTACTAAACACTTAACTGTTTGTTAGGATAGAGTGTTCAAATCTACTTACAACTGATAATGTAGATCTGCCAGCACAGTACAGGCATGGTTAATTATGGCAAACAGCAGCCCAGCCCCTTCACAAACAAAGAGAACTATGTAAGATTTTTTTCCTTGCTGGAGATTCCAGAAAAAAGCATCTAAAAAAGGTAAGCTCCAATTTTTAAATATTTTTTTTCAAGGTATGTAAGTTAAAACAAACATATACACTATATTACCAAAAGTATTGGGACTCCTGCCTTTACACGCACATGACATCCCAGTCTTAGTCCATAGGGTTCAATATTGAGTTGGCCCACCCTTTGCAGCTATAACAGCTTCAACTCTTCTGGGAAGGCCGTCCACAAGGTTTAGAAGTGTGTCTATAAGAATGTTTGACCATTCTTCCACAAGCGCATTTGTGAGGTCAGGCACTGATGTGGACGTGAAGGCCTGGCTCTCTGTCTCCGCTCTTATTCTTTCCAAAGGTGTTCTGGTCAGGACTCTGTGCAGGCCAGTCAAGTTCCTCCACCACAAACTCACTCATTCATGTCTTTATGGACCTTGCTTTGTGCACTGGTCCAAATCATTTGGTGGAGGGGGGTTATGGGGGGAGTTGTTTTTCAGGGGTTGGGCTTAGTTCCAATGAAGGGAACTCTTAAGGTGTCAGCATACCAAGACATTTTGCACAATTTCATGCTCCCAACTTTGTGGGAACAGTTTGGAGATGGCCCCTTCCTGTTCCAACATGACTGCGCACCAGTGCACAAAGCAAGGTCCATAAAGACATGGATGAGTGAGTTTGGGGTGGAGGAACTTGACTGGCCTGCACAGAGTCCTTACCTCAACCTGATAGTACACCTTTGGGATGAATTACAGGGAGATTGTGACCCAGGCCTTCTCGTCCAACATCAGTGCCTGACCTCACAAATGTGCTTCTAGAAGAATGTTCAAACATTCCAATGGACACCCTCCTAAACCTTGTGGACAGCCTTCCCAGAAGAGTTGAAGCTGTTATAGCTGAAGAGGGTGGGCCAACTCAATATTGAACCCTATGGACTAAGACTGGGGTGTCATTAAAGTTCATGTGCGTGTAAAGGCGGGCGGCTCAGTACTTTTGGTAATATAGTGTATATAGCAGGTGGTATCGTAATTTGGCAGCAAAAGTGGAAATACACTTTAAAGCAGAGCTTTTCATGAAAAATGGAAGGCCTGCTATCCTGCCAAATTTTGCTGCAGGAAAAATGTAAAAACAAATCTTTCACAAAAAATAAAAATAAATAAAGTTTAAAAAATACTTACCTCTGTCCAGGCTTCCAACACTTTGGGGAGGCATGGTGATGTTTAATGTTATAGTGGCATTAATTCCTTTTGAAATGACTGGTTGACTGAGCCTCTTAGCTGTGGATTGGGTTACCGGTTTCCTCATCGTCCCCCTTCCCCCAGTTTTGCATGGTGCACATATGTTACATAAGATGCCCAGAACAATCCTCATCTTGGTGCTGCTGGAAGCTGAGGATCAGAGCATCAGGACATGACATCTCTTGGACTTCAGGGAGTGATTTCTTAAGATGGATGAGAGGTGGATATAAAAAAAGTACCTTCACGGTAGGATCACCAGGTATCTAAATAAAAGCTGAAGATATTGAAATATTGAAACTGACTGCTGAAATTACAATCACATGTTAAAACTGACATGAGATTATACTGATTGGGTATATGTGTGTTGCTAGGTATAATTTGTGATTCTATAGGGGCAGCCATATTTGCACAATGTGTATGCAGCTCCAGCTTTCTGCTCGGTAAAGCTACAATATACTCAACATCTCATGTGAAAAAGGAAAATGACATAAAATTGTTCTTTAAGATAAACATTGCAGTAGCATGTCACGTTTGCTGTGCCATTCATTGTTAGTGGCACCTCAAAGGCAGTATAACAGATGCATGCTTTCACGCACAAAAAGCATGACAAACCTTAGTTAAAAATGCTTTCTTATTGCGTGAAAAATGTGCATCTGCTTTGCATGACAAAAAATGAGTGATAAAAAAAAGCTCAAAAAGGTACATGAGCTACTATGCCATGTTTGTTTTGCGTGTAGGGCAGCCTATTGAAATAAATGGGCTGCCCTTCACATGAAGAGTGACGGTATGCGAAAACATACATATGTGCAATGCATTTTTGTGCTCGTTCACAAAATGCTTTTGTGTGAATGCAATCAGGGCTCCGTCACACAGGCAGAGAGACCCATACAGCAGGAAACATTTAAAGAGAAGTATAGGATTGTTTTTTTTTTCTTGAGAAACATACTTACCTAGGTGGATGCAGCATCTGTCCCCCCGCCAGCTCTAAGACTGAGGCAGAGCGATCAAACACTGCCGATCGCTTGGTTTTCAGGGCTCCCTGAGGAGAGATGGTGACTGCGAGTCACCGCTATCTACTCTGCCTCTCCCTCGCTCACTGGAGAGATGGGCTGTGGAGGCCGGCTCAGGCTCTCAGTGACTTGCTGAGAGGCTGAGCCGGGTGCCGGTCCAGGCATGTGGGCGGATCCCGACCATTTGGTCACAATCTTGCCCGAGCCTGGACCGGCTGTGCGACATTAGTCAACAGCAGACTTCAGCCCACTGTCTGCTGAAAACAGGCCACAGAAGTGCAAAATGATCTGCATTCCTGTAATCCATAGGGGATGTATAGCCAAACAAACTTTGGCTGCACTTCTCCTTTAACAACGCTTCCTGCTTCAGGCTGGCAACGCTTTTCATCCAATCTCCCCATAGAGGAGAGCGGGACTCTGACAGGTCCATCTCAGCACAGTGAGTGGAGATGGACCTGTCATCCGCCTGCTCAGCGGGCATCAGTGGATCGATCCTCCGCTGGGCAAGCGGAGTCGGTCAAACGGACAAGCCTGTGTAAAAGGAGCCAGAATCTATCATTTTTTCTAAATGTTTTTTCAGTTTTTGTTACATAGTCCAACCAATCAAAAAAAAACACACACACAAATAGAAAACCTCCATATACACAATCCTATAACCTATACCTATTTTTGTTCTAATATCAAACCAAAAACATTGGTAATCAAATCCAAATTCTGCATGGACAGTTTGAAGGTGAAAAAATTCACCATAGGAAAATCCCGGTAATTTTCCAATGCTGATGCTTTTGTGTATTGGCGTAAGCACCCATGTGTACATATGATAAATTCCTCCAAACCTGTCCTTGTGCATGAGGCCTAAGTGAAGTCCAGTAAGTCATCTATAATTAAAACTTCTTCCTAATTAACTATTGGGTTTGTGATTATAAAATAATCTATATAAAAAAATAAGGGACTGGAATAAATGACAACAAGCCACAAATCTTTCTTTGGAATACAGTATTCTGTAGTGTAATGATGATATCCATGTGATTCAGCTCAGAGCAAGCCAAATGACAACAGGGACCACTCTTCTTACTCCAAGTTTTAGTGAATCACATTCAGGCATATGTCCAATGCCTTTCCGTTCACACCCTGCTTTTATCTGTAAGTGATTCTGATGGAAACTAATGAGATTTTATGTCAGTGTTATTTGAGGTGAAGAATATTTGAAGATGTCAGAGGTTCCTTGTTTTATGTTCTCACCTCCTTATGATTTACATCAATAAATTAAATGTCTGTCTATAAATTACTTTATTAAGGAAAAAAAACAGGAAAATTGTACACGGTGCAAAAACTGACATCAGCATTCATTTTTTACAGGTCAGTTTTCAGTTAAAGTACTATGCAGCCAAAAGTTTACATTTTAGTTTTTAATGTGGAAGGGTTATAAAACCCTGTCGTGGGGTTTAGGGCATCATTAGAGAGAGTTCACAAGATTTTTTTTCAGTAAAATAGGTCTGTGTTTCGGTTGCAGATTTTCCCTTAATTTATTTCTGGTAAAATAGTTTTTGGCGGAGAATAACATGAGGGGTAATCTCTGTAATGGGGCACCAGATAGCAGCAAAATCCAACAGGGGGTCCAACACTCAAAACTAAAAACTAGCTTTTGGTGAGCATACAGTTTCTATAAAATCTGAGTACTTTCTATGGTTTACTTTTAAATTTAATAAGCAAGATCATTTGAGATTAGAATGAGGTTATGAAGTAGTAACAAGAACTGCAGATACAGTGGATACGGAAAGTATTCACAGCGCTTCACTTTTTCCACATTTTGCTACAGCCTTATTCCAAAATTGATTAAATTCATTATTTTCCTCAAAATTCTACAAACAATACCCCATAATGACAATATAAAAGAAATGTGTTTGAAATCTTTGCAAATTTATTTAAAAAAATGAAAAAATCACATGTACATACCGGTAAGTATTCACAGCCTTTGCCATGACACTCAAAATTGAGCTTAGGTGTATCCTGTTTCCACTGATCATCCTTGAGATGTTTCTACAACTTGATTGGAGTCCATCTGTGGTAAATTCAGTTGATTGGACGTGATTTGGAAAGGCACACACTGTCTATATAAGGTCCTACAGTTACCAGTGCATGTCAGAGCATAAACCAAGCCATGAAGTCCAAGGAATTGTTGGTAGACCTCAGAGACATGATTGTATCGGGGCACAGATCTGGGGAAGGGTACTGAAACATTTCTGCAGCATTGAAGGTCCCAATGAGCACAGTGGCATCCGTAAATGGAAGAAGTTTGGAACCACCAGGACTCTTCCTAGAATGGGCCACCTGGGCAAACTGAGTGATCGGGGGAGAAGGCCTTAGTCAGGGAGGTGACCAAGAACCTGATAATCACTCTGACAGAGCTCCAGCATTTCTCTGTGGAGAGAGGAGAACCTTCCAGAAGAACAACCATCTCTGCAGCACTCCACCAATCAGGCATGTATGGTAGAGTGGCCAGAGAAACAAAATTCTCTAGTCTGATGAAACAAAGATTAAACCTGAAGATTTGGCCTGAATGGCAAGCATCATGTGTGGAGGAAACCAGGCACAGCTCATCACCTGGCCAATACCGTCCCTACAGTGAAGCATGGTGGTGGCAGCATCATGCTGTGGGGATGTTTTTCAGCAGCAGGAACTTGGAGACTAGTCAGGATCGAGATAAAGGTAAACGCAGCAATGTACAGAGACATCCTTGATGAAAACCTGCTCCAGAGCGCTCTGGACCTCAGACTGGGGCGAAGATTCATCTTTCAACAGGATAACGACCCTAATCACACAGCCAAGATAACAAAGGAGTGGCTATGGGACAACTCTGTGAATGTCATTGAGTGGCCCAGCCAGAGCCCAGACTTGAACCAAATTGAACATCTCTGGAGAGATCTGAAAATGGCTGTGCACAGATGCTCTCCATCCAACCTGATGGAGCTTGAGAGGTCATGCAAAGAAGAATGGGAGAAACTGCCCAAAAATAGGTGTGCCACGCTTGTAGCATCATACTCAAAAAGACTTGAGGCTGTAATTGGTGTCAAAGGTGCTTCAACAAAGTATTGAGCAAAGGCTGTGAATAATTATGCACATGAGATTTTTTTAGTTTTTTATTTTTAATAAATTTGCAAAGATTTCAAACAAACTTTTTTCATGTTGTCATTATGGGGTATTGTTTGTAGAATTTTGAGGAAAATGAATTTAATCCATTTTAGAATAAGGTTGTAACATAACAAAATGTAGAAAAAGTGAAGAGCTGCAAATACTTCCTGGATGCACTGTAGCTTTGGTCCATTGCAGACAAAGAAAATGAAGGTTTTTGTCCAATGGGCCATAGCTCCCAATATTACAGGACTATCATGGATCAAATCACATCTATGTATAAAATGAAGAAAGAATGTTTTGATTGTTCAATTACAATCTATTCGTTGGCCACATGTAATGTTTGTGGTCATCTAACTGATAGGGCACAGGAATGCTCATATAATAAGGAAAGCGCAATGCTGTGTAACTTCTACTAAGTGCCGGTTCACACTAGACGCGGCACGACTTGCAGGTCGCCTCACCGAGGCGACCTGCACACGACTGCCGGGGCGACTTGCAAGACGACTTCTGTATAGAAGTCTATGCAAGTCGCCCCCAAAGTAGTACAGGAACCTTTCTTCTAAGTCGGAGCGACTTGCGTCGCTCCGATTAGAACGGTTCCATTGTACAGAACGGGAGGCGACTTGTCAGGCGGCTAGGTCGCCTGACAAGTCGCCCCCGTGTGAACCGAGCCTCAGGCTCGGTTCACACTAGGACGACTTGTCAGGCGACCTAGGTCGCCTGACAAGTAGCGTCCCGTTCAGTACAATGGAACCGTTCTAAGGGGAGCGATGCAAGTCGCTTCGACTTAGAAAAAGGTTCCTGTACGACTTTGGAGGCGACTTGCATAGACTTCTATACAGAAGTCGTTTTGCAAGTCGCCCGGGCAGTCGTGTGCAGGTCGCCTCGGTGAGGCGACCTGCAAGTCGTGCCGCCTCTGGTGTGAACCGAGGCTTACAGATGGACTTCAGCATGGTTTGAGGAGCAGTTCATGTTTGGAACACAGAACTGATACAATTTGAACTAAAAATAACAGTGACCCCCTCAAGGTGTAGTACACTTGTGTACTCAAGGTTCGGGAACTTTAGGAAATCCTCACTCATTTACAGCAATCTTTTTATGATAACAGAAGCAAAACAAGTCCCTGTTGGCCCATTTTACCACACTTAGTCCTAAATCAGGATGCTATACTTGGCACCATATTAGACTCTTATATCACAGTGTTTCTTAAACCAGAGAAGGATCCCAAAGATACCACCAGCTACCACCCTATAGCACTGTTGAATTTGGACCATTATATTTTACGTAGTAATATATATATATATATAATGGCTGCGCTTAGGACAAAAGATTCAGGTATGCAGCCCCCCTAAAAGGAGTTTCCCTAAGGAGCACTAAATATATTTTACGGGGGCTACTATGAATATAATCTAATCATCAATACGGAATGTGGCGATTACCCTGGGCGCCTTACATGACCGCGGTGGTGAGGAGATCGTGGAGGAGATAATCTGATGCTGGTTGCCCCTTTGGGGTGGTTGGATTCGGTGAGTGGGGACCCTTGTGGGGGAGCACAAAAGTCACTAAGAACATCTGAAAGCACCCCAGTCACGGTTTTTGCTTGAAGAAAATTTGAACACTGTTTTTTTTGCAGAAATTCCTCATCTTATGGACTATGATCACTATTTAAAAAATTTTTGGTGTTACTTGTATATTTGCACTACTAGGTAGAGGTGCAATTTTATGTCACTGTTAAACCACTATACCGTATGATGGTTTTTCTTTGAAATTCCATCAAAACTGTAGGTGTCTAGATTACACCTTTTATATTTTTGTGCCCACATTTGTATGATTTTTTATGAATTTGATCACTACTTATAAAATTTTTTGGCGTTACTTGTATATATTTGCACTATTAGGTAGAGGTGCACTTTTTTGTCATTGCCAAACCACTATACCTTATGGTGGTTTCTCCTTGGAATCTATTACAATTCCAGGTGTTTAGATTACAACTTCCATATATTTTTCTGTGTTCACAGGTGTATGGTTTTTTGTGTCCACATTTGTATGATCTTTTATGGTTATGATCTTTATCACTTAAGAGTATTTATTTATTGGTGGTACCGCAAACTACCACTAGGGGATATGGTGGTTTTGTACACTTCATTCAGACACTTGGTATAGTTCACACTATCACATATCAGGATACAGAGGGATAACTTACCCCCTCCCCCTCCCACCTCCCCCTTCGCTGTAGATGATCATCCCATAGAACCCTATAGGGAGCGCCATACCCCATTGCCAATAATCTTCATTATATTTTACGAAACCACTGGCTAATAGGCTCTATTCGTACCTTCATTATACATGAAGATCAGGTAGGGTTTATAAAGTATAATGTATAGACAATCCAGGACAATACGAGACATACTATAGATCTAATGGAAACCATAAATAAGAAGTAGCTGGATCACTTTTACTTAGCCTAGATAACAAAAAAAGTGCTAAATGCTAAAATAGGTAAAATTTTTTTTTTTACAGTTTTCAGTTTCCTTTTGGACAAAGTATATGTAGTACTTCATCCCATCTTCCTAGGTACCCTGGAACTCTAGTTGAGATGTCAGACAGGGTGCCCCACCTTAGCAAATGCCTGCAAAGAGACTGCTGCTTGCTAACTGCATTGTCAGGCAGCTGAGCAGGTGGTAAAGTCCTGTTCAAAATTGCAGCTAGCAATTCAGGGCACCTAGGATAAAGGATAAAGTACTACATATACGTTGTCCAATTTGGAGCTGAATACTGTAAAAAAAATATGTATACTTCTTCTTTCAGCTAGACATTAATTACTTTGCAATATGTAGGTATTCAAAGTGGTTGTAAACCCAGATAAAAGAAAAAAAAAAACCTGCAAGACAAAGGCATAATGAGCTAGTATGCAGCTGAAGAAATGGCATGAGCGAGCCATTTCTTCAGTGCGCATGTGCCGATGAAGTCGGGACGTGCGAATATAGTGAATATCTCCTAAACTGTGCAAGTTTAGAAAAAAAAATCATGGTACCTACAGATAAGCCTTATTATAGGCTTACCTGTAGGTAAAAGTAGTTGTACAGGGTTTACAAGCAGTTTAGGTTGTTTTCTTTGAGGCATTTAAGTTGTTTATTCAAATCTGACAGCAGTCATGAGACCTCCATGTTTTCATCCCCAAAAGATTAATATGCTAACAGAACCAGACAGAGATGCTGGGATCTCACAGGGATTTCTCTTTATGTGAATGAGATTCTTTTAACTCTAACAAACCTAATGGTCCCTCACCTCAATGTTTATAAAGAAATCAAGGAGCCCAGTGCGCCCACAGGGGATACCAGAACAGAAGGGTTGAGGCTGCTCTGTGCAAAACAATTGCACAGAGCAGGTAACTATTACATGTTTGTTATTAAAAAAATAACTTTACAATCATTTTATTTTTTGTAACATAATTCTCAAGGGAAAAACATATTGTCTAGCCTCACACCTATGCCATCAGGCCTTCTGGTCCATTTTCTGGTGATACAATAGGTAGGCTACAACTGTAAAACTATGGAATGCTCCAATTCATACTAGCTCAATGCTATGGAGCTCCTCATTAATGCTCCCTAATTCCAAACTCTTGTCTGTCATGCAATTAACTTAGCACATCCGCAGACTAATCAGAGACAAATATTACCTGTCTACCCAAAATTTGATGATGCCATCTTTTCTCTGTACTCCCTTATCCCTTTTGTATGGCTCAGTCCTGGAGAACTCATACTCTCTTTAGGTCATATCAGTTGACAGCCCTCTGGTACATAAACACTCCATCTTTACAACTTATAAGGAGAATGCCTATAAAATCATGTACTAGTATTATGCAAGAGAAAACTAACACTCTATATAGCCCTTTGAAAGAAAATTGTGCTGGAGGTGTGTGTTGAGTTGGTAAACAATTTGATTTTTTATATTAATCAGATATATCATTACATGGGACAGTCTGTTTAGTAGTTGATCATAGAAACAGAAATCAGATTACTGTTGAGTTTGTTTGAGGATGCTCCTCAAACAAATGTTGTTGGATACAATGGGGACGTAGATACCATTGTTCTGTTCAGCTGACAGTTTGAGTAATCTATTGTCTCTATAGCTACAGTAAACAGGTAATATATAACCTATGGCAGAGATCACTGTTCCTGATCACTAGGAACAGCAGATATCCATGTTGTCCCCTGTCAGAACAGGGATCTGCCTTGTTTACATAATGCAGATCTCCATTCTGCCTCTCTGTGGAGCGATCGCAGGTGGGCGGCGGACATCGAGTCCGCCGTCCCCGCACAAGCACTCCCGCCGCACGCAATTGAAATCAATGGGCAGGGGCGCTTTGCGGGTGCTTTTAACCCTTTATTTGGCTGCTAGCAGGGGTTAAAAGTGCAGCAAAAACTATAGTAAAGCGCTGCTAAAACTAGCGGCGCTTTACCGCCAATGCCCCCGTGCTGGCAGTGTGAAAGGGCTCTTATTGACTTTACCCTTGCTATGCGATAACCCATTAAGCTAGAACAGTGTTTCTCAACCATGGTGCATGAGCAGTCCTTAGGGGTCCCGCAGCAACAGCCCGATCTGAGCGATACTCTGGTGGCTCCTGTGCTACAGGGAGAGAGCACACTCCGGTGTACAGAGGAGGCAGAGAGCTGTGCCCACACCTCCCACCATTCTCTGCTCCTCTGTACTTTTTCCGGCAATAGAGAAAGCTGAGCTGGCCACCGGACCACATCCTGCCAACCGATGACATCATTGGTTGCTAAGGACTTTCCGCCAAGAGTACAGAGAGGAGTAGGGAGCAGGGGGAGGTGCAGGCACAGCTCTTTGCCTACTCTGTACATAGGTGTTATCTGTACACTCTCCCTCCAGTTAACAGAGGATAACTCAGATCTCAGGAAGGAGAGGAGCTAAAGGGGGGGGGGGGTGTAGAAAGCACAATCCACACCTCCTCCTGGCTCTATCCCCTCTTGGCTGCTGTCACTACTGTAAGGAAGAGGGGGAATTTGAGAGGTAATTGGACTATTTTGGGGATTTGGAAGCGGGCAGGGGGGAGGCTGTGCTAGGAGGGGGGACTTGAGAAGGAGGTGGTCCTCGGAGGGGGGATTTGGGTTGGAGGTTGTGCTGAGAAGTGGGATTTCTGGCGGTTTGTGCTGGGAGGGGGATTTGGGTGGAGTTGTGCTAGGAGGGGGGGGTTCTGCTAAGAAAGGGGGATTTGGGTGTATGGGGTTGTGCTAGGAGGGGGAGTTTGGGGGATTGCGCTAGGAGTGGGGGTTGTGCTGGGAAAGTGATTTAGGTGGGGGGGTTGTGCTAACAGGGGGGTGTGTGCTCAGATGCACATCCTGGTGCAAACAAACCCTCAGACTGGTGTGCTCCAGGATTGTTAGCGATTCTAAAGGGTGCCTTGGCTGAAGAAGATTGAAAAACACTGAGCTAGAGGACAGCAGCACAATCTACAAAGGTAGCTGAGATGGATGGCAATGCACTTTACAATGTTTCTTGCAGAACGGAGTCCACATGTGTGCTCTACGCATAGTGTAATTCTTACAGTAACTCAGCCAGACTCCTACCTTAGTACAGCACTTAGGTAGAAGAAAGGACTCCCTCATACAATGGAGTCCAGTTCTATGTGCTTGATTGCTAGTAAACTCAACAAAGAGGCATGCCACCAAAACCAGATTTGCAGTACAACAATGACCAATAAAATCAAAACTAATGGAATGTCTGTTGCACTAGAGTTAGTTATAATCTGCCAACATGACTTATATGACATTTAATATAACACATATGACACAATTTACAATGACCCAGAGATCAAAACCACCTTACATCACAAGAAATGTATCTGGAAATGTTTAACCTCCATGTTCTCAGGTAAGCTAGGTAGAACTGACGTTTTGTTCTGTAAACATAAACATCCCTCATAATAACTCAGTCACAAGTTGTTGGTGCTCAAGAAAATGTCATGATTTCCAGATGGTATTAGCTAATTCCGGGGGGGGGGGGGGGGCTATCATAGAGCAGTTCTGATAATAAGAACAAATTGCATCTGAAGTAGTCATGGTACACAGCTTCTCCCAAAACTATAGGACACGATTATGTTGTAGTGTAGAACAGTGCTGGACTATACAGAACTTCAGTAAAATGTAAAATTATACTTATCTTTTTTAATATCAAGAGCTCTTGAAATTTCTAAATATAACTAATGAGGCCAGGCTGTTGTTGAGCTATGGCAAGCTCAGCCATGTTTTATCACTTCCATATCAGTTATACGTAGTATAAATGTGTTTGTTTTTCACATGACATTAGCAACTGTATGGGAATAAATTGTGCCAGTTGGAAAAATGTAGTAAAAGTGGCCAAGGAGCAAATGAGAGGCACATATAAGAGTTACTGATCTTTTTAATAAAGTTATCTTTTTTAGTAATACTTTCAGTACCCCCTCCCCCTGGCAGCTACTCAACATTATACTAATGACTTCAAGCTTTCGGGAGGAAAGTTCAAAGCTCTTCCACGCCCCGGAAGACATCATATGTAACGAAACAACGTAGGGCAGAGACAACATCCTCAAGTCTGAAAGTGGCCAGTCTGAGTTCCAGGACCGGCTATAGGCATTGATTTTCTGGTCTGTACTCTACTCTAGAGAATGGGTGACATACCCAAATCTTTCTATTTCACATTAGATGATGGACTTTTTTATTATGTTAACCTTTTATGAACTGTTTTTTTATTTAATGTCACATTTGGTGATTTACGTTTGAATGATTTTTAAGCGCAGCTCTTATTTTACAATTCTCTTTACAATATATCTGTTGTTGTGCTAGCAGCTACTAATTTATTATACCTTGGAGCTTGATTTCTTTTTTAATTAGTTAGAAAACTAATCTTAGAAAGTATTATTTTACCAAAAGAGTACCTGATGTTTGGAAAAGACTTTGCGAGTTAGTGAGGCAATCAACACTCAGTAAGTGGATTCAAACATGCTTGGGACAAACACAGATCTATACTCAGACAAAATAGTTAACAAAAAAAAAATAAATACAAAAACATGTATAAATAAAATTAAAAAAAACGGAGATAACTCGATGGACCACTTGGTCTTTTTTCTGCCATCACTTTGCAATGGTTCTATGTTTCTCACCTGTCCTGCAATATCCATGCTTTTACTATGCACTGACCAAGTACTTGCTGGATCTGCCTCAGCAGGTTCTACCTGCCTTTTGCTAGGTGGACCAGAGTACCTTTCTCCAATCAGGAGCCTTGCACCCCTGTGGAGAGTTTAGGGATTGAGGTCCTTAAGAAGAGGACCGGAACACCCCTGTGCATAATTGTGTGTTTAGTTTTGCAATAAGCACTTTTTTTGGTCATGTGAGTTTGATCTTTAAAGCATACACTGAGAAAAGAATGTTTACTTGGCACAATGAATAAGGTAAAGCTGTTCATATAAATTGTTCAATCATGTATGATTAATTAAAAACCATTTAAGTGGATATCCATTTAAGTGGATAATCACAATAAACATAGCATAACCTTATTCAATAAGCTAAATAAACTTTTAATTCGAATAAGTGATACAATCTAGAGCAGAGTTGTGGGAGGGACCTATCAGACCCCACCCACTATAGACTGCCTGCAGAAAATTACTGGAGGGGGTGGATATAAGACCAGTTACCCTGCACAAGGAGAAACAACAGCAGTGACCGTTTTTTATTACAGGAAGCTTGGGCACAGAGGCAAAGATTCACACTGGATTACTGCACAGAGCTAGAAAAAATACACAAAACCCACAGAGTAAACATATACATGGCTCTTGTATTCATCCCTAAGTTCAGCTTTAAATGTGCAAGCTTAGGAGCTTGCAATTATTTACTGTCTAGTTGTGAATCACTTTCCTGGAACAAGTATGCAGTCAGTAAAGTCTGAAAAGTGTTAACTCCTATCCTGCATACTTGTTCCAGATCAGTGACTCACTGGATTATGAAGCCAGGATCCAGTTGGCAGCCCCAAACCCTTTGAAGAACAGTGTGACTTTCATATTTCTGACCTCACAGGTTCAAGCAAGTCTTACACCGCTATGTGGCCACATGACCTACTTAGCTATGTGGGCAATAAAAAAAAAAATCCTGATAATTAGAGGCATAAAATGTACGTGTACTGCTGTTCTTGAAAGGTTTGCAGTTTTTCTGAAGAGTATAACAGAGTTGTGTAATGTGGCTGTTTTATGGCATTTTTTTTAGCATGTCTAGTATAAAATCCCTTGGTCTTACAGAGCAATAGAGAGATTATACATATAAAAAAAGGCTTGGATTTCTTGAAAGCTTTGTGGTTAACAATAAGACTAACACAGTTAAGCTCAGACCTTTGCTCTAATTATGGATCTTGAAAGTGCACTTCATGAGTTTTCGCTTTCGAAAGCTACGTGACTTGGAAGATCTTCTACAGGCTGTGATAAGAGCCAATTACATCAGCAATCATCTGTTCCTAAGTGCACTTTACACAGAAGATCATGACAGATAATAACATTAAAAAGACTCTTTATCTGGATTAATCAGTGCTTTACTCCATCTTTTCCTAATTATTCAATTATCAAGTGGAAATGGCTACAACAAATGGGCATGTAGCGGAGCCAACAAATATCATGTGTGAAGAACCTTTTTTAATATCAAATTACAAGATGTAATGTTTCAGAGTCGTAGTCACAGTTCCAGAAATAAAATAACAGAAAGGTTTGTACAATTAAATAGAAGAGCAAACAGGCTCCCTGCGCTTGGTCTCTGGGCCAGCGGCCAAACAGCGAACGTCACTCACTTCATAGCAGTTACCGTAATGGAGGTTAATGACGATTAAGTAGCTTCATGAAAAATGTAAACAAATAAATGTCATAATAACATTTATAGGCCATGGGAATGATGAATGGGAAAATAAATAGTGCAGATCAAATGCCCCTGTTGTAAAACATAGCAAGGAGTCAGTGTGGTAGTTATATGAATAATTAATACTGTGATATTTGCTTATTATCCTTGTGTGTTTTTACTTACAAGAATAGCCACAACTCTTTAAAAGAAGGCTGTAGTCAGAGAAATATGAAGGTTGCAATTGCTGACCTCCTTCTTAAAGTAGTTGTACACCCTGTACAACCACCTTTACCTACAGGTAAGCCTATATTAAGGCTTACCTGTAGGTGCTTGAAATATCTCCTAAACCTCCACAGTTTAGGAGATATTTACTAAAAAGCTGAGCGCCAATGACTACGGCGCATGCGCTGTTGTCATCGGCGCATGAGCACTTTAGAAAGGGCACATTGTGCCGTTTCTCATAGGGGTCATGCCGTGACTGGTGGGTCCCGCACGCATGCGCAGGAGTGACGTCACACGACTCCGGCCAGTCACAGAGCTGGAGCTCGCGGCCCTGGAAGGAAGAGGGGCAATGCATAGTAGCCCATTATGCTTTAACTTTGCAGGGAAATAAAGAGGATGTAAAACCCACAAGGGTTTACTTCCTCTTTAAACTGTATGTAAACTCCAACAATGAACTGCTCCTTGTCTCTCCTGAGCTGCAAACATTTTGTTTTAAATATTTTTATAAGTGCAAAAAATATCTGTTGATCTTATCAGAAATCTAGAGCTGTCTGGTGCTTTCTGCCTGTGTTAAATCAAAGAAACAATTTAATCCTCATTATGCTTATCTAAGGACTACAAGTCAATTAAGCCCTATGCTGTGGATAAGAAGACAGTGGGAGTGGTTGAATTGATAAAAGACAACTGGTTGATGCCACTTAGTCCACAAAGATGCTGTATGTTGTCAACCCACAATAGAAAATTAAGAGCTGGGTACATTTTTGGCAGATCAACGTGTATTTTTCTGTACTTGTAGCATCTTTAAAAGAATAATTTTTATTTTTATTTTACCTTGACAGGTTGACTTTGATGGAGGCCCCACCAGCGAGACATTCCCCAGCTTTCCTTCACTTCCCATGCAAAGAAAAACTCCCAGTAGGTCAAGGTATGGACGAGCTTGCGACTTCCTCCCCTTCCATCCACATAACATTGCTAATCTGGAGAATAGCAGGCAAATTTCTATGGCCCAGCTGTTGCAATGAAAAAAAAAATACAGTCCCTGCCACCCACATGCCCAGCATCTAAATTCCAGCTTGTGCAAATATGCTGCCTTTACAACTCCTAGCTTTCCGCCTGGTGCATTCTGCCCTTTTCCGTTGGGCAAGGCAGTCAGCAGCAAGGTCCAAGTAGACACGTGGTCCAGCAAGCATGGGCAGGGATGCTATAATTTCGTTCGCGTGCACACTGGGTAACTCCGCTTGCAACTAGGAAGGATGCAGGACAGGGCTCAGTGCTGGAGCTTGTTTTGCCGCCACGTCTCCATACAGCTGGTGGTGATGATGCAAGATTTGTCAGCTCCACCCCCTCCTCCTCCATGCCCTCCTCTGCTGAATTGTCCTATGAACCACCAGTACCCCCTAAGCGTTAAAAGGGCTATGCAATGAGCCAGGCTAAAAGATGCCATACAGTACTTCAGCTGGGCTGTCTAGGGGACAGGAGCCACACAAGAGCAGAGATTCTTTCAGCTCTGCAGGGGCAGGCCCAGGGGTGGTTCACGCCATGCCAGCTTGAGCCAGGAATGATGGTGTGTGATAATGGCACTAACCTCCTGTCTGCCTTTCGATAGGGAAAGTTGACACATGTGCCATGCCTAGCACATTTCCTCAATTTAGTGGCGCAGCGTTTCTTAAGCAGGTACCCAGGGTTGGAATATCTTCTAAAGCAGACCAGAACAGTGTGTAGCCATTTTAGGCAGTCATACACAGTGCTTGGTTGGCTGAAATTCAGCAGGAATTCTACCTGCCCGTAAACCGCCTGATTTGTGACATGCCCACCAGGTGGAACTCAACTTTGGCAATGCTGCAGCAGTTGCACATGTAGCAGGCTGCCGTCAATGAGTACCTGTGTGAGTATGGCACAACGACAGGTTCAGGCCGGCACAGCTTTTTTTCCCCCACGCCAATCCCTGCTGATATAGGATGCATGCACTGTACTGTCACCATTTGAGGAGGTGACACGGATGGTAAGCCGTGGCAATGCATGCATCAGTGATACAATCCCTGTTGTGTTCCTGCTGGAGCAGACTCTGCGTGGCATTATAGACATGGTACTCGAGGCAGAGCAGCGGGAGGAAGAAGGATTTTCTTTCCTCTCAAGGCCCACTTTATGCAGACACCATTCTTGCGTTGCCACAGAACACACGAGAGTAGAGGGAGGAGGAGGAGTAGGATTCTGGCAGTTTTGGAGGCATTGAAGCAGAGGAAGATATACGTCAAACCTTAAGAGTAGGGATGAGCCCGATGTTCCGTTCGACTCGAACATCGGGTGTTCGCCTGTTTGCCGACTAGCAAACAATTTGGGGTGTTCGCAGCAAATTCAAAAGCCGCGGAACACCCTTTAAAAGTCTATGGGAGAAATTAAAAGTGCTAATTTTAAAGGCTTATATGCAAGTTATTGTCATAAAAAGTGTTTGGGGACCCAGGTCCTGCCCCAGGGGACATGTATCAATGCAAAATAAAGTTTTAAAAACGGACATTTTTCCGGGAGCAGTGATTTTAATAATGCTTAAAGTGAAACAATAAAAGTGAAATATTCCTTTAAATTTCGTACCTGGGGGGTGTCTATAGTATGTCTGTAAAGTGACGCATGTTTCCTGTGTTTAGAATAGTCCGAGAGCAAAATGACATTCCTAAAGGAAAAAAAGTCATTTAAAAGTACTCTGAACCCTTGCAAGTAGTACTTTTGTAGCGGTACAGTATACAAAGTTACCATTGAACTATATGGTAAAGATTTCATTAATTGAGAAATTGCATCATTAACATGGAAGGACAGAGTTGAAGTTAGCTTACGAGTAAGCTAAAGTTAATATATCATATGGGGGTGTTCAGATTGGGTGTGGATACAGTTATTTTTATTCATGTCTGTTTAGCCTGACATGGCTGTACTAAAGTGCAGATAGGCTACACTTCTGCCTCCTTCATGTAAAATGCAGATTTGCTAGCCCTGCATTATACAAAATTATGCTTAGGGATCACCCACAGCCTGGAGTGTTGGAGGAAGAGGAGGACAATGCTGGAGTCAGCTAAACTGGGAGTAAAGTAAGTAACGCAGCTTTACCATCCAGCCCTAGATATAACAAACATTCATCCTTGCACTGTGGGTGAAGTTAGTGAAGTCAAAAGTGAGAGTTATGCTGGCCATACACTATACGAAAAATCAGCCAAATTTGGTCATTTGGACAGTTCGGTCGCTTTTTGGACAGTTAATGGGCACAAATTGGTAATCGGTTGGAACGCTTTTGAGATGAAAAAACGAAGGACAAGTTTGGAAATTTTCCGCCGAACGAACGATAAATTGAAAGGTTAATGTGGTTCCCGTCCAAACTGTTTGAACTAGGTATATTTGAAAAAACAAACAAAAACGGATTAATTTATGTACATTGAACGATTTATCGGTCATTACATGATGACACTATCGTTTGCTCTCGCGGCCGAATGTTCGTTTTTCGAAAATGGGTTTGAACAATTTTTCGTATAGTGTATGGCCAGCATAAGGCAGGCCCTACATGGGTCGATTTTTGAAAGAATTTTCTTTTTGAGAATCTTATCTAAGAATTTTCGTTCGAATTTCGTACCATTAGTGGGCTGCAGCAACAGCCGATTTTCACGCGGCCATCAAATTTAAGTAATCGGGCATGTTGGAAATGTTTTTGAAAAACAAACGGTTTTCTAATCAATAATGGAAGAATTGTGCGAGAAATGTAATAAAAAAAGAAATGCACATGTGCAAGAAAAGAAAATTCCCAGAAATAAAAGAAGATTACCACAACAATTATTTTCTGTAGCAACAGGAGGTGAAATTGAAGGATTGGTTGGTCGAATTTCAAAATCAATGGTGGCACCATCGGATCACAACTCGTTGTTATAACTTGTCAGATTTTTTTTGCCATTCATTTTCCATTGCAGAGATTTTCCTTCACTTCCTGTCCCATAGCCAAACAGGAAGTGAGAGGAAATCCCTGCAAATTAAGAGAATATCTTGGGGACCCCAGGTCACCAGAACTAGTGTCCCCATTGGAAGATTTCCCCTCTATTACTTTTCTGGGGGCAACCCAAAATTTGGGATTTTATTTTACTTTTACTTTCAATGAAAATGGTAAACAGGACAAATAGAGAGTGTGAAAGACACAGACATCAGCAATAAAAACTGAAAGATGTTGAAAAACTATCCAAAACTAGAAAAAAAAGTTTTGCCTTTAGTTATACTTTAAGTATCCCTGATCTAGACATTATTAGGTGGTGGGTTTATGACTGCCTAGAGATACCTGCAGGACAGGATGACACTGACAGGATGAGAAGAGTTTTCAGAAAATTAGACCTTTAACTCTCTTCAACCATATGGAGACAGGTGAAGAGTTTTGGGCCCATGGCTATAATTCCTATAAGACATTCACAGGCATTTGCCTAGTTCAGAAGACTAAATTGTGCAAATTATGTATGGTTCCTTATTGTTTTTTCCACATTTGCCTGTCAAACTCTGACTACTGTTCAAATTAATCAAAAGAGCTGTACAGAGAAATGTACACTAAGTCAAGGCTCAAAATTTCAAGTCCTGACCTACTAGCCAGGCCTCAAGGGTTACTCGCCACCAGTTACCCCACCCCACCCAACCCCTACCCTGCCCCACCCCTAATTCCGCCCCCATAAATTATCTCATGAAATGATATGGAAATGTTTTATGCAGAATTAAGTTAAGTAAAAATAAATACAAACAACTTTATCAGGGCCCATCAATGCAGCCTCATCTGTGCCCAACAATGCAGCCTACCTGTGTCCATCAATGCCGCTTCACCTGTGCCCAACAATGCAGCCTCACCTGTGTCCATCAATCCTGCCTCACCTGTGTCCATCAATGCTGCCTCACCTGTACACAACAATGCAGCCTACCTGTGTCCATCAATGCCGCTTCACCTGTGCCCAACAATGCAGCCTACCTGTGTCCATCAATGCTGACTCACCTGTATCCATCAATGCTGTCTCACCTGTGCCCAACAATGTAGCCTCACCTGTGTCCATCAATGCCACTTCACCTGTGCCCAACAATACAGCCTACCTGTGTCCATCAAGGCAGCCTCACCTGTGCCCAACAATGCAGCCTACCTGTGCAGGGGAAGAGAGGAGAGGAAGAGGATTGCCGGCCGGATCATCAGAGAGTGGGGAACATCGCTGTAACAGCTTTCATTGCAATTGCCGTATGTTCCTGCCGCTGGCCATCACATACAGCCCCACCTCCTGACTCGAGGACTTTGATATACGTCACACATCCCAGGATTGGACTGGTGTTCTGTCTATCGAAGTACCCGGGTCCTTGATACAGCGATGTTCCACGCTCTGATGATTCAGCCAGCTCTCTTTTCTCTCTTCCTCTGGGCGTTCACTGGGAGAAGAGCTCCTAATTCAACCCTGACTGCCGGCGGTGCTTGCTCCCCCACAGCTCTCAGGCAGCCCATGCTCGCCAGCCCTCATTTTTCACTCATGCAAAATGCGAGTAGGCGAGTGGAAAATTTGAGGGCAGCACTAAGTTATTTACTATTTGTGTTATTGAAACTGATGGTGATAATCATCTATAGGGCATAGAACAGCCACAAAGCTGCATGTGATTTGAGATGAGATTTTTCTCATATAATACAGGAAATAAAACATGATAAAGATATTATCTTTAGGCTCGGTTCACACTGGGGCGACTTGGGATCCGACTTGTACGCCCTCAAGTCGCCCCAAGTCGCCCCAGAAATAGTTTTGATGGGAGTTAACGCTAGTGTCTTAATAGACACTACTGAAGTCGCTCCGACTTCAGAGCGTACTCCCTGTATTACTTTGATCCGACTTGGTAGGCGACCTGTACCATAGAAATCAATGGAAGTCGCCTCCAAGTCGGATCTCTCTGTAAAGTCAAGCGACTTTGCAGGGAAAACCCCTCCCTCCCCCCCTCCCTCCCAGAGAGCTGATTGGCCACAGGCGAAGTCGCCTGTCATGGAGGCGACTTCAAGTCGCCTCGTAATTTGCCGAAGTCGCGTCGGAGTTGCGTCGAAGTCGCGTCGAGGTCGCGTTGAAGCCGCCGTGCAAAGTCGCGCTAAAGTCGTGTTGCCCATGTGTGAACCGACCCTTACTCTACGTGTTTTTTTAAGAAAAGGTTTGCTATATTTAGTAATATATACGCCCATTGCTGTAGTGTGGGGCATGTCACATGCAGAAATGAAAATCTCAGTGATCATGATTATATTGATATTGAAGTATTTATTAAACACCTAAGATACATTTCGTGACCACTTGTCTCTTCCTCGGAAAGATGATCTAAGGACAAATTCTTCTCTGTAGCCTGTGTGCTGAGTGCTCTACACAGGCAATTGCAAAGAATCTTGTTACACCATGTTTCTGCAGAGATGACCTGTGGTCATTAGACACAACTAAGATGTTTAATAAATACTTCATTATCAGGATCACTGTGATCACTGAGATTTTCATTCCTGCACCTGACATAACACGCCAGTGACGCTGCCTCGGCGTCACAGGTTATCCTCAAGTTTTTTCTTAACTTATGAGCATTATCCTGTCACAGCCTTTTTCAACTAGTGTGCCTTGGCAAAATGTCTAAAAATTGCCAACAAATTTTATACACGCCAGCAGGTGGATCAAGCCTGCCTTTTAATTACACAAAGCCACAGGTTTTTTCCTTGTGCACCATTACAACCTTCTAGTCATTGGTATCTTAAGAACCTAAACAATCATTTTACACAAAGCCCTTACCTGGTATTATAATGGGAGGAATTTTGCACTTTGGCTGTATCTTCGTATGTTTCTTCATTCTGAATAGTATCTGGTCCCGTCAGATGTATTTTATGTTTGGATTCTTGTTTCTCGTATTCATCATTTTAGTCATCCCATGTGTTGAGGACTACCATTGGCAGTGGAGCTCATTCCTCACAAGTGGTTTTACAGCGGTATACTTCCTGGTGTATGCAGTGCATTCATTTTACTCCAAACTGCAAATTACAGGAACTGCAAGCACCACCTTATATTTTGGCTACACTATCATTTGTAATATTTCCTCTTTCCCGATCCACCCCATGACTTTACCATTAAAATCAACGGCACAACCATTGATCCCTTAACCACATGCCAGAGTGCTGGGTGTAATCCTAGATTCTGACCTCTCCTTCAGCCCCCACATCCAACCACTTACTACATCTTGCCGCCTTAACCCGTGCAACATATACAGAATTTGCCCCTTCCTGACTAACGACACCACAAACCAACTTATTTTCTCCTGGGTTATTTTCCACCTTGACTACTTCAACTCCCTCCTCACTGGCCTATGTTTACACGGGCTATTATGAATGACGCTGCTAGATTAATATACCTTACTAACCGATCCATGACTGATACTCCTCTCTGCCAAGCTCTTTACTGGCTTCTCCTAACCCATCATATAAAATTCTAAATACTAACCACAACATACAAGGTCATCCACAACATTGCCCCCCAGCTACATCACCAACCTCATCTGCAGATATCACCAAAATTGTCCTCTATGTTCCTCCGAGGACCTCCTGCTCTCTAGCTCCCTTGTTACCTCCTGCTACGCTCACCTTTAGGACTTCTCCAGAGCCTCTCCCATCCTCTGGAACTCCCTGCCCCAGTATGTCTGGTCAGCTCCTACCCTGTCCGCCTTTAGGCGATTCTTGAAAACAAATTTATTCAGGAAAACCTACCCCACCTCCACCTAAGAATTGTATTTGAGTCACCTCCACGAGATCCTCCCCTGCAGCTATTACCTTTTTGTACCACCTCCCCCTCCCTTAGATTGTAAGTTGCTTGGGCCCTCCTATTCCTTCTGTATTGAACTGTTTTGTAATTGTTCGGTCCCTCTTTATACTGTAAGCTCTGCGTAAACTGTTGGCACTATATTAATACTAATGAAATATGAGTGGTGTATCCGCGCAACGGAACAGAAAATTAAAAAAGTGGAGAAAATGGAAAAAAATTGAAAAAATGGAAGAAATCGCATAAAAGAAATCGCATAAAGGACTGCTGCCTCCACAGATGTGATTTCCACCAAGGTGGAAAAAACAGAAGGTAAGTGAAGGGTTAATGTGTGGGTGTGGCACTGTCCTAATTCATAGAAATACTTGGTAAATCGTGTGTAGCCAAATCCCATATGTAAAGTCGCATATAAAGTATAAACAAAAAATTGCAAATAAAAAATTCAATGAAAATAAAACCAAACATAAAACAGCAAAGTGACCCCCTTTGGAGTGTGTAGGTGTAACGTTGTCCTAGTGGAGAAAAAAGTGGAGAAAATGGAAAAAAATGGAAACAATGGAAGAAATCGCATAAAGGACTGCTGCCTCCACAGATGTGATTTCCACCAAGGTGGAAAAAACAGAAGGTAAGTGAAGGGTTAGTGTGTGGGTGTGGCGCTGTCCTAATTCATAGAAATACTTGGTAAATCGTGTGTAGCAAAATCCCATATGTAAAGTCGCATATAAAGTATAGACCAAAATTGCAAATAAAAAATTAAACGAAAATAAAACCAAACATAAAACAGCAAAGCGATCCCCTTTGGAGTGTGTAGGTGTAACGTTGTCCTAGTTTAAAAAATACTTTGTAAGTCGTGTGTAGCCAAATCCCACATGTAAAGTCGCATATAAATTATAAACAAAATATGAACAAAATCGCATATAGCAAATTTAACGGCTAGGTTGGCCCCCTTTGAATTGGGGTAGGGGGGAAAGGGAACAGGGGATGAAATCAAAAAATGACTTTAGCCAAAACTATTCCATCCACATAAAAACCCCATATAGTGATTGATTTAAAAGTCTTTGACAAACATAACATTGCTGAATAATTACATAGGTTAAATCGTGACTAGTGCTCAGTGCAACTTAAGTGAAAAACTTGACATCTTTGTAAAACAAGGCAGGTATTTGTATTAATCTTGGTGACCAGGTGCTCGTGTCTTGTGATCATGCGGACACTCACCAGCTTCTTTAACCCCTGCGGGGGTAATGCGCAGTCACAGTGTATGCCACTGTGCGGCAATCCACAGGCTGTTTCTGGGTCACGGTGATGTTTTAGGCAGCTTCTTTAACCCCTGCGGGGGTAATGCGCAGTCACAGTGTATGCCACTGTGCGGCAATCCACAGGCTGTTTCTGGGTCACGGTGACGTTTTAGGCATAAGAGAAGAAAGAGGAGATTCCATAGCGTAAAACCATAAAACACTCTTTATTGAACGCAGATGACAGAATGGTACTCACATTTAAGCAGTTTATAATAGGCAACCATGTGTCATCAAAACAGAAGAGCGTCAGATTTAAGTTGGTGATCCTCTGGGAGATGATGCAAAAGCGTCAAAATAGGCCACGCCCTACGCGTTTCGTCATCCAGTTGATGTCCCTATGACGAAACGCTTAGGGCGTGGATTGCCGCACAGTGGCATACACTGTGACTGCGCATTACCCCCGCAGGGGTTAAAGAAGCTGCCTAAAACATCACCGTGACCCAGAAACAGCCTGTGGATTGCCGCACAGTGGCATACACTGTGACTGCGCATTACCCCCGCAGGGGTTAAAGAAGCTGGTGAGTGTCCGCATGATCACAAGACACGAGCACCTGGTCACCAAGATTAATACAAATACCTGCCTTGTTTTACAAAGATGTCAAGTTTTTCACTTAAGTTGCACTGAGCACTAGTCACGATTTAACCTATGTAATTATTCAGCAATGTTATGTTTGTCAAAGACTTTTAAATCAATCACTATATGGGGTTTTTATGTGGATGGAATAGTTTTGGCTAAAGTCATTTTTTGATTTCATCCCTTGTCCCCTTTCCCCCCTCCCCCAATTCAAAGGGGGCCAACCTAGCCGTTAAATTTGCTATATGCGATTTTGTTCATATTTTGTTTATAATTTATATGCGACTTTACATGTGGGATTTGGCTACACACGACTTACAAAGTATTTTTTAAACTAAGACAACGTTACAACTACACACTTCAAGGGGGTCACTTTGCTGTTTTATGTTTGGTTTTATTTTCGTTGAATTTTTTATTTGCAATTTTGGTCTATACTTTATATGCGACTTTACATATGGGATTTTGCTACACACGATTTACCAAGTATTTTTATGAATTAGGACAGCGCCACACCCACACACTAACCCTTCACTTACTATATTAATCCTGTATTATAATAATAACAATCAATAACATCAGTTGATAAAGAGGACATCAGTTAACCTGCACAACATCCTTGTTTGTTCTCCCCTGCCCCTCTCCATTGCCACTGGGGTCACATTAGCTGAGTGAGGGAGAGAAACTGAACAAGAAGAGAAACATTGGAATACTAGTCTTCACAGGCAAAACTTTAATCAGTCGACAAGCTTTAGCTCATGGTTCTGCCCCCAGGACCACCCCTCTTAAAAGTTTTAACCAATGGGTCCATCTGCTAGAGACCATTGACTGATTAAAACTTTGCCTGTGAAGACATCATCAGTGTGTGGCTTTTTCTTTGAAATATACTGTGCTATGTGTGGAGGAGTGATGGACTCCAAGCAAGAAACCTGATTTCAGCATTGGAGGGTTTCTTTGACTCTACAAAGCTAAAATAAATTGTCTAGTTTTACATTTTATATAATGTGATAGTTCAGTGGAAGCAAAACATGTGAGCAAAATGCACAAGTTGGTTCTGTTGCTCATGTGTTCTAATAACAAGGTATTTATTGACTAGAAGACTTAGCTATTGTTGGTCAGCAGGTTCCCTTTCCGTAAGAGAACTGCCCAGGATCTCAGCCAGAAAACTCCCATTGCTACTTGTCAGGATGTTGATGTCATTTCAACAGCAAAACAGATGAATAAGGGCAAAGTACTACTTGAAAGAAACACAGTTATTCCAAAGAAATACAGTGATTAATATATTAAAAGGGAACTGCTGTACTAACTGACGTTAAAAGGGTCACATTTACCACAGAAGAACCAACAACAACAGCTATATTTTACACAATTTCCTCTTCTTCTTATTGTAGAAGTCAAGTGCAAAAAAAGAATTTTCAAGTATCACACAATTAAACATTTTGCATTTGACAACAGAACAAGCACTAACGCAGCAAAAGAGGTGAAGTAAATAATATAAGGTATACATTTTGCGGGCTACAACAGAACAGCAATGCAGTGGAGAATTATTGTTTTTATTACTATCATTTTTTTGGGGCGATTTTCCACTTAGCATGCAGATCCTTTACTCAGCTTTTCCCCAGTAAATAATTAAACTGCTGTCCCTTGGGGAGCTTAGGTTGCAAAGATGTCATAGTCTGTTCCCTCCTCCTTCAACTTCCATATTCCTTTTTGCATGAACAGCCCTTCCCAACCACCACTAAAGGGACTGTTGAGATAGGGTAAAGGCACTCCTTGTAGAAGGGAATGGAGACATGTGACAGGGTGGCAATGCAAGAGAACAATCTGAAAACAGGGCAGAGAGTTGTCACCATATTACACGACCTTCATGGCAGGATTACCAGGTAACATTATACAGTTAATAAGAGGTTTTAGATGTTGTGTTCACTCCTACTTTAAGCTTTAAGGGAGGTTAAAGCGGGGTTCCACACAAATTTTGAACAATATCTGTATGTATTCTCTTCCTTGCCTAGATGCTGACATGCCGTTTAAAAAAATTTAAATCGCCGTAATTACCTTTTATTTTTCTATTCTTCTTTGCACTTCCTGGTTCTCCTCCCGTGGGAGTAGGCGTGTTTCTAGCCTCTCCCAGACTCCTGGGAGCTAGTCTCAGGCTTCCCAGGATGCCACTGAGCATGTGCGGGAATGAGCAGTGAATGCTGGGAGCACAGCATTCACCACATCCAGGAAATAAATGCTTGTGGGCTTCAAATGCCCACAATGAAGATGGAAACTGCCTGCAGTGAATAATATAAGTTATTCTTTCCGACGAAATCTGACACAGGCGGACATATTACACACAATATGTGAGTATGTAATGCTGAGAAGAAAAGTTTGTGAATGAACTAAAAAAAAAAAAAAAAACCGATAGATAGGTGGACCCCCGCTTTAAGTATTAAAGTGGTTGTAAAGCCTTAAGGTTTTTCACCTTATTGCATTCTACACCAGGGGTAGGCAACCTTTTGAGCACAGTGTGCCAAAAAATGTTTTCAAAGAAATTAATTGTGCTGATTTTATAACAAAAAAATGTTAACTTTACACAATAAAGGTAAAGTTGATCCAAGGAAAATCCGATTGCCTCTCTGGGATCAGGAAGGAATTTTTTCCCCTACTGTAGCAAATTGGAGCATGCTCTGCTGGGGTTTTTTGCCTTCCTCTGGATCAACTGTGGGTATAGTATTGGGTATATTGGATTGTACGATTTTTTTTTTTTTTATGGTTGAACTGGATGGACTTGTGTCTTTTTTCAACCTGACTAACTATGTAACTATGTAACTATGTAACAATAATACTGTGTAGCAATAATTCTCGGTGGAGCTGCTGGTTTAACCACTTCCCTACCCAGCCATAGTAATATGACGTCCACAGATGGGATCTCCCATCCTGGGTGGACGTCATATGACGGCCTCGGGTTCCCGGCCGCCTAGGGGGCGCGCGTGCGTGCGCCCGCCACGTTGCTCGGGACCCGGTGCGTGTGCCCGGCGGCCGCGATGTCCGCTGGGCACTCGCGATTGCCCGTTAACCGGGCCGGACCGTGGATCTCTGTGTGTAAAAACAGAGATCCACGTCCTGTCAGCTCAGAGGAGAGCGATCCGTGTTCCCAGAACGGAGGAACACAGATCGGTCTCCTCCCCTTGTGCGTCCCCTCCCCCTACAGTTAGAAGCATTCCCTAGGAAACACATTTAACCCCTCCCCGCCCCCTAGTGGTTAACCCCTTCACTGCCTGTCACATTTACACAGTAATCAATGCAATTTTATAGCATTGATCGCTGTATAAATGTGAATGGTCCCAAAAATGTGTCAAAAGTGTCCAATGTGTCCGCCATAATGTCGCAGTCATGAAAAAAAAATTGCGATCGCCGCTATTACTAGTAAAAAAAATAAATAAATATATATTTTTTTAAAAATGCCATAAATCTATCCCGTATTTTATAGACGCTATAACTTTTGCGCAAACCAATCAATATATGCTTATTGCGATTTTTTTTTTACCAAAAATATGTAGAAGAATACGTATCGGCCGAAACTGAGGAAAAAATTTGTTTTCTTTTTTTTAAATTGGGATATTTATTATAGCAAAAAGTAAAAAATATTGTGTTTTTTTCAAAATTGTCGCTCTTCTTTTGTTTATAGCGCAAAAAATAAAAACCGCAGAGGTGATCAAATACCACCAAAAGAAAGCTCTATTTGTGGGGGGAAAAAGAACGTCAATTTTGTTTGGATACAACGTCGCACGACCGCGCAATTGTCGTTTAAAGTGCGACAGCGCTGAAAACTAAAAATTGGTCTGGGAAGGAAGGGGGTGAAAATGCCCTGTATTGAACCGGTTAAACGGGCTTGTTACCTTCACTCTCGACACCTCTGTTTCACCGGCACCAGGTCTAGGGTTCCGTTGAGTTTACCTCTGGACGATATAAGCACCAAACACTTGAGTAGATTTTTCCAATGCTTTAATAGAACGATTAAGGGAAGTAGCAGGAAAGAGGCAGTAGGAAAGCTGCAGGGAAGCTCAAATACCTTTCTGTTGTATTTCTTCAGAACATTCTTTGTAAGTGAACACTTGTAATTGAATAGTTCCCCTTTCGTAGGATTCAATCTTTGCCCGCCTGGATAGACATCTCTCACTTGCCTAGCAGCCAGAACGTAGCACGAACAAAAGTTTCTGCCACAGACTTATCTGGAATAAAACCCGTACGATCCTCTGCCACAGGATGTATTGGTTTGTGGTGAAAGTCAGATACAGTACTTGAACCTTTAAGCCAACCCGGCAGTACTATACTGTAAGATTACTTCGGAATGCGTCCTCCAACCGAGTCACCAGGCCCCTCTCCAGACCAGCACTCTGCATGATCCTTCCATGACGGGTCCTCCCTGGGATCTTCCCGGTTGTCCAGCTTCTTTGCTCAGGAAAGACAGCTCAGGACCATTCCTCCGCTGCTGTGGTAGGCCCCAGACAGGCTTCTGGGCCCACCCACACGCCGCAGCGACGCGGGCCTCCGGAACGGAGGACCACGAGGTGGTATTACTAGTGCATACCTGTCGGCCAGGAGGGCCAGCAGGTGGCTGAAAATGAACCCTAAAACATGGCGTCTGTCCCATAAATACCCTCTCCCAGAATGCAACTCAGAGAACCACCTCCACCGAGTTATCTCCGGGAAAGAGGAGCACTCATTCGCTTTAACAGGTTACTTTTCCAACACCTGCCGACAGTGACAACGACACCCACAGGCGCAATGTGGAACCGCATGCAATGTCAGCCAAGCTGGAACAGAGGCAAATCTAATTTCCTATAACAAGCGACCCACTAAATTTACCTATCAGCGGTAGATAAAATCTACCAGCGCTACATACTCCCCCCAGTACAATAGACGTTGTCCTCAACGTCTGTCACAAACAATAACTCCCAAGCCTGAGAGTAGGTATTTGAGCTTAAAACTTGGATTTAGATAAAGAAGAAAGAAAGACAGTAGAAAGACATTTCAAGATTAACATTTGTAAAACATTATGTTCACATCCGCAAACAAAACCATCCTATGACTGTACACAACCTCACTATCTATTTTAGCTGAAAAGCCTAATAGCTTGATAGGGGATCAAAAGGTTCCTGAAAAAAAAACATATTAAACATACATACAACCTATACTGTATCAGGAGCAAAGTCTCATTTGAAAAAAATGAAACTCTCTTCCCATTCTCTATATCAGATTAATCTTTAGGAGTCCATCCCTATATATACACAATTTTTTTCTCTTAAATGAAGAAAATACGGCTAGCAAAAAAGAAGTCCTTGGATTTAAAACACTGAGATGAGTATTCAGATCTTAACCACGAAGATCTCTATGCACTGACACTAACTAACTAACTCAAAGTTCTTTTGTCCATAATTACCAATAAAACAAGGTATCTGGCAATGTCAGTGTCTTTCCCAGTTTATCCACTGTAGTGATGAAATATACGTCATCTTTTCCGGGTCTGCAAATGACCACTTTGTCAGCATGAATGTGCCGACCATAATTCCAGTGCATAAAACATCCACTGTAACGTTCATCCATAGCAACAGAAAAACCAGTTTTCCGAAAAGGCTTAGGTACAGACAAATAGTTCCAAACAGCTTTACTGTACCAAACCGCCCAGTTAGCTTTAATCACTTGCATTATGTCCTGAGGGATATATGGGAACTCCAAACCATACTCTGTAGCGACACCCTTGTTTAACATTCTCTGCAATCGTGCAAGCTTCGGTAAGGATATATTTTTCCCCATACCAGGAGGCACACGAATCCAATGATTTGCTCACCATAGACCCAGCCGGTGTCTGAAGTGAACTAGTAACTTTTGACAATGTCTCATTTACAGTGCTGTGTGGCTCCACACAGGGTGACGTCTTCCCAGAACTCAGGGCTGTCCATTCAGGGAAAGTCATGGCAGAGGCGACATCCTCGCCTTGGGCCCATAATAACTCTTGTGACATAGTCTCAAACAAGTTATCATCAACGGAGAGATCCGACATGGATTCTATCTCCGAATCTCCCAGTTCTTCTGCTGGCAGATATCTATTTACAGTCCCAGATACATTCCCCAACAATTGCTCACCCGTTCTTGTTGCGGACTTTGTTAGATCCGGTTCGGGCAGTCTCTGGGGTAGGCCTCGACCACGGCCGCGGGAAGCCTTTACATATCCCACCTTCTTCTGAACAGGTACCACAGGGATAGGTGTAGTGGACGCGGAAATCAAAGTAATGTCCACTAATGAATCGGTAACAGCAGTGTCTCTCTCAGGAACACTCTCGGTAGCAACAGGCAAAGTCACGGCCTGCCGTTCTCTCTCAGCAGGAGTAGCAGCTTCTACTGTGGCGACACCTGTAGCCCAGTCCATACGATAAGCACGGGGCGACATGGTAGGTTGCTCCACCACAAACAAATATTCTCCACATTGCCGGCAGCGACCAAATGAACGGAGATGCACGGTCAGTCCCTCACATTTGTGGCAAATCATGCCCAGCCCTTCAATATCTCCAACGGTGTAGAGAACAAACCTCCCCTGCGGCTTCAGGCGAATACCGGTATCTGTAAGCAGGGTTCCGGTCAACACAGTACTCGACACGGTGCTCGCTGGGAACATTCTTGGTCCTACAATTGACTGCGTCGCCGAAAAAGACATGGCCACACTCTGATCTTCTCAGCACGATCACGAGGCCTCTCTTCTTCTCTGGCGCCAAACACATACACGCGTCCCACGCGGTATCAAGTAGGGTAGGCTCCTCCCACTTGTTCTTCTGATCACGTAGCTCCCGGGCTTTTACTGGCGCCCGCCGCCTACGCACTCAGAAATAAAGTCCTGCAACTTTTAACCTCTTCCTCTCCTGAGAAAAATGACAAAGTCCAGCTCTCACCGTAAACTCCCGGTAAAACACCTCTCTAGGTTGTTAGAATTGAAGGCTAACAAATCCCGGACGAGCCCCCACATGTAGCAATAACTCTCGGTGGAGCTGCTGGTTTAAACGGGCTTGTTACCTTCACTCTCGACACCTCTGTTTCACTGGCACCGGGTCTAGGGTTCCGTTGAGTTTACCTCTGGATGATATAAGCACCAAACACTTGAGTAGATTTTTCCAATGCTTTAATAGAACGATTAAGGGAAGTAGTAGGAAAGAGGCAGTAGGAAAGCTGCAGGGAAGCTCAAATACCTTTCTGTTGTATTTCTTCAGAACATTCTTTGTAAGTGAACACTTGTAATTGAATAGTTCCCCTTTCGTAGGATTCAATCTTTGCCCGCCTGGATAGACATCTCTCACTTGCCTAGCAGCCAGCACGTAGCACGAACAAAAGTCTCTGCCACAGACTTATCTGGGATAAAACCCGTACGATCCTCTGCCACAGGATGTATTGGTTTGTGGTGAAAGTCAGATACAGTACTTAACCTTTAAGCCAAGTATTATACAGTACTATACTGTAAGATTACTTCGGAATGCGTCCTCCAACCGAGTCACCAGGCCCCTCTCCAGACCAGCACTCTGCATGATCCTTCCATGATGGGTCCTTCCCTGGGATCTTCCCGGTTGTCCAGCTTCTTTGCTCAGGAAAGACAGCTCAGGACCATTCCTCCGCTGCTGTGGTAGGCCCCAGACAGGCTTCTGGGCCCACCCACACGCCGCAGCGACACGGGCCTCCGGAACGGAGGACCACGAGGTGGTATTACTAGTGCATACCTGGAGGGCCAGCAGGTGGCTGAAAACGAACCCTAAAACATGGCGTCTGTCCCATAAATACCCTCTCCCAGAATGCAACTCGGAGGACCACCTCCACCGAGTTATCTCCGGGAAAGAGGAGCACTCATTCGCTTTAACATGTTACTTTTCCAACACCTGCCAACAGTGACAACGACACCCACCGGCACAATGTGGAACCGCATGCAACGTCAGCCAAGCTGGAACAGAGGCAAATCTAACTTCCTATAACAAGTGACCCACTAAATTTACCTATCAGCGGTAGATAAAATCTACCAGCGCTACACTGACTAATTACCATCCTGCACTCTCATGCCTTAGTTCAGCCCCAATTCCTGTACCTCCAGTCCTCAGACCAGCCCCAATTTCTGTACCTCCAGTCCTCAGATCAGCCCCAATTCCTGTACCTCCAGTCTAACTCCAGGGTGGCACTGTCTGTAGCACATTATGGCATTGGCGGCATGGGTGGCACTGGCTGCAGGCAGCACATGCGTTATGGGTCATAACGCATGTGCTGCCTGCAGAGACAGTGCCACCCATGCCAATGCCATAATGTATAGATGCTGCTGCAGACAGATACAGTGATATACCAAACAGTAGTATACAAATAAGCAGTACAAACACTAAATTATTAGGATACTAAAACAGCGCTAAAATTAAAATGTGATAAAAAAGTGTTATCATAGCATGTGGTTTTTCCCACAAATAAAGTCTATAAGCAGTAGATGGCAAGGTAAACAGTTCCAAAAAAGGTTTTGATTGTAGAATTAAAGTGGTCAAAATGTGCACCTTTCACCAGAAATCGTGAGCCAATTCCACCATGTACTGCACACTCCCCCAGGGGGTCAAACTCACCAGAATCACAAAATAAATCAGCGTTAAGGTAGAGTAAACAGCAACCACTCAGATTCTATATCCACATCACCATCAAGATCTGACAGTACAGGGTCTCCAAGGTTGTGTCATAAAATACAAGAAAATCGGCACATAGCGTAATCACATTTATTTTTAGACAGAACCCCCCATATACAGGTGGACCCCTTAGTAAAAACTGCGTACATCAAAGTAAAACGTGACAAGCACAGAAACATAAGTGACCCAGAGGGCGCTATCACCATCATCAGCCATCCAGGGTAAAGCAAACGCTTCCTTGCAGACAGCTGCAATCACTCCAGGGTAGGCGGTGGAGGGCGGTGGAGCGCACAGAGTCACTTCGGCAGCGTCGTGTTAGTCACGCCCTGACCGGTTTCATCATTATGGACTTCTACAGAGTACCTCTGTCTGCAAGGAAGCGTTCGCTTTACCCTTGATGGTGATGTGGATATAGAATCTGAGTGGTTGCTGTTTACTCTACGCTGATTTTTGTGATTCTGGTGAGTTTGCCCCCCCTGGGGGAGTGTGCTGCACATGGTGGGATTGGCTCACGATTTCTGGTGAAAGGTGCACATTTTGACCACTTTAATTCTACAATCAAAACCTTTTTTTGGAACTGTTTACCTTGCCATCTACTGTTTATAGACTTTATTTGTGGGAAAAACCACATGTTGTGATAACGCTTTTTTTATCACGTGTTAATTTTAGCACTGTTTTAGTATCCTAATAATTTAGTGTTTGTACTGCTTATTTGTATACTACTGTTTGGCATTTTTTTCCTGCTCTTTTAAACAGCTGCTTAATACCTTGTAAATATTGGGACAGTTTTATTTCAAGGATTACATCTATTTCTGTTAACAGATTTGTGGGATTGATCTGGCGCTGAGTGGGTGCTTTCTCTGGGCCTCTTTCTATGCACCTCTTCTTTTAGATACAGTGATATAGTAGATCTTGAATCACCCCCCAAGCAAGCACACACCTGTGTTAGCCGGGCCCCACGAGTCACTTGCACTCTGATCCTGCTGCTGCTGCCTGGAGTGTCAGTCACAAATAGGGATGAGCCAAACACCCCCCGGTTCAGTTCGCACCAGAACCTGCGAACGGACCGAAAATTCGCACAAACGTTAGAACCCCATTGACGTCTATGGGACTCGAACGTTCGAAATCAAAAGTGCTCATTTTAAAGGCTAATTTGCATGGTATTGTCCTAAAAAGGGTTTGGGGACCCGGGTCCTACCCCAGGGGACTTGTATCGATGCAAAAAAAACTTTTAAAAACGGCCGTTTTTTCGGGAGCAGTGATTTTAACCACTTGACAACTGGGCACTTAAACCCCCTTCCTAACCAGACCAATTTTCAGCTTTTGGTGCTCTCACATTTTGAATGACAATTACTCAGTCATGCAACACTGTATCTATATGAAATTTTTGTCCTTTTTTTCACACAAATGGAGCTTTCTTTTGGTGGTATTTAATCACCGCTGGGTTCTTTATTTTTTGCGCCGTAAAAGAAAAAAGACCGAAAAATCTGTAAAAAAATACATTTTTCTTCATTTCTGTTATAATATTTTGCAAATTAGTAATTTTTCTTCATATATTTTGGCCAAAATTTATACCGCTACATATCTTTGGTAAAATTAACCCAAATCGGTGGATATTATTTGGTCTTTGTGAAAGTTAAAGAGTCCAAAAGCTATGGTGCGAATATCTGAAAATTGATCACACCTGAAGTACTGACGGCCTATCTAATTTCTTGAGACCCTAACATTCCAGAAAAGTACAAATATCCCCCAAATGACCCCTTTTTGGAAAGAAGACATTCCAAGGTATTTAGAAAGATGCATGGTGAGTTTTTTGAAGTTGTCATTTTTTCCCACAATTCTTTGCAAAATCAAGGTTTTTTTTTTACTTTTTTTTTTCCCACAAAATTGTCATATTAGCAGGTTATTTCTCACACACCGCATATGCATACCACAAATTACACCCCAAAACACATTCTGCTATTACTCCCGAGTACGGCGATACCACATGTGTGAGACTTTTACACAGCGTGGCCACATACAGAGGCCCAACATGCAGGGGAGCACCTTCAGGCATTCTGGAGCACCCATGCCAATTCTGACATTTCTCTCCTACATGTAAAAATCATCATTTATTAGCTAGAAAATTACATAGAACCCCAAAACATTATATATGTTTTTTTAGCAAAGACCCTAGAGAATACAATGGCGGTCATTGCAACTTTTTATCTCGCACGGTATTTGCGCAGCAATTTTTTGACGCCTTTTTTTTGGAAAAAAAAATGTTTTGTGCTTTACAAAAACCAAAACAGTAAAGTTAGCCTAATATTTTTGCATAATGTGAAAGATGAAGTTACGCTGAGTAAATAGATACCCAACATGTCACCTTTCAAAATTGCACGCGCTTGTGGAATGGCGCCAAACTTTGCTACTCAAAAATCCCCATAGGCGACGCTTTAAAATTTTTTACTGGTTACATGTTTTGAGTTACAGAGGAGGTCTAGGACCAAAATTATTGCTCTCGCTCTACCGATCACAGCGATACCTCACATGTGTGGTTTGAATACCGTTTTCATATGTGGGCGGGACTTACGTATGCGTTCGCTTCTGCATGCGAGCACACAGGGACAGGGGCGCTTTAAAAAAATTTTTTTTTTTTTTATTGTTCATTTTACTTTATTTATTTTAGTTTGATGCTTTTTTCCCCAAAAAAAAAAAATTTTGACCACTTTTATTCCTATTACAAGGAATATAAACATCCTTGTAATAGGAATATGGCATGACAGGTCCTCTTTACAGTGAGATATGGGGTCAATAAGACCCCACATCTCACCTCTAGGCTGGGAAGCCTGAAATTAAAAAAAAAAAAAAAAACGATCCTGGCTTCGATCGTAGCGGTGAATCGGTAGAAGCGCGGGAGGACTCCCGTAAGAACGATCAAACAGTGGAACAGCTGCTATGATCATTCTCATGGTGTAGGGAATCGCCGGCTGAAAAAGCTGATATCTGAATGATGCCTGTATGATGTGTTCGGGTGTGCGCCCCAGGGGGCGCGCAAGAGGGGAATTCTGGGAGGACGTCATAGTACGTCCTCCCAGAGTTATCCAATCGCCCTGCAGCCGTCATTCGGCTATGGGCCGGTTGGTAAGTGGTTAATGATGCTTAAAGTAAAAAAAAAATAAAATATTCCTTTAAATATCGTACCTGGGGTGTGTCTATAGTATGCCTGTAAAGTGGCACGTGTTTCCCGTGTTTAGAACAGTCCCTGCACAAAATGTCATTTTTAAAGGAAAAAATCTCATTTAAAACTGCTTGCGGGTTTAATGTAATGTCGGGTCCTGGCAATATGGATGAAAATCAGTGAGACAAACGGCATGGGCATCCCCCAGACCATTACTAGGCCCTTTGGGTCTTGTATGGATATTAAGAGGAACCCCACACCCAAATTAAAATAAAGAAAGGTGTGGGGCCACCAGGCCCTATATACTCTGAACAGCAGTATACAGGCGGTGCAAACAAGACAGGGACTGTAGGTTTGTTGTTAAGTAGAATCTGTTTGTAATTTTTAACGGGTACATTTTTAACGTGTTTAGCTCCAGCCAAAAAATCTTTTTTAAGCTTTTTGGAAAACATAGGGAAGGGTTATCACCCCTGTGACATTTGTTTTGATGTCTTTCCTCCTCTTCAGAAGATTTCACCTCACTTTTTGTCCCAATGACAAATGTTTTTTGAAAATTTGGGGTTTTTTGTGGAACAAGGATTGGAAAGCATCAGTGGAAAGGAGAAATGTTTTTCCCATATTAACTCTTACAGGAGAGAATTTCCCTTCCTAGGGGTAGATTTCATCTCACTTCCTGTTGTCTCCTTCCGTTTGCAAGTAGGAGTCGTTTTTAAGTTAGATGTTTGAAAGTAGGGTCCTGCCCTATATACTCAGCAGAAATTTGGGCCTTAGGTGTTGTTGTGGCCACAACACTGTAAGCCCTCACAGGGCCCTGCTGTGAAACATTAGATCAAGAATTGTAATTACATGCCCCTGTTGAACAAGGGCAGAAAAATTGGGCCTTTGGTGGTGGTGGTGCCACAACACTGTAAGTCCTCACTCGCTCTTGGTGGGTGCAGAAATGGGCCCTGCTGTGAAATATTAGATCAAGAATTGTAATTACATGCCCCCGTTGAACAGGGGCTGAAAAATTAGGCCTTAGGCACTGGTGCTGGTGCCACAACACTGCAACCCCTCACAGATACTCTAGTTGGAACGCAAAAATGAGCCCTGCTGCAAAGTATTGCATCAAAAATTGTAATAACACGCCCCTGTTAAGCAGGGGCTGAAAAATTGGGCCTTAGGCACTGGTGCTGGTGCCACAACACTGCAACCCCTCACAGATACTCTAGTTGGAACGCAGAAATGAGCCCTGCTGCAAAGTATTGCATCAAAAATTGTAATTACATGCCCCTGTTAAACAGGGGCTGAAAAATTGGGCCTTAGGCACTGGTGGTGGCGCCCAGAACCAAAAATGTTCTTACAAGCTATCAGCGTGATGATTGAGGAGGAAGAGGATAATTACTCAGGGATAGTCACTCAGCATCAGCATAGGTAGTCTTTGAAGGGATCTGAGATTTCAAAAAAAAATATTCGGTTACATCAGCATCAGGTGCTTGGTAGCTGGTGGTGATCCAAGACTGATTCATTTTTATGAAGGTCAGTCGATCGACCAAGTCGGTGGACAGACGCACCCTGTGATCGGTTACAAAGCCTCCAGCAGCACTGAATGTGCGTTCCGAAAGAACGCTGGATGCAGGACAGGCCAGTAGCTCAATTGCATACTGTGCAAGCTCTGGCCAGTGATCCATCTTCAAGACCCAGTAACCCAGAGGATTTTCGGTGGGAAAGGTGTCCAAGTCAGATCTTGCCCCTAGGTATTCCAGCACCATGTAAAACAGACGCTGGCGATGGTTGCTGGAACTGATCATACCTTGGGGCTGCGGACCAAAAAATTGTCTGAACGCATCGGTCAGACAGACACCTTCTCCACCGCTCCTTCTTTGACTGACGAAGCCTCAGCAACACGTTGTCCAGAAACAGGAGTTTGTAACCTCCCAGTCTCTGGGAACGCGTTGCACAGACCTTTCTGCAAGGCCTCCCGAAGATGTTTCATCCTCTGCTCCCTCTGCGATGGCAAGATAAGGTCCGAAACCTTACCCTTGTAACGTGGATCAAGGAGGGTTGCCAGCTAGTATTGGTCCTTCTCCTTGATACCACGAATACGAGGATCCTTACGCAGGCTTTGCAGGATCAGGGAGGCCATGCAGCGTAGGTTTGCTGAGGCATTCGGTCCGGAGTCCTCTGGGTCACTAAGGACGACATGGTCCGCAGCCACCTCCTCCCAGCCACGTACAAGTCCATGTGTTTCTTGGGACTGATCCCTTAAAGACTGCTGCTGATGCTGAGTGAAAGGCTCCACCTCCATACTGACACAATCTTCCTCCTCCTCCTCCTCCTCTTCCTGTGTGATCGGCGAGCACGCAGGAACACTGTCTGGATAAAGGGGGCCTTGAGAGCTAAGGAAGTCCTCCTCTTCCTGCCTCTGTTCTGCCTCAAGTGCCCTGTCCATTATTCCACACAGCGTGTGCTCCAACAGGTGGACAAGGGGGACAATGTCACTGATGCATGCACTGTCACTGCTCACCATCCTCGTGGCCTCCTCAAATGGTGACAGGACAGTGCATGCATCCCTGATCATGGCCCACTGGCGTGGGGAAAAAAAAACAAGCTCCCCTGACCCTGTCCTGGTGCCATAGTCGCACAGGTACTCATTGATGGCCCTCTGCTGCGTGTGCAGCCACTGCAGCATGGCCAACGTTGAGTTCCACCTGGTGGGCATGTCACAGATTTGGCGGTCCTTGGGCAGGTTAAACTCCTTTTGGAGGTCTGTCAGCCGAGCACTGGCATTATATGAACGGCGGAAATGCACACAGACTTTCCTGGCCTGCCTCAGGACATCCTGTAAGCCCGGGTACCTGCCCAAGAACCGCTGCACCACCAAGTTAAAGTGGGGGTCCACCTATCTATCGTTTTTTTTTTTTTTAGTTAATTCACAAACTTCTCAGCATTACATACTCACATATTGTGTGTAATATGTCCACCTGTGTCAGATTTCGTCGGAAAGAATAACTTATATTATTCACTGCAGGCAGTTTCCATCTTCATTGTGGGCATTTGAAGCCCACAAGCATTTATTTCCTGGATGTGGTGAATGCTGTGCTCTCAGCATTCACCGCTCGTTCCCGCACATGCTCAGTGGCATCCTGGGAAGCCTGAGACTAGCTCCCAGGAGTCTGGGAGAGGCTAGAAACACGCCTACTCCCACGGGAGGAGAACCAGGAAAGGAAAAGAAGAATAGAAAAATAAAAGGTAATTACGGCGATTTAAATTTTTTTAAACTGCATGTCAGCATCTAGGCAAGGAAGAGAATACATACAGATATTGTTCAAAATTTGTGTGGAACCCCGCTTTAAGGACGTGAGCCAAACAGGGCACATGGGTCATTTGTCCCTGTCGGAGGGCAGAGAGGAGGTTGGTGCCATTGTCACAAACCACCATTCCTGCCTTAAGTTGGCGTGGCATCAACCACCTCTGAACCTGCCCCTGCAGAGCTGACAGAACCTCTGCCCCAGTGTGGCTCCTGTCCCCCAAGCACACCAGCTCAAGCACCGCATGGCATCTTTTGGCCTGCGTACTTGCGTAGCCCCTTGAACGGCTACGGAGCACCGCTGGTTCCGAGGACAAAGCACAGGAAGAGGCCATGGAGGAAGAAGAAGAGGAGGGGGTGGAGGAGAGAGGTGTGTCACAATCATTAGCATTTTGGAGGCGTGGTGGCGGAACAACCTCCAACACTACTGCACCTTGTCCTGCATCCTTCCCAGCTGCCAGCAGAGTCACCCAATGTGCCGTGAAACTTAGGTAACGTCCTTGTCCATGCCTGCTGGACCATGAGTCAGCGGTAATATGCACCTTACCGCTGACCGCCCTGTCCAGCGAGGCATGGACATTGCCTTCCACATGCCGGTAGAGAGCTGGAATCGCCTTCCGTGAGAAAAAGTGGCGTTTGGGTACCTGCCACTGAGGAACCGCACATTCCACAAACTCATGGAAGGGGGCAGAGTCTACCAACTGAAAAGGCAGCAGTTGAAGTGCTAGCAATTTTGCCAAGCTAGCATGCAACCGCTGGGCATGTGGATGGCTGGGAGCAAACTTCTTTCGGCGGTGCAGCAGCTGGGGCAGGGAAATTTGCCTGGTACAATCTGACGTGTACCAAAAGCAGATTGCCCACAAGTACTTGGCTGTGACACACCTAATTCTACACCTTCATTCCTCTCAGTGCAGGTCTCAGAGAGGACTGAAGGTATAGTGGAGTTGGAGATCTCAGCTGATGAGGAGCAAGGAGAGGTCCTCTTTGTTCTTTGGTGTGGGTCTTTTAGATACGCTTGCCAACAAACTGCATGGCAGGTCAACATATGTCTGGTCAAGCATGTGGTACCCAAGCGGGAGATGTTTTGGCCACGCAAGATACGCTTGAGACATATGTTGCAAATAGCAGCGGTGCGATCTGATGCACTTGTCTCAAAAAAGGCCCACACCAAAGAACTTTTTGAATAACGCGCAGAGACTGCAGCGCCCTGCACATGTGGAGCTTTGGGGTGTGATGCAGTTAAGGTGCTGCCCTTAGGCTGGCCCCTGGAGGGCATCCTGCCTCGTTGGTGATGTGCCGCCTCCTCCTCCTCCTCCTCTCTCCTATCAGGCACCCACGTTGAGTCAGTGACCTCATCATCCCCTCCCTCCTCATCACTGGAGCAAACCTGGCAGTATGCTGCAGCAGGGGGAGCATGACTGCCAGATTGCTGTCCTTCTTGGGCACCCCCTTCTGTCTGTGCTCACGTTACTGCCTTCATCGAGCTCAGTATCATCATCAGAGCCTTCCAAACGCTGGGCATCCTCCTGGAGCATGTGCCCAACACTGTGGTCAAACAGTTCGAGGGACTCCTCAGGAGGACATGGTGGGGCTAGGGAAGGAGTCACTGATGACATTGAGCCAAGGGAAGAGGCCGCTGCTTTGCCAGACAAAGTACCCTGGGCATGGGTGAGAGAGGATGAGGAGGATGAGGACGGCTTGGTCATCCACTCGACCAAGTCTTCCGCATGTTGCGGCTCAACACGGCCAGCTGCCGAAAAAAAGGCCAAGCGTGTCCCACGGCCACGTGCTGATGAGGATGCACTGTCTCCACGACCAGCACTAGACACAGAGCCTGCTTGCCCTCTCTTATTGGCTTGTGACTGTCTGCCTCTCCTTCTTGGCCTTCCAGACATACTAATGGCCTGTAGCTGCACTAAGCTGGGATATATATATATATATATATGTACTGATACTGCAGCTAGCAAAATCAACTGCCTGCCTGTAGTATGAGAACACCACCAACCTTCTACAGGTAGCTTTAGCTGAACACTGTGCAGAGCTCGCAAAAAACTAACTTGTAGCTTTTTTAGCTGCCTGAGGTAGTGATAGGATCAGGAAAACACCACCAACCTTCTACAGGTAGCTTTAGCTGAACACTGTGCAGAGCTCGCAAAAAAATAACTTGTAGGTTTAGCTGGACACTGTGAGGAGGACGCACCACACTAACTTGTAGTTTTAGCTGAACACTGTGAGCAGGACGCACCGCACTAACTTGTAGGTTTAGCTGAACACTTTGAGGTGGACGCACCGCACTAACTTGTAGTTTTAGCTGAACACTGTGAGGTGGACGCACCACACTAACTTGTAGTTTTAGCTGAACACTGTGAGCAGGACTCACAGCACTAACTTGTAGGTTTAGCTGTACACTGTGAGCAGGATGCACCGCACTAACTTGTAGGTTTAGCTGAACACTGTGAGGTGGACGCACCACACTAACTTGTAGGTTTAGCTGAACACTGTGAGCAGGACGCACTGCACTAACTGTAAATAGTCTAGCTGCCTGACTGTGGTACTAATAGGATCAAAAGAACACCAGCAATTTTCTTCAGGTAGCTGTAAATACTGTAACAAGACAAGCCTGCCTCAGTAAGAAGATAACAGGAACGGATCTAGCTAAACTGAATACAGTGTATATATATATATGCAACACCTGGGATGCATATATATACACACAATACACTGTAAGTGCAGCTAACTGACTGACTGTTCTACCTAATCTATCTAACTCAAATCAAATAACACTGTCTGTCTCTCTCTCTCTCTCTATCTATGAACGCCGGAACACACACTACACAGGGCCGCCGTGCAGGCGGCCTTATATAGTGTGGGGCGTGTGCTAAATCCCCTGAGCCATAATTGGCCAAAGCCTCCTTGGCTTTGGCCAATTACGGCTCTCTGTTCAGACGGCGCTGTGATTGGCCAAGCATGCGGGTCATAGTGCATGCTTGGCCAATCATCAGCCAGCAATGCACTGCGATGCCGCAGTGAATTATGGGCCGTGACGCGCCACACGAATTTGGCGCGAACGGCCCATATCGTTCGCAATTCGGCGAACGGGCGAACAGACGATGTTCGAGTCGAACATGGGTTCGACTCGAACACGAAGCTCATCCCTAGTCACAAACAATTTCAGATGTCAGCTGCTTCTTTCTTTCCGCCGCCGCTCACCATCACCGTTTCTTCTCCAGTCTCACTGTATCTGTCTCCGGTCGAGTGGAGAACAGAACAGAGCGCCATGAGCGGAGGGAGAGGAATCACTCCGCCAGGAAATGCAATAATATGCAGGCTGGGACTTGAACCAGCATGAGGAAATAGACAAAATAGTCCCTCCAACCCACAAGAACATCAGTACAGAGGTGGCAAAAGTATTTAAAAAAAATACCCTGAAAAGTTGGGGGGGGGGGGGGGTGAGGTCTGTTGATGATGGGTCATGGGGTGCTGGCTGAGGGAATATTTTTTAATTTTTTTTATTCTGCATCACTACGTTCTCTGTGAAGATCGGCCGGGCCCCCCTGCTGGCCGGGCCCAGTACAACAGGGCCAGTTGTGCTGGCCTATCAGTGGCACTGTCTGTGTCTATGGATGCAGGGGCAGGACTCAAGAGCAAGCACGCATGGGTGCTCCCAGGGAATACGGCTTTTCATGTTGGCACGCAATGAAGAGGGGGGCCTGGAGCACCGGCGGGGAACCCCAGGGGAAGAGGATCCATGCATCCGGCCCCTTTCAGGACACTGGCGCATGGATTTAAATGGGGGGGCTGTTTTTTTTTTTTTTGAAGCACCGATTACAGCCAGAGGCTCTAATAGGCTTCAATATAGGGTCGGCTCGGGTTGCAGAGAGTGCGCTCTGAGCCCACCAAGGTGTGTTACAACAGCAAATCAATATTCGCTTTTGTAACACTGATCCTCCTCCCGGCCAATCAATTAGGGGGTTTTGACTCCGGTCACCCGATTGGCTGAAAGGACAGGCGATCCTATTGGATGGCTAGGAGGTGGAGGGCAGGAGGACTCAGAGCCAAACCACTGCACCATGCTGCCTGCCACCCGCCACGATGGGGTAAGTGCCGGACCGACTGGCAAACAGCGTGGGGGGATGGGTGGTTGTTTGCCGCCCTCCAAAAAAAACAGCAGCTGCCACTGATAATGTGTACAGAAAACTATGCACAGCACTACTGGCTCTTCCCACCAGCCATTAATCTGCCTGGATGAAGAATAGAGAGCCAATGTTGAAAATGAAAAAGTTTTATTTAAAAAGGTCATTAGCACATTTTGGGTGGCTGGGGAATGAAAAGAAACCAGGGAAGGCAAAATATAAGAATATTAACTTTATGTTGAAATGTATGGGTCAGGGCTTTTTTTTATAACTGGCCCCAAAGCTTTGCTGAAAGCTCCCAGCACCTTGTTCTTTGTACCACCATAAAGTGTAAAACCTTACTGCCAAAGTAAAAAAAGTGTTTTTCTAAATAAAAAACAGATTGAAATGTTTTTTCTTTTTTTTTTTTTTTTTGAATAGCCAAGATACTGTAATGACCATTACAGCAAGTTTTTGGAGGATGACAAGGAGCTGGTAGCAAAGTGTCTCTTATGCAGTGTACACACGAGCGGACTTTTTGACCGGACTGGTCCGAAGGACCGAGTCCGGCAGACAATACGATCGTGTGTGGGCTTCATGGGACCTTCAGCGGACTTTTCCAGTCTAAAATCTGATGGACTTTAGATTTGAAACATGCTTCAAATCTTTCCGACGGACTCGAGTCCGGTCCAAAAATCCGCTCGTCTGTATGCTAGTCCAATGGACGAAAACCCATGCTAGGGCAGCTATTGGCTACTGGCTATCAACTTCCTTATTTTAGTCCGGTCGTATGTCATCACGTACGAATACGTCGGACTTTGGTGTGATCGTGTGTAGGCAAGTTCGTTCAAAAGTCCGGCGGAAGTCCGTCAAAAGTCAGTCGGAAAGTCCATCGGACCAGTCCAGTCAAAAAGTCCGCCCGTGTGTACGCGGCCTTATGGTATTCAAGTTATTTGGTGGAACTCCTTACATGCAAGCTCATATTCACTTATTCCTTCATTCCTTTCATAATGCACCATGAAGGCTTGCACCGATGTGACAATAATTGCATGAGTAGTCTACGGACTGGTACATTACTATATGGCTCCATGCACACTGGCTTAAAAATCGCTGCTTCTACAGGAGTTTTGTGTATTGCCTGTAGAAGCAGCTCAATGTTATCCTGATGGGGTTATTTACGAAAAGCAAATCCACTTTGCACTACAAATGAGCTGTAGATCTGAGGGGGATATGCAGGGAAAATAAAAAAATAGCATTTTAGCTTGCACATGATTGGATGATAAAATCAGCAGAGCTTCCCCTCATGTCAGATCTTCCCCTCAGATTTACACTTCCAAGTGTACTTGTAGTGTAAAGTGGATTTGCCTTTTGTAAATAACCCCCTATGTGTCCATGCACATTAGGATAATTACACTCATAATTTTAGCTCAGCATTCAGAGGCAGGAAAAAAAAAACCCTTCTGGTTTGCATTTCTGACTGGAGCTTTCTGGCAGGAAAAAAAAACCTCTAAACTCTCCTAAACTCACCTAAACTGTGTACAAAAAAGCTCTATATGAGCGTTTCTTTCTGGCAAGGGAACTGGCAATTTTTTAAGCCCAGTGTGCACGGAGCCTAATGCCCCGTACACACGATCGGATTTTCCGACAACAAATGTTGGATGTGAGCTTGTTGTCGGAAAGTCCGACCGTGTGTATGCTCCATCCAACATTTTCTGTGGGAATTTCCGCCCACAAATGTTTGACAGCAGGTTCTCAAATTTTCCACCACCAAAACTTGTTGTCGAAGTTTCCGATCGTGTGTACACAAGTCCCATGCTCGGAATCAAGCAGGAAGAGCTGCACTGGCTATTGAACTTCCTTTTTCTCGGCTTGTCGTACGTCTTGTACGTCACCGCGTTCTCACATTCGGAATTTTGGGCCAACATTTGTGTGACCGTGTGTCTGCAAGACAAGTTTGAGCCAACATCCTTCGGAAAAAAATCCACGGTTTTGTTGTCAGAAAATCCGATCGTGTGTACGGGGCATTATTCTTATACAGTCAGGTCCATAAATATTGGGACATCGACACAATTCTAATCTTTTTGGCTCTATACACCACCACAATGAATTTGAAATGAAATAAGATGTGCTTTAACTGCAGACTTTCAGCTTTAATTTGAGGATATTTACATCCAAATCAGGTGAAAGGTGTAGGAATTACAACAGTTTGTATATGTGCCTCCCACTTTTTAAAGGACCAAAAGTAATGGGACAGATTAACAATCATCCATTAAACTTTTACTTTTTAATACTTGGTTGCAAATCCTTTGCATAACATACCTCTTCTTTCCCTTAAAAAACTCTTTGGTTGCTTTTGCAGTATGCTTCGGGTCATTGTCCATCTGCACTGTGAAGTGCCGTCCAATGAGTTCTGAAGCATTTTGCTGAATATAAGCAGATAATATTGCCCGAAACACTTCAGAATTCATCCTGCTGCTTTTGTCAGCAGTCACATCATCACTAAATACAAGAGAACCAGTTCTATTGGCAGTCATACATGCCCACGCCATGACACTACCACCATCATGCTTCACTGATGATATGGTATGCTTTGGATCATTAGCAGTTTCTTTCCTTCTCCATACTCTTCTCTTCCCATCACACTGGTAAAAGTTGATCTTGGTCTCATCTGTCCAGAGGTTGTTGTTCCATAACTGTGAAGGCTTTTTTAGATGTTGTTTGGCAAACTCTAATCTTCCTGTTTTTGAGCCTCACCAATGGTTTACATCTTGTGGTGAACCCTCTGTATTCACTCTGGTGAAGTCTTCTCTTGATTGTTGACTTTGACACAGATACACCTACCTCCTGGAGAGTGTTCTTGATCTGGCCAACTGTTGTGAAGGGTTTTCTCTTCACCAGGGAAAGAATTCTTCGGTCATCCACCACAGTTGTTTTCCGTGGTCTTCCGGGTCTTTTGGTGTTGCTGAGCTCACCGGTGTGTTCTTTATTTTTAAGGATGTTCCAAACAGTTGATTTGGCCACACCTAATGTTTTTGCTATCTCTCTAATGGGTTTGTTTTGTTTTTTCAACCTAATGATGGCTTGCTTCACTGATAGTGACAGCTCTTTGGATCTCATATTGAGAGTTGACAGCAATAGATTGCAAATGCAAATAGCACACTTGAAATGAACTCTGGACCTTGTATCTGCTCCTTGTAAATGGGATAATGAGGGAATAATACACACCTGGCCATGGAACAGCTGAGCAGCCAATTGTCCCGTTACTTTTGGTCCCTTAAAAAGTGGGAGGCACATATACAAACTGTTGTAATTCCTACACCGTTCACCTGATTTGGATGTAAATACCCTCAAATTAAAGCTGAAAGTCTGCAGTTAAAGCACATCTTGTTCATTTCATTTCAAATCCATTGTGGTGGTGTATAGCGCCAAGTAGATTAGACTTGTGTTGATGTCCCAATATTTATGGACCACAGCAGATTGCCCAGGTGATTTGCATGTCTCTGCCAAAAATTAGTTTAGCAACACATTCCTTTCCCTATGATTTCCATGGAACCATATTAAAAGGTTAGTGCTTCAAGCTAAGCACTTTTAAGTGTTTTCCACATTCATATTCTATACTGCATAGCGTAGTACAGTCAGTTTCTGGTAGGCAGGTCTCTGCTCCTGGAACAAAGAAACAAGTACAGGAACAAAAAGTCAGTCCACGTTAATATAATGCATTTCTGAAATAAGTTGGCTACACCTATGCTTTCTAAGTCCAAAGGAAACAATGAAAGTCAGACGATGTGCCATAACTGCCTTGTGCCAAGGTCTTTCCAGTTACAGTTTCTCACAGTTCTGCTCGGCACTCAGAATGTCTAATACCAATTTTACAAACTGTTCTACATATTAAAAAAATGGTGATGGAGTAGAAACCTGAGAAGGTTACCGCTCAGTGCTGAAAAATGGAGACTAAGAACATACTGGTCGGCTTACAGCATGATTTATGGAGCATTATAGAATTTTTCATAAAATTAGATTTTGTTTTAAACCCCACCAATGAACTTCTCCTATTTGCGCCCCTGTGATCAGCTAAATATATCATTGAAATTTTTTTTTTTTTTTATAAGGATCCATGCACACTGTCTTAAAAAAAATGTTCCTTCTAGAGGAGTTTAGCGTTTTGCCTGTAGAAGCAGCTAATGTTATCCTATGTGTCCATGCACTTTTGGATGTTTAGAGGCATATTTTAAGCTCAGCGTTTAGAGTCAAAAAAAAAAAAAAAACCTTCTGTCTTACGTTTTTGAGAGCAGTTTTCTGACAGAAGAAAAACGTTAAACTCCTAAATGCCTCTAAGTGCCTGTACACAAATGCTCTATATGAGCATTGTTTTCTGCCAAAAGAATTATCATTTTTTCTTTAAGCCCAGTGTGCATGGACCCTAACTGTTCACTAAGCTCAAAAATCATGTGCACAAGTTAAGGTCATGAAGATAAAAAAGGAGGATGAGATAAGGATAGCTGTGGAAAAAGATTATCGCAAAAAAAAAAAATAATAATAATATACAATATGCAATTGCGACACAAGCGACAATATTGTGGTATAACATTATTAAAAATTACCTTTTCTTTTCAATCTGCAGCTCTGTCATTTTATGTAAACTGCAATGCTACCTGGAAGGCATTCTGTACACATGGATTTCTTTAGAATGCCAAATAAGAAAAGCAGAAAAAAGTGAAGAGCATCCTGATTTTAGGTTAGAGTGTTCCTTTAATTCATTTTCCTGTAAAAGTGTACTTTTATCAGATTTTTTCCCAGAATTTCATTCTGTTTCCATTCTGACTCCAGAATACTTGGCAGAAACAAACACTGTTTTAGAATATTAGTTGGGCGCTGAGCAGGAATTGTAATAAAGTATTATGTGAAGGGAGCACATTTCCCAGTTCAGACCTAAATAACCCATTAATCACAAGGTTATGTTGTATGTGATTATTGAAATAGAGGGAAAGGTTCATCAAACATACACTGGGATCACAACATGGATCACAAATAAGTTTAAAAGAAAACAAATATGGGTACCTAGGTTTTCTTTACCTATATGTGCTGCAGCTATACAGTACATCCTATTGAAGAATAAAAGTACCGTAGTTTCTGTTAACTGTTTGAGATTTGCAAGTCAACAGCATTATAGAGGGTTCCTAATGGTATTAATGAGTGACAACATATAGTTTGGGAGCCTCAAATACAGGCCTGACTCTTCCTAAGGCAGTTCTTGACCTTTTATTTTGTATATCATTAAATAGAGAATCAACTTGTTTCAGCTTTAATATTAATTAACCTGATCTAGCAAAATGTTATGAACTAACATTAAAGTGATATTAAAGTCTTGTTTTTTTTGTTTAAAAATAACAGACATGTTATATTTACCTGCTCTGTGTAGTGGTTTTGCACAGAGCAGCCTGGATCCTCCTCTTCTCGGGTCCCTCGCCGGCGCTCCTGGCCCCTCCCTCCTGCCCCCACAGCAAGCAGTTTGCTATAGGGGCACCCGAGCCGAGCCACAGCTCTGTGTGTCCATTCAGACATGGAGCTGCAGCTTGGCCCCACCCCCTCTCTCTCCCCATTGGCTTACAGACTTTGGTTGACAAGAGCATGAGCCAATGACACCTCGCTGCTGTCTCAGCCAATGGGGAGAGGGAGCGTCCCTCAGCAAGCTGAGGCTCTTGTGCAACATCGCTAGATGGAGATGGAGGCTCAGGTAAGTATTAGGGGGGCTGAGGGGGGCTGCTGCACACAGAAGGGTTTTTTTTTTATCTTAATGCATAGAATACATTAGGATAAAAAAAAACTTCTGCCTTTAGAACCACTTTAAAGCATTATTTTAATTAAAATAAAAAATCAGCACAAGGGATCATAGTCAAATTCAATACAAAATGTTCCCTGTGCTGCTGGCTGCCTAGGTGAAATCCAAAGCACTGTGACCCCCCAGCCCCCCGCAAGCAGATGTGCCAAATACGCCCGTCCTTTCCACCACCCGCCTCCATTCATAGAAGCTGTACTATAGCATTCATCAATGAAAAGTGCTCTATCAATGGAGGATGGGTGGATGAATGAAAGGTCCACCTCCTCCATTCATAGATCCTTTTTTATTAATGGAAGCTATAGTACGGATTCTATAAAAGAAGAAAGGAGGAGGAAAGATGAGCATAGTCTGCACTCTTGACAAGTTTCTGAGACAGGTCCAGCCGATCGCAATAACCTTTCACAGCATCCAAAGGTTACAGCTGCGAGGTTATGGGGGGAGCACTGCAAAGGACTTGGATTTACACTAAGACAGCAGCCAGCAGCACATTGATGTAAGTACTGTTCTATGTGTTGTTTAAAAAAAAAATAACAAAATTAGCTAAACTTAGGGTTTAATATTACCACGCATGGGAACCTTCACTAGTGGTGAATGCTTTTTTAATAGCTTTCTTAGAACACACTTTTTATTCCATAATTCTCTGTAGTATTTTTGCTTTCAGCATGTCTGCTGGTGAATCTGGTATTGTTGCATGATATTAAAATATAAGGAATCCATTTTGAAAGTGGCAAGTTCTTCCATTAGTGACTGAATGAAGTCCTGTTGTTTTAAGGCCCCTATTAAATAACCGTCCATAACTCTTCTCCCAGGTACATCACCAACCTGATCTCTAAATACCAACCTAATCATTCTCTTCGCTCCGCCAAAGACCTCCTGCTCTCTAGCTCCCTCGTCACCTCCTCCCATGCTCATCTTCAGGACTTTTTTCTGAGCCTCACCTATCCTATGGAACTCCCAACCCCAATCTGTCTGATTATCTGCTACTGTTTGCTTTTAGACGATCCCTGAAAACCTATCCCTGAGATCCCTGAGAAGCCTATCCTGCCCACACCCAACAACTCTACTTTTATTTTCTCCTTCAGCTCATCCCCCAAAGTTATTACCTTTGTATCACTTGACCCTCCCTCCAAGATTGTAAGCTCTAATGAGCAGGGCCCTCTGGTTCCTCCTGTATCGAATTGTATTGTAACTGTACTGTCTGCCCCCATGTTGCGCAAACTATTACATAGTTACAAAGTTAGTCAGGTTGAAAAAAGACCATCCAGTTCAACCATCCAGTTCTACAGCAGGGGAAAAAATTCCTTCCTGATCCCCCAAGAGGCAATCGGATTTTCCCTGGATCAACTTTACCTATAAATGTTAGTACCCAGTTATATTATGTACATTTAGGAAAGTATCCATGCCTTTATTAAAGCAATCTACTGAGTCTATTCCACATTTTCACAGCTCTTACTGTGAAGAAACCTTTGTGTATTTGGAGATGAAATCTTTTTTCCTCTAGACGTAAAGAGTGCCCCCGTGTCCTCTGGATTGACCGTAAATAGAATAACTCATCACCAAGTTCACTATATGGACCCCTTATATATTTGAACATGTTGATCATATCCCCCCTTATTTTCCTCAAGAGAGAATAAATTCAGTTCCTCTAATCTTTCCTCATAGCTGAGCTCCTCCATGCCTCTTATCAGTTTGGTCGCCCTTCTCTGCACTTTCTCCAGTTCCCCGATATCCTTTTTGAGAACTGGTGCCCAAAACTGAACTGCATATTCCAGGTGAGGTCTTACTAATGATTTGAACAGGGGCACAATTATATCTCTCTCTCTAGAGTCCATACCTCTCTTAATACAAGAAAGGACTTTGCTTGCTTTGGAAACCGCAGCTTGGCATTGCATGCTATTATTGAGCTTATGATCTACCAAAACCCTCAGATCCTTCTCAACCACGGATTCCCCCAGTTGTACTCCCCCTAGCATGTTTGATGCATGCATATTCTTAGCCCCCAAGTGCATAACTTTACATTTCTCAACATTAAACCTCATCTGCCACGTAGTCGCCCAATTAGACAGTGCATTGAGGTTGGCTTGTAAATTGGAGACATCCTGCTATTCCACTGCATAGCTTGGTGTCATCTGCAAAGACAGAAATGTTACTTTCGATCCCAGACCCAATATCATTTATAAAGGTATTAAAAAGTAACGGTCCCAGCACTGAACCTTGGGGTACACCACTGATAACCTTAGACCATACAGAGTAAGAATCATTAACCACTACTCTCTGAATTCTGTCTTTTAGCCAGTTTTCTATCCATTTACAAACTGATATTTCCAAGCCTGTAGACTTAATCTTACACATGAGCCGCGTGTGGGGAACTGTGTCGAACGCTTTTGCAAAATCCAAGTATACCACATCCACAGCCACCCCTCTGTCCAAGGTTTTACTTACCTCTTCATAAAAAGAAATCAGGTTTGCCTGACAACTTCTGTCTTTCTTGAATCCATGCTGTCTGTTGCTTAAAATGTTTTTTTCCAGCAAGAACTCGTCTATGTGGTCTTTTATTAAACGCTCCAGTATCTTCCCGACTATAGAAATTAAACTAACAGGTCTATAGTTTCTTGGTAAAGACTTTGATCCCTTTTTAAATATAGGCATCACGTTCGCCCTGTGCCAATCCAGTGGTTGAGTTGACACTATATAAATCCTGTATATTAATAATAATAATAATAATAATAATAAAAACTAATAATAGTAGAAAAGTTAGGATTCTCTAGAAAGTTGGGGAGGAGAAGAAAAAGGGGATAAAATGCACAGGAGAGATCCCTATAAGTGCAATAATTATTCCTATTAAAGAGTAAGAATTTCAGAAAGACATGAATGTTTCTGGTTGGCACTCACATCGGTGATGTTGAAAGAAACCAATCTAGGAATTGAGAAACCTAATATTGGAGCTTTCAAAAAATATGTCTCCACATAGAAAATATAGGTGGTCATACTTGGTGCTCGACAAGATATGTGAGAAAATCTTAGGCTGAGGGTGACTGGATTCCGGTGTGGAAAAAAGTGGAGGGTGAAAAGAAAAGCTGGAGTTGAGGTTGGCAGAGACACTTATACTGAAAAAAGATGCATGAGAAATATTTCCTCAAAAAGCAGATTTTTATTTGTCAAACAGCAATTAGATACACCATCAACGCGTTTCATAGCACTGTAATGGGCACTTCCTCAGGACAAGTGAATAGAACACTATGTAGAAATAAAATTGAGAAAATGTTTGCTGATATAAAGTATAATATAAACAATGTATGACATAAAATAATTTTATGTTGTACATATATCTCTTTTTCTAATTCTTTATTTAGAGTAGAGCACAGTTAGACAAAAACAATCATAAAGCAAAACAACTAAGGCGCAGCTGAGCAAGTATTCCAGTAATGTATGCATATAGACACATCAAGTACAATGCGTTTTTGTAAGTAAATACAAACCAAAAATGTACATCATATAGAAAGCCTTGAGAACACAGGCTCACAGTTTCATAACTAGGAGAATTCCTGCGCCTATCTTGAACCAGGGTTTGTATCCCCATGCCCTTCAAAATGTTCCATAATTTAGACTCATCAGACCAGGCAACGTTTTTCCAATCTTCTATACCCCAATTATGATGAGCCTGTGCGAATTGTAGCCTCGGTTTTCTGTTCTTTGCTGACAGGAATGGCACCCAGTGTGGTCTTCAGCTGCTTTAGCCGATCTCCTTCAAGGTTCGATGTGTTGTGCTTTTAGAGATGGTATTCTGCATACCTTGGTTATAACGAATGGTTATTTGAGTTACTGTTGCCTTTCTATCATCTCAAACCACTCTGCCCGTTCTCCTCTGACATCAACAAGGCATTATCATCCACACAACTGCTGCTCACTGGATATTTTCTCTTTTTTGGACCATTCTCTGCAAACCCTAGAGATGGTTGTGCGTGAAAATCCCAGTAGATCGGCAGTTTTTTAAATACTCAGACCAGCCCATCTGGCATCAACAGCCATGCCACATTCAAAGTCACTTAAATCCCCTTTATTCCCCTTTCTGATGCTCGGTTTGAACTTCAGCAAGTCGTCTTCACCACATCTAGATGCCTAAATGCATTGAGTTGCTGCCATGTGATTGGCTGATTAGTAATTTGTGTTACCAAGCAATTGAACAGGTGTACCTAATAAAGAGGCCAGTAAGTGTATATTTCTTGTAATTCTTTTCAATACTTATGCCTCTGCTAACCTTAAAGGGGTTGTAAAGGTAAATGAAATAAAAAAAAATAACAAACATGTCTATACTTACATAGTTACATAGTAGGCAAGGTTGAAAAAAGACACAAGTCCATCAAGTCCAACCTATGTGTGTGAATTTAGGTCAGTATTACATTGTACATGCCTGTATGTTGTGGGTGCTTATCTAATAGTTTTTTGAAATTATCGATGCTTCCTGCTGAAACCACCGCCTGTGGAAGAGAATTCCACATCCTTACCGCTCTTACAGTAAAGAACCCTCTACGCAGTTTAAAGTTAAACTGCTTTTCTTTTAATTTTAGTGAATGGCCCCATGTCTTAATAAATTCCCTTTCGCGAAAAAGTTTTATCCCTATTGTGGGGTCACCAGTACGGTATTTGTACATTGAAATCATATCCCCTCTCAAGCGTCTTCTCTCCAGAGAGAAGGAGTTCAGTGCTCGTAACCTTTCCTCATAACTAATGTCTTCCAGTCCCTTTATTAGTTTTGTTACCCTTCTCTGCACTCTCTCCAGTTCCAGTACATCTTTCCTGAGGACTGGACTTTTTAAATATTGGTGCTACATTGGCTTTTCTCCAATCAGCTGGTACCATTCCAGACAGTAGACTGTTCGTAAAAATTAGGAACAATGGTCTGGCAATTACTTGACTGAGTTCCTTAAGGACCCTCGGGTGCAATCCATCAGGTCCCGGTGACTTATTACTGTTAAGTTTTTCAAGTCTATTTCTGGCCTCTGTTAGCCATGAGGGTGCTTCCTGTGATGTGTCATGAGGATAAACATTGCAGTTTTGGTCACTGAGTTACCTACTCTGTGCAATAGAATCGCACAGAGCAGGCAGGAACCTCCTCTTTTTGGGTTTCTCGCCGGCGCTCCTAGCCCCTCCTCTCTGGCCATTGCCCCTCTGCTGCGTCCATTGACACAGACAGCGGGACTCAGCCCTACACCCTGCTTCCTCGTCACTGGCTTTGATTGACAGCACTGGGAGCCAATGGCTCCTGGTGCCCCAGCAAAGCCAGCAAGACCCGGAAATGAGGGGAGAAAATGCCTGCAGACGTACACAGTGCTGGATCGAATGAGGGCTCAGGTAAGTAAAGAGGGCTGAGGGGGCAATGCTGACACCTAAACATTTTTTACCTTAATGCAAGAAATGCATTAAGGTAAAAAACTTTTAGACTCCACAGTACCTCCCCTACCTCTAAATCTAAAGGCATTACGATAGCGATTCATAGGACCTGCCCTTTTCAGCTTTCTGGTAGCAAAATAGATGTACTAGGCTGCTACATTTTCCTGAAAGGTGTCATAGCGGGGCGAAAGTAAACATTCGCCTCGATCTATGCGCCTAACTCTAACCAACTTACTTTCATAGACAATACCCTCGAACTGTTAACAGAATTTAAGGAAGGATTTGTCATCCTTGGGGGGGATTTTAATGTTAGCCCGGACCCTTTAATGGACACCTCTAGCACTAGCCATTCATACTCTCACACCTTTCTTAAGCATTTCTGAAAGTCCTTTCAATCTCACTTGTTACTCGATAGTTGGAGGGTCCTCCGACCCGTGGAGAGAGACTTCAGCTATCACTCAGCTGTCCACAATGTATATACTCGCATAGATCATATATATGTGGACCGCCCCGCACTGGAGCTCTTGCAATCCGCGTACATTATATTACATTGTCTGATCATGCGCCAGTCGGGGTGACCCTCATGCTCCCTTCCAGGTCCCGTAGAGCTTGGACATGGAGGCTGAATGACAACCTGTTAGACGATACAGTGGCGGTTGCCAAAGTGTCTGAGGCCATCACAAATTATTTCAAAGAAAATGTCACGGAAGACCTCAGCGCGGGTATAGTGTGGGAGGGCCACAAGGCAGTAGTCAGAGGAGAGTTAATATCCCTGGGTTCTAAACTTAAAAAGATGCTTCACGCAGATTTTCACAGGGTGCTGGCCGCTCTACAAACCGCAGAACTTAAACATAAACAAAATGGGGGCCCTGAGGCACTGCGGAGGCTGACTGACTTGAGGGACTTGTTTCTGCGTTTGCTAGATCGGCGGACTCGCAAATAAGCCAGACACTTGTCGCACAAATATTATGAGCATGGCAGTGTGGCCGTATGCTTGCAAGGGCCATACGCAAGAAGCATGCTCAGACCTACATACAAAAACTCTCCTCTCTATCTGGCGACATTTTGGTCCAGTCCTCCAAAATTGCCTCAGGGTTTCAAGACTACTACACACGCCTTTATAACTTCAATCCTGACTACCCTTTAGATGCCCAAACACCCAGATCTACTGCCATCCAAGGATATTTAGCCTCAGCAGGCGTCCCACCTGAGTGTAGATCAATGTACTGACCTTGAACTTCCGATTTCCTCTGGGGAGATTGAATCAATAGTGAAATCCCTATCCAAGGGGAAGAGCCCTGGACCGGATGGATATTCCGGGTTATATTATAAAACTTTTCTACCCCTCTTAGTACCCCACATGTGCACTTATTTTAACTCAATTGCGGAAGGGACCCCCATCCCCACTGGGGCACTTTTGGCACACATTACCGTGTTGCCAAAAGAGGGTAAAGATCCAATGATTCCCCAAAGCTACCGTCCCATATCCCTCCTTAATGTTGACGTTAAGATCATGGCAAAGGTTTTGGCAAATAGGCTTGGGAGTCATGCCCCATATAATTCACCCAGACCAAACGGGGTTTATTACTGGGAGGGAGGCGAGGGACAATTCCATTAGAGCCATCCAACTCATTCATTGGGCCCGCATTGGTCCTGACCCTAAACCTTACATAATCCTTTCCACTGATGCCCAAAATCGGGTCGATTGGTCGTACCTCAAACCAGTATTGGAGGCTCTAGGGCTGAAAATGCGCATGCTGACCTCTATTTTGGCCCTTTACTCCACCCCCTGTGAATGGAGTGCTCTCTTCTCAGTTCCCGATCGGAATGGCACGAGACAGGGGTGCCCCCTCTCCCCCCTCCTCTTCGCTCTGGTTCTCGAACCGTTGCTATGTACTGTAAGAGCGAATGCAGACATAAGGGGCTTACGGTTTGGAAACACTGAGCACAAGCTGTCGGCATACGCAGACGACGTGCTATTCCATCTCTCTGAACCCCTGATTTCGCTGCCAGTCCTGATGAAGGAACTAAAAATATTCGGGTCGCTTTCTAATTTCGGAAATTTTACCTGTCTACTTGAACCCATCTCTGACAAATAGCCTACAAGCGTCCTTTCCTTTCACCTGGGCCAAGTCCTCCATTCGATACTTAGGTGTTCAATTAACAGATCGTTTTGATACCCTCTATACTGCAAACTTTCCCCCCTTAATTACCACAATTAAAAAGGATCTCTCCCTCTGGACCAGGACCGCTTTTACTTGGATAGGCCGCATTAACATAATAAAAATGAATATTCTGCCCCGCATACTTTTTTTTCTACAAATGATACCAATTCCCCTGCCTAGAAACTTCTTCTCCCAGATAAATAGCATATTAACTGGATTTGTGTGGAATGCATGGAAACCTAGAATAGCCACAAAGACACTGAAACACTGAAAAATGACAGGGGACCTGAGGATCCCAGATATTTTAAAATACCATAGGGCCATCGCTCTCCAGAGGATCCTCAACTGGCGTTTCTACACCCACTCCAAACTGTGGGTCTCCCTCGAAAAATGGCTGCCACCCCTGCCTGCTTTAAAGATGACATATACTTGGTGGAACTTGCTCGGCGCAGAACTACAAGACCTCTTCAGACTAAAAGGGTTGCTCCACTTCTCTCCCTCCCCTTTTCCCACCCTTCTATTCCCTCCTCTTTGTTATACCTCTACCTCTCTTTCTCTTTTGCACTCTCTTTGGTTCCACTACCTATTGCCTCCTCGATATCAGGCTGTAATCATTTATGTCACTTGTTGCACTACCCGGATTTAGAGAGACAGTGGTTGGCGGGGAGAAGGAAACCCCGTCATACAGTGGTGGGCTTCTAAATCCGCCTCCTGTTGGGCGGGGGGCTGGGGGGGGTGAGCCCTCTCCGGGACTGGCAGGACAGGTGAGGTTGATGGAGGCATATGACCCCCCTCTGCTCAGACCGCCGTCGGGGGGTTGCCCCCCCTTGCCCTCCTGACCATTCAACACCTCGGGGGGGGGGGGGGGGGGGGTAGCTGGTTTCTGACTGGACTGCCGCCCCTTGACCATCCTGATCCCAGGAATTGATTATAGACCACTGGTTGTGCTGTTGCCTTGAGTTTAGAATAGTCACTTACAATGGCCTGTGTCGAGGCACATTTTCTATGTGTTTTGTTTTGTATATTTATAACGTGTGTAGTTTTCTACTAAAATGTTGCTAAATAAAGATTTTACAAAAAAAATAACTTTTAGACTTTACAACCCCTTTAACCCCAGCCTTTCTTATCTCTCTTTATAAATAAATACTTTAATTTCCATTTTTTTCACTGTATTCCACTTGATTTTATTATTCCCAGCGACAGAGCTGGCATTGGGGTTCCTCTGTGGTTTATTAGCGCATTGGTGGGGGGAAAGCCAGGAGCTGTCAGTGAGTCAGTGAGGTGCCTTTCTTGGAAATGCTCTCTAAACATGCTTTGTTGGAATTAGCAATGAACAGTAAGGAAGAGTATGGGGTTGATTTACTAAAACTGGAGAGTGCAAAATCTGGTGCAGCTATGCATGGTAGCCAATCAGCTTCTAACTTCAGCTTGTTCACATAAGATTTGACAATAAAACCTGGAAGCTGACTGGTTACTATGCAGAGCTGCACCAGAGTTTGCACTCTCCAGTTTTAGCAAATCAACCCCTATGCGTTTTACAGAGTCCATCAAAATGGCAGGATATGGTGGAAATTATATCTGTCACAGAGACAATTAACATTCTCTTTTGTCTCCACAGCCGGTTCCTGTGCTTCTTGCCCCTGAAATACAGATGACCCTCCTGAAGAATGTCAGAAATGTGTTTAAAGTGGATTTTTCAAACAATGACCAGCATGGTGTCCTAAACATTTCAGGCTAGAAATTACCCACAACGTTATTTACATGTAGACCAAGCAAAAGTGAAGGGGATTGGGATAAACTGCTGGTAGGGGTGCCTGAGTAGTTTCAGGATCAGACTATTTAAAAAAAAGAATAGAGGATACCATCACTGAATTCTCCTTCTAAAAATACCACCTGGCTGGCCTAAAGCTGACACATGCCTTTATTATTTCCTGAATCACAGGCGGAACAGAAATAAAAAGTAGAGATTCTGAGTTCAGCGTGACTTTCTTGTTTTGCATGCCTCTCTCTAGTCTGTGACTCAAGAAGAAGTGAAGCCTTTGGTTGAGCATGACAGCCAGACAGCTGGTGCTTTAACAAGAAGGTCAGAAATAGCAGCGTCCCAATTTCTCTCAGAACAGGTTTCCCTTAAACCTTTAAACAGGGTTTTTTTTCTAAGAGAATAGGTGTAGGTACTCCCCACTTTCAAGTCACTATTTGTCTCCGCCCCCTACCCACCTCAGAGCACCGCCCCTTTTAGAGAAAACAGAACCAAGTATCATTTCGTGGTGCTAAGTCATTTGTATGGAATTTGTTAAGGATAATAAAAAAAACAGTAAAATAGATCCCCTGCAGCCAGAAACAATAGATCCCATCAGCAACAATAGCCCCCCCCCCCAGCAACAATAGACCCCCGAAACAAAATATCCGCTAACAACAACTCTCTCTAGCACACCCCAGCACTCCTTGCCATTATATACATTCTGTGCTGAGGTTCCGGAACGGCGTTCCCCCATGTTCCTGATGAAAAAAAGCTCTGCCTTTAAACCATCTGAATTAAAGGTGGCACCCCTGATGAGTTATAATTTATCTCAGTCTCTATTCATTTTGCTAAATAGTTTGGTCTGTATTTAAAAAAAAGTGGTAAACAATACAAAAAATATAATATACTGAATTCTAACATTATATACTGTATGTTCATCACATTTATAAAAATGCTATATTTTTCCTAATAGTATTCTTAAGGTCTGACTAATACACACAAGGGTTAAAGTGTTACTAAACCCACAACAGTAAAATCAGTTTGTATGTGCAGTAAAGCATGCTTGTTATACTCACTGTGGAACCTAAGGGGTTAATCCTCTGCATTGTGCAAAAAGGCTGTTTGATGCTGTATGCACAGATCTGCCTCTTCTTCCACTGACTCTAGAACAGGTCTGGATAAGACAGAGTTACTGGAGTCAGGCTGCACATGCTCAGTTTGGTGTGCATTTCTTGGGAGAGTGAATGTGATCAGCACGGGGTCAATCAGCACTGTCCAGACAGAGGGTCAGGGGCAGGGCTGCTAATAGGGGGGACCACCAGTCCTCTTGTAGGGGGCCTGAGCACCCAGGGGGGGCCACACAGGGAAGGGGATTAGTGATGTACGGCAGCTGAAAGTTGGTCTCTCCCCCTCTCCCAGCTGCCAGCTTTCAGCTGCTGAGAAAGAGATAGTCGTCCCTCACAAATCCCCCTCCCTGTGTGGGCCCCCCTCCCAGCACTGGCTCTAATGTTAGCTCTGCTCCTGAGTTTGTTATCTCTGTAACTTTTGTGTGGGTTTTTAACACTTGTTGCTTACAAGTAAAAATCTTTGTGCTAGAAAATTACTTAGTAGAATCCCCAAACATTTTATATATATATATATATATATATATATATATATATATATATATATATATATATATATATATATTTTAGCAGAGACCCCAGAGAATAAAATTGCGGTTGTTGCAATATTTTATGTTGCACTGTATTTGCACAGCGGTCTTTCAAATGCAATTTTTTTTGTAAGAGATACACATTTTCGTAAATAAAAAAAATGTAAAAAACATTAAAGTTAGCTAATTTTTGTTGTATAATAAGATATCACGCCGAGTAAATAGATACCTAACATGTCATGCTTTAATATTTTTGCGCACTCGTGGAATGGTGACAAACTACGGTACTCAAAATTCTCCATAGGCGACGGTTTAAAAATTTCTACAGGTTACTTGTTTAGAGTTACAGAGGAGGCCTTGTGCTAGAATTATTTCTCTTACTCTAATGATTGTGGCGATACCTCACATGTGTGGTTTGAACACTGTTTACATTTGCGGGCATGACTTACGTATGCGTTCGCTTCTGCGTGTGAGCATGGAGGGATAGGGCGCTTTACTTTTTTTTTTTTTACAGTGTACCAATGGGACGGGAGAGCCTGTGCGAGTCGCAGTTGTTATTATGCTTAGCCACATCGGTTGTTATTACAACAACCCCTTCAAGCAGAAGGCCGCATATTTGCATTACGTCGGCTTGAAGGGGTTAATATTTTCTTGGGTGGGCCCTATCAGGTAGTCTGAATGGGGCCCTGTGATTTCTATCAGCAGCCCTGGTCAGGGGTCCTGGATACTGATAGGACAGCTCAGTGCAGTATGAAAATTCCTCCTACAAGCTTTAACCAGGCCCTGATAGCAGTCACAACACTAGCAGTTTATATTTACTAAAATGAGTGCATTTCCATGTTCTGTGTACTGTGGGAGACCAGATATAGTGAATGCAGGGTCCTGGGTTTTGCTGGCTTTCATGCCATTCTGCATGTAATGGTATATTCATTATTATTTAGTATATCCTATGTATGTTTTAAGCCGCCCATAGATTAATTTTTTTTTTTTTCATTTTTCATTTAGCTAGCGGGCCGAATGAGAAAAATCAAACGTATTCCTTCATTTAAACAAATAAAGTGGATGGAGGAATCCTCCTTGCTGTGTCATTGTATTCTGACAGCAGGACTTCTCTGCTGTCAGAATATACTGATCAGTGGCTGCAGCCATCGATAGACAAAAGTTTTCCAACATTCTGAGGCCTTGGTGCATCTATTAAAAAAAAAAAAAAACAAGTTTGGAATGAGACATGGTTGGTAATGGGTGGTAGTAGTGTGAAAAAGATGCCGTTCACTTCTGGCAAATGTTTCGGTGGGACTCAGTTTACTAATTCATCAACAAAAGGCCTTTCATTTGTACATTTATTTGGGAAACCGTCCACAACTTTTAGACCCCTTTCACACTGAGGCAGATTTCAGGCGTTTTAGTTTTAGAAATAGCGCATGTAAAGCACCTAAAAACTGCCTCCTATGCCACCCGAATGTGAAAGCCCGAGTGTTTTCACACTGGGGCGATGTGCTTGCGGGACTTTAGAAAAAGTCCTGCAAGCAGCATCTTTGGGGCGGTTTGGGAGCGCTGTATACAATGCTCCCAAAATGTCCCTGACCATTGCAATGAATGGTCAGCACTTCCAAAGCACCTGAAAAGCGCTTCCGAAGCGCCACAATGCGGGCGTTTTAAACCCCTTCTTCAGCCGGTTAAAAGCACCCCGCTAGGGGCCAAAAAGCATTGCCTAAACATTGGTAAAGCGTTGCTTTACTGCTAATGCACGGGCGGCCCCAGTGTGAAAGGGGTCTAAGAGGAACGGAGTATAGAAAACTCTAACCACAGAGTAAACATCTAGTTTTTTATAAAACATTAGCTGACAGATCATTGCAGAGGTAGAGAGCTGTACCAGCTAATTGTTGGTATAGGAGGAGAACTACAGGCAGCCCCTGTATATACTGCCCATTACAACACACGTAGGTAATAAGTACGTAATACTTTTATTGACTGACTTACAGGGGTTGATTTACTAAAGGGAAATGGACTATGTACTTTGCAAAGTACAGTTGCTCCAGAGCTTAGTAAATGAGCAGAAGCTCTGTGCAAGCAAAAATTCTGTTTTTTTTTATTTTCCTTGCACATGATTGGCTACTCTTTCCTTACCTCATTTACTAAGCCTTACCTCATTTACTAAGCTCTGGAGCAACTGCACTTTGCAAAGTGCACAGTCTATTTGCCTTTAGTAAATCAACCCCATAATATGTCAAATCAAAGCTTGTCCAAGGCAACCTTTGAAATACTGAAATATACAGTAAAACCTTGGATTGCGAGCAAGCCTCAAGTTCTCGACAGGCATCTCCCCCCAGGCTCTGGGGATCATTATCCCGGAGACCTGTTCTGCCATCATCCAGGTCCTGCAGAAGGAGTATATAAAGGTAAGATTTTTATCCTTTAATATCACATTTTATTGTGTTGAATGTTTGCTAATGTATTGTATTTCTTTCCTCATTCCCTAATTACCATGATTGTAATATGCTGTGAATGTCCCCTTTGTCCTCATGCATGCTAGATTTTTATGTAATTATTTTTTTAGTCCTTCATACATATTTGCCTTCACTAACCTCCCCAGCATGTTCTCCTGGCCCTATATTCACCTCATGTAGTCACTTAACAATGTATTTTATCAGCTCCATAGTAATGCTTTACCCCAAACACCCCCTAAAATGTTTAGAAACCTGATTTGTGCTTTAAATTCAGGCAGAGTGCCAGAGGCTTTTTTTGTAGTGTCCCCAAATCATTTTTATTAACCCTCCCTCCCCCCAACTGCTAAGTCAGCTGATACCAATTCTCTATCTATCCTCAATCATCTATCTGCTGACTTTGCCAAACCCATACACACTATACCCATCTCTTTTGTGGTCAGATGTATGGATGAATTCCCCAAAGCATGTAGTGCAAGGGGTCTGCCTGTATACTTTCAAATGGTACTGTTTAAAGTTTTTGTATCCTATTATTATCTTGATATGTAATAGCAGAATGTCCAAATGTGCTCAAATGTGTACAATGTGTATTTATATCTTTGTATTCTGACACTTCTTACCTGTCCAGTGGGATGCCAATAGTGTAACTAAGGAGGGGCTGTTTCAAGTAATACCCTGTATTTAGGCATTCATCTCTCAATGAAGTGAAGAGGGTTACTTGTCCAAGATTCCCCCCCACCCCTAATAATGTTAGAAATAGCCCATGAGAGGGGGGGGGGGGATATTATAGGTGTACCTTAAACTTTGGTGTTGTAAAATTCCCCTTAATAAATGTTATCTGGATGTTGGCCAAGAATGTTTGTGTCTAATTTGCTTTCCATGTTTTAATGTGCAAAAAGACTAATTTTTTTTTTGTTTTCCTCAACAGTTTCCTTCCACGCCACAGGAATGGCAGACTGTGGCCTCCCACTTTGCCCAGCGGTGGGACTTTCCTAACTGCGGAGGGGCAATTGATGGGAAACACGTCCACATCATCCCACCACCCAACTCGGGGTCGTACTATTATAATTACAAGGGGTTCAATAGTATTGTGATGTTGGCGGTGGTGTCGGCTCATTACGACTTCCTGTATGTGGACGTAGGGGAAGAATGGCCGGATGTCCGATGGTGGAGTCATCGCCCAGACGGAGTTTTACAGACGTCTCCAGAATAGCAGCTTGGACTTGCCACCTCCAGAAGAGAATGTGGAAGGACTCCCGTTCGTCTTTGTTGCGGATGAAGCATTTGCGCTGGGGGACCATCTTATGCGTCCATTCCCGATGAGGACCCTCACCCCGGAACAGAGGGTTTTTAATTACCGGCTGGCCAGAGCCAGAAAAGTGGTGGAGAACACATTTGGAATCATGGCCAGCCGGTTCTGCCTATTTCTGACACCCATCCATATGGCGGAGTATAAACTTAATCATATAATCCTAGCGTGCTGTGTTCTATATAACTTTACGCCAACATTCTGCCAACTATGCTGGCTCAGTTGGGCCTGAGGCCGGAATTCTAAATGAAACAACCCTGACGGCGCTTGAAAGTGGCCGTCCTGGCTTGCCCTCCCTGAGTGCCTGTGATGTCCGGTTAAGATACCTTGAGTTCTTTGCGGGTAGGGGGGCCATCAATATGCCAGACAATTTGTGAAGCCTTTATCAAATAAAAACAAAAAAAAGCAAATCTTTGGTGACATTTACTGCTTGTGTTTGTTTTAGCTGACCCTGACAGAAATGTGGGGGGTCCTGAAAATGGCGTGATTGTGTAAACTTATACAAAGCACTGTTGGGTGTTATTTACTAAAGGCAAAGACACTTTGCACTACAAGTGCACTCGAAACTGCACTGAAACTGCACTTGTAGTGCAAAGAGGATTTGCCCTTAGGAAATAACCCCCATTTTCACAGAAAGCAGCATTTACATCACCACAAAAGTGTTGTAGCGTTGAGACAATAATGCACACATTCTTGATTAACAATCTTTTTAATACCTGCACAATCACATGTGCATTTAGAAAAGGTTTTTAAAACAAACCAACATGTTTGTTGTATAACAATTTTTGGGGTGGCATTATCAAAAATAGAAATGTCCATTTAAGATAAAACAGGCATGTGTAAAACCAACAAGAAAGACACAAATCTTGAACTTACAAAGTTCACATTTGGTAGAACTTGAAGGAAATATCAGACATGAGTATTTTGAAACTGTGTTTGATATTGCGTTCAGATGGGGTGAAGTCACCCCAGGAAAAGCCAAATTTGGAAGATGCACACAAATTTGCCAATGTCAACATGTGCTAGCTGCCATCACGGGGGATCAAGGGACGTGTTTTGGGGGAGAAACCCCTTCCTCTCAGCTACTTTATTATTGAGGAAGGGGTTGCACCCCCAAAACGCGTCCATTGATCTCCCGTGATGGCAGATAGCACATGTTGGCACACTGTGTGCATCCTCCAAATTTGGCTTTTCCAAAAATCGGTAAAACATTTTTAACATTGTAGCACACAAAAAACCAAAGGGATTTGGAGGGGTTTTAAACTCGCCCCAAAACATCAATGATGTTTTTATTATTTTGAAAAACATCATTGATTTTTTTCTTGAGGTTTTCCAATTCTAAATTACACCCCATGATCTCCCCGATCAGGATCTGGGCACTTTCTGATGAGAAAGGATCTGGATCCACAACATCACGATCACCTAAAAAGAGAGAAACCAAACAAAAACAGGTATCAAAAATATGCCGGCATCCATCTCTTACCTGAGCCTGTGGTCGCAGACACTCACCTGTTGTGGTGACTAGTTCCACCACGTCTTCTTCCTCCTCCTGCTCTTCTTGGGTTGGGGGGATTTCCCCTTCTTCCAGAGCTGGGGGGTCTGTGGTCTCCTCGGATGAGGGGTGTCCTCCGAGTCTTTTATCCCCTATGTAAAACAAAAATGGTATACTTAGCACACAGATATTTGATGGCAGAACTATAAATAGGAAACATTGCTTGGAAGTGGGGTACAATTGTCTATTTTGGCAGAGTTTCAAAATGTAGCATTTTCAGTGTCCTTTGTCAAGCTGCAATACTTTACCTGTTTGGTACAGGCTTCACAGATGGAGACCCCCTATAGTATTCACTGGAGCACCTGTGTGCCCCCCCTAATAAAAATGGTGTTCTGGGGTCCCACACTAGTGCTCCAGTGTCCAGATGTGAAAACAGCTGCTGAGTGTCCTCTCCTTACACAGAATCTAGTTTGCATTTCATTCTAGTAACAAAGCCATCTACACAACCAAATTAGTTTCATACAAGTAGGGCGTAAAAAATGTGGCCAAATGCATATGGCCAAAACAATGGTGTTTTATAGGCTGAAAGAAAAATGTTTGATACGAACGAATAATGTGCCCTTGAACATGAAAGTTGCCATTTTAAAATGTACACTTTTAAGAAATACACATGGAGCAGCATGAACGTAATAAACATAAAGAATAGGAACACAGCACAACTACTTACTTTTTTGCAGCACTCTCTGGATCTTTCTGTACTGCTCATGTTCTCATAATTTCAGGACCGACCACCACTTCCTGAGCTGATCTTTCGATCAACGTACCCCGAAATTCTGGTGCAGACTCCTGACCACTTTCGCCATGATCTTGGCCTTTCTGACATTGGGGTTGGGGTAAGGTCCATACTTTCCATCATATTCGGCCTTCTTCAGGATGTCCACCATCTCCAACATCTCCCCAAAGGACATATTTGATGCTTTAAATCTCCTTCTGGATCGGGACGTGTCCGGATCCGGGCTTTCCTCCTCCTCCTCCTCGTTCCTGTAATTAGGTGACAATTGTGTGTGAATGATGACTAAAAAACTAAAACTATGTCCCTTTTTCATACACAGGAAGACCTCAGCCAGGAGGAGGCTGTGGAATGTGGCAGCCAGGAGGAGGCGGGGATTAGTGGCAGCCAGGAGGAGGCGGGGCTAAGTGTCAGCCAGGAGAAGCCTGGGACAAGTCGCAGCCTGACAGAATCGCAGGTTCCTCCCCTCCGCCTTCCATACAAAAGACCCAGGAAGGGGAGTCATGTTCAGGATTTTGCACTCAGGCTTATTCAGGAGGCTTCTGCGTCCCTCCGAGCCTTACCCACTCCTGAAGAGGCCTTTGCCTGCATGGCTGCCACCAAACTGCAGGGCATGCAGGAGGGTCAACGCCTCATGTGTGAACAACTTATTTATAAAGTCCTAACTAAGGGGGTGAGTGGCGAAATCACACCCAAGACTGACGTGATTGAGTTGGACCATCCTCCTCCTCCTCCTGCAGCCACAACTCCACCACCACAGCCACAGCGTGGAAGGAAGCGTGGAAAGAAGACCAGAGAGTGATGGCCCTGGGTTCAGTCTGGTCTGACAAAAGCTGCAGTCTCTTGTATGACCACAGCCTGGGGACACAGATGTCATCTGCTGCTTTCCGGATCTCTGGGACTTCTGGACCAGACAGCACTCCGTTAGATAAGGACTCCTCAGGCCACCAATTTTGCTTGAAAATAGTTGATGTGTGCCCTGGGGGTCCAAGGCTTCACCCATTTCTGCTGTTTCTCCAGCATTGCCTCCCTCTTTGTTTAGTTGTGAGCCCTTAATAAATCAATTTTTTGAGAAAATTATACTCTCCTATGTGTGTTTGCATCCAAAAAGGACAGTTTGTTGGTGAGGATTCAGGTACATTTCGAAAGTACAATGTGAAATTAACAAGAGACAACAACACCAAACAATCTCCTACAGATTAAATAGAAAACATATCAATGGTGTTGTGGTAACTTGACACACAAAACACACACAAAAATATTCTGGAGTAAAAATAAAAATACAATAAAACAAAGATCAGCCTTGAAAAAAAGACAAACAAAAAAAAAAAAATAATCTGCCTTAAAACCAAAAAAAAAAAATTCCAACACAAAAAAAATGTTGTCAGATGTGACAAATCTAAATATATTAAGGGAATCCCGATAAATAATAAAGAAAGAAGTTTGTGAGAAGTTTGTGTGAATATGAGCAGCAAAACTACTTCATTCTTCTCACATTATAAAGAAGAAGAGAGTGCGCTGTATTAACCACTTGACCACTGGGCATTTAAACCCCCTTCCTAACCAGACCAATTTTCAGCTTTCGGTGCTCTCACACTTTGAATGACAATTACTCAGTCATACAACACTTTACCCATATGAAATTTTTGTCCTTTTTTTCACACAAATAGAGCTTTCTTTTGGTGGTATTTAATCACCGTTGGGTTTTTTATTTTTTGCGCTATAAAAGAAAAAAGACTGAAAATTTGGTAAAAAAATGAATTTTCCTTTGTTTCTGTTATAAAATTTAGCAAATTAGTAATTTTTCTTCGTAAATTTTGGCCAAAATTTATACTGCTACATATCTTTGGTAAAAATAAGTACAACATGGTGTATATTATTTGGTCTTTGTGAATGTTAGAGAGTCCAAAAACTATTGTGCCAATATCTTAAAATTGATCACACCTGAAGTACTGACGGCCTATCTAATTTCTTGAGACCCTAACATGCCAGAAAAGTACAAATACCCCCCAAATGACCCCTATTTGGAAAGAAGACATTCCAAGGTATTTAGAAAGATGCATGGTGAGTTTTTTTGAAATTGTCATCTTTTCCCACAATTCTTTGCAAAATCAAGATTTTTTTTTCTTTTTTTTTTTTCACAAAATTGTCATATTAGAAGGTTATTTCTCACACACAGCATATGCATACAACAAATTACACCCCAAAACACATTCTGCTATTACTCCCGAGTATGGCGATACCACATGTGTGAGACTTTTACACAGCGTGGCCACATACAGAGGCCCAACATGCACGGAGCACCTCCAGGCGTTCTGGAGCACCCAGGCCAATTCTTATATTTCTCTCCTACATGTAAAAATAATAATTTATTTGCTAGAAAATTACATAGAACCCCAAAACATTATATATATTTTTTTTTAGCAAAGACCCTAGAGAATACAATGGCGGTTGTTGCAAAGACCCTAGAGAATACAATGGCGGTTGTTGCAACTTTTTATCTTGCACGGTATTTGCGCAGCAGTTTTTCGAACGCATTTTTTTGGGAAAAAAAAACAGTTTTGTGCTTTAAAAAAAAACAAAACAGTAAAGTTAGTCCAATGTTTTTGCATAATGTAAAAGATGAAGTTACGCCAAGTAAATAGATACCTAACATGTCACCCTTCAAAATTGCACACTCTCGTGGAATGGTGCCAAACGTCGCTTCTTAAAAATCTCCATAGGTGACATTTTAAAATTTTTTACTGGTTAAATGTTTTGAGTTACAGAGGAGGTCTAGGGCCATAATTATTGCTCTCGCTCCAACGTTCGCAGTGATACCTCACATGTGTGGTTTGAACACCGTTTTCATATGTGGGCGGGACTTACGTATGTGTTCGCTTCTGCATGCGAGCACACGGACATGGGCGCTTTAAAATTTTTTTTTTTTTTTTTATTGTTTATTTTACTTTATTTATTTTAGTTTGACACTTTTTCCCCCCAAAAAAATTTTTGATCACTTTTATTTCTATTACAAGGAATGTAAACATCCTTGTAATAGGAATATGGCATGACAGGTCCTCTTTACAGTGAGATATGGGGTCAATAAGACCCCACATCTCACCTCTAGGCTGGGAAGCCTGAAATAAAAAAAAAAAAAACGATCTTGGCTTCAATCGTAGCGGTGAGTCGGTAGAAGCACCGGAGGGTGGCGGGAAGGGGGGGTGTCCCCTCTCGCGTCCCATTAAAATGATCAAGCAGTGGAACAGCCGCTATGATCATTCTTATGGTGTAGGAAATCGCCGGCTGAAAAAGCTGATATCTGAATGAAACCTGTAGCTGCAGGCATCATTCAGATATTCCCGCTCAAAGTCAAGGACATCATATGACTGTGGGCGGGAACTGGTTAAATATTGCGGGGTATTGCAGAGTAGTGCAGGGTATATTGCAGGGTATATTGCAGGGTATATTGCAGGGTATATTGCAGGGTATATTGCAGAGTATTTCTGGGCATATTGCAGAGTATTGCGGGGCATATTGCAGAGTAGTTCCGGGTATATTGCAGAGTAGTGCCGGGTATATTGCAGAGTATTGCGGGGTATAATGCAGAGTATTGCGGGGTATTATGCAGAGTATTGCAGGGTATAATGCAGAGTATTGCAGGGTATTATGCAGAGTATTGCAGGGTATAATGCAGAGTATTGCAGGGTATTATGCAGAGTATTGCAGGGTATAATGCAGAGTATTGCAGGGTATTATGCAGAGTATTGCAGGGTATAATGCAGAGTATTGCAGGGTATAATGCAGAGTATTGCAGGGTATTATACAGAGTATTGCAGGGTATTATGCAGAGTATTGCAGGGTATAATGCAGAGTATTGCAGGGTATAATGCAGAGTATTGCAGGGTATAATGCAGAGTATTGCAGGGTATAATGCAGAGTATTGCAGGGTATTATGCAGAGTATTGCAGGGTATAATGCAGAGTATTGCAGGGTATAATGCAGAGTATTGCAGGGTATTATGCAGAGTATTGCAGGGTATAATGCAGAGTATTGCAGGGTATTATGCAGAGTATTGCAGGGTATATTGCAGGGATGGCTGAGCATGGAGGGATGGATGGATGTGACTGCAATTGTCACTGAGCACCGCTGTGGGCACTACACATGCAGCCCACAGCGGTGCTGCCATCCTCCCCCTCTCCCCTCACACTGTACCGATCGGTACAGAAAGGGGAGGGAGGAACCGGCGTCATGACATGACGCCGGTCTGTTGACATGTGATCGCTCCGTCGCGATCAGCGGCCGTTTACCGTGATCCGGTCACGGAAGTTCTCGGGAGCGCGCTCCAGGGGGCGCGCGAGAGCAGTATTCTGGGAGGACGTCCCACGGACGTCCACCCAGAACTAGCCGACCGCGCTGCAGCCGTCTTTTGGCTATGGCCCGGTCGGCAAGTGGTTAAACCATTTTTAACATTGCACCGTGATGAAAGTGTTGTATCCATTGCGAACGCTAAGTTTACCAGACCAAGCTGTTCCGTCTCGGAATTTCTTCTGAGCATGCGTGGCACTTTGTGCGTCGGAACAGGCCACACACGTTCGGAATTGACGCGATCGGATTTTGTTGGCGGAAAATTGTATAGCCTGCTCTCAAACTTTGTGTGTCGGAAAATCCGATGCAAAATGTCCGATGGAGCCCACACACGGTCAGAATGTCCGACAACACGCTCCGATCGGACATTTTCCATCGGAAAATCTGACCGTGTGTACGGGGCATAAGTGTAGCAATATGTTTACATTTAATGAAGGTACAACATTTAGCAACTCACATGGTTGATGATTAAAAAAGGCACATCTAAGTATGCACACATCCGGGGTAAAGCTGTCCACATAGACCATCCTCCACACCGCTGGCTCTCAATGCTGTCAGTCTGCAATCATGACTAGGAAGACTACCCTGCAGTAGAGCGATCTGAAAGCGAGGCTTGAAGCGATCGCGGAGCGCAGAGTGGAAGGGATGACGTCAGTGTCGGTGAGGAGGACGATCTATGTGGACAGCTTTTCCCCGGATGCCTGCATACTTAGATGTGCTTCTTTTGATCATCAACCATATTGTTACACTTAGAGGCGCCTCTCTTCTCTTTTATCCTCAGTTGTGACATGACACTACTTATATATTAAGTCAAAATATTTTCACACAGGAAATAATCATTCACCAACACATAGAGCAGAAAAGACACATTTTAATAGAACTGTGAAATATACACACTCTCAGCCGCATCCTGTGCAGATTTTCCAGATTGCATCATGCGTGTGGGCCGACCATTTTGCCTGACATTCTTTGAACCATTAAAATTCAGTCCAAGTGTGTTCGTCCGAGCACTAATATACTGCCCAACAAGAATTCTCTTGCCTTTTTGGCTGTGTGTGTGATTTGTATATACCATATTTATTGGCGTATAACACACACCTTTACTTTAACCACTTAACAACCGGCCCATAGCCAAATGAAGGCTACAGGGAGGTTGCTTAACTCTGGGAGGGCGTCCAGGAACGTCCTCCCAGAATTCCGCTCTCGCGCGCCCCCTAGGGCGCGCACTCGAGAGCATCCGTGATCTCGGTAAATGGCCGCTAATCGCGGCCGTTTACCATGTGATCGCTCTGTCAAATGACGGAGCGATCACATGTAAACAAACCAGCCTCATGTCATGACGCCGGTTCCTCCCTCCCCTCCTGTGTAGCGATCGTTACACTGTGAGCGGAGAGGGGGATGGATGGATGGTAGCAGCGCTGTGGGCTGCATCTGTAGTGCCCACAGCGCTGCACAGTGACATCCAGCCATCCATGCTTAGCCATCCCTCACTACTCTGCAATGCCCCACAATACTCTGCAAAACCCCGCAATACTCTGCAATACCCCGCAATACTCTGCAATACCCCGCAATACCCAGCCATACTCTGCAATACTTGGTGATACCCAGCCATACTCTGCCATACCCTGCCATACCCTGCCATACTCTTCCATACTCTGCAATACCCCGCAAAAGTCTGCCATACTCTGCAATACCCCGCAAAAGTCTGCCATACTCTGCAATACCCCGCAAAAGTCTGCCATACTCTGCTATAACCCGCAATACTCTGCCATACCCAGCCATACTCTGCAATACCCCGCAATACCCAGCCATACTCTGCAATACTCAGTGATACCCAGCCATACTCTGCCATACCCAGTCATACACAGCAATACTCTGCAATACCCAGCCATGCTCGGCCATACTCGGCCATGCTCAGCCATACTCGGCCATGCTCAGCCATACTCGGCCTCTGCATGTGGCCAGGCTGTGGAAGTCTCACACATGTGGTATCGCCGTACTCAGGAGGAGTAGGAGAATATATTTTGGGGTGTCATTTTTGGTATGTACATGTTATGTGTTAGAAATATTGTATAAATGGACAACTTTGCGTTAAAAAAAAAAAGCGTTTTAACCACTTCCCGCCTGCTGTCATACGACGTTCTTGACCTTGTGCGGGGATATCTGAATGATGCCTGCAGCTACAGGCATCATTCGGATATGAGCTTTTTCAGCCGGCGATTCCCTACACCATAAGAACGATCATAGCGGCTGTTCCACTGCTTGATTGTTCTTATGGGAGGCGAGAGGGGACTTCCCCCCCTCCCACTGCCCTCCGGTGCTTCTACCGATTCACCGCTACGATCGATGCCAGGATCGTTTTTTTTTTTTTTTATTTCAGGCACAGCCTAGAGGTGAGATATGGGGTCTTATTGACCCCATATCTCACTGTAAAGAGGACCTGTCATGCCATATTCCTATTACAAGGGATGTTTACATTCCTTGTAATAGGAATAAAAGTGATCAAAAAAAATTTTTCTGGGAAAAAAGTGTCAAACTAAAATAAATAAAGTAAAATGAACAATAAAAAAAAAAAAAAAAAATTTAAAGCACCCCTGTCCGTGTGCTCGCATGCAAAAGCGAACGCATACGTAAGTCCCGCCCACATATGAAAACGGTGTTCAAACCACACATGTGAGGTATCGCTGCGATCGGTAGAGTGAGAGGAATAATTTTGTCCCTAGACCTCCTCTGTAACTCAGAATTTGTAACCAGTAAAAAATTTTAAATCTTCGCCTATGGGGATTTTTAAGTAGCAAAGTTTGGCGCCATTCCACAAGCGTGTGCAGTTTTGAAAGGTGACATGTTAGGTATCTATTTACTCGGCGTAACTTCATCTTTCATATTATGCAAAAACATTGGGCTAACCTTACTGTTTTATTTTTTTTTTAAAGCACAAAAAAAAGTGTTCGAAAAATTGCTGCGCAAATATCGTGCGAGATAAAAAGTTGCAATGACCGCTATTGTATTCTCTAGGGTCTTTGCTAAAAAAACATATATAATGTTTTGGGGTTCTATGTAATTTCCTAGCAAATAAATGATGATTTTTACATGTAGGAGAGAAATGTCAGAATTGGCCTGGGTGCTCCAGAACGCCTGAAGGTGCTCCCCTGCATGTTGGGCCTCTGTATGTGGCCACGCTGTGTAAAAGTCTCACACATATGGTATCGCCATACTCGGGAGTAATAGCAGAATGTGTTTTGGGGTGTAATTTGTGGTATGCATATGCTGTGTGTGAGAAATAACCTGCTAATATGACAATTTTGAGAAAAAAAAAAAATAAAGAAAAAAAAAAAAACTTGATATTGCAAAGAATTGTGGGAAAAAATGACAACTTCAAAAAACTCATCATGCATCTTTCTAAATACCTTGGAATGTCTTCTTTCCAAAAAGGGGTCATTTGGGGGGTATTTGTACTTTTCTGGCATGTTAGGGTCTCAAGAAATTAGATAGGCTGTCAGTACTTCAGGTGTGATCAATTTTCAGATATTGGCACCATAGCTTTTGGACTCTATAACTTTCACAAAGACCAAATAATATCCACCAATTTGGGTTATTTTTTACCAAAGATATGTAGCGGTATAAATTTTGGCCAAAATATATGAAGAAAAATTACTAATTTGCAAAATTTTATAACAGAAATGAAGAAAAATGCATTTTTTTACAGATTTTTCGGTCTTTTTTCTTTTATAGCGCAAAAAATAAAGAACCCAGCGGTGATTAAATACCACCAAAAGAAAGCTCTATTTGTGTGAAAAAAAGGACAAAAATTTTATATAGATACAGTGTTGTATGACTGAGTAATTGTCATTCAAAATGTGAGAGCACCAAAAGCTGAAAATTGGTCTGGTTATTAAGGGGGTTTAAGTGCCCAGTGGTCAAGTGGTTAAGAGGGAAGTTTCAGGAAAAAACCTTAAATTTTAAATAAAGAGCTGTGAAGCAAAATAAGGGTCAGTGCCCACCTGTAGCCTCACAAGTGCCATGAATGCAGTACCCCCATTGCCATCAGTGCAGCACCCCTATTGCCATCAGTGCAGCACCCACCATTGCCATGAATGCAGCACCCACCATTGCCATGAATGCAGCACCCACCATTGCCATCAGTGCAGCTTGATTGAAGCCCATCCATCTGCAGCCTCGGAGGGGACAGGGAGGTGGGCGGGTTGAGCGCCAAAAGATTACATACAGGAAAAACTCTTGTTTTCTCGGCGGCCTCTTTAATACAAAGTCCCTCCTCCTATAATGGACAGATGGCAGCGCAGGAGACGGGACTTCCTATTACAGAGGCTGCTATGTAAACAGGAAATTCTCCTGTATGTACGGCACTCGTCCCGCCTCCTCCCTGTCCCCTCCAAGGCAGCCAGCATATATATCTTTTGTTGGGGCCACAAAAGATATATATGTCCAAATAACCAGGCAGGCCATTCAAAATCGGAACGCAGGCTGGGATTGGAAAATAATGGTGGCCTCACAAAATATTGACACTTTGGGCCCAATTTGGACATTTTCACTTAGGGGTGTACTCACTTTTGTTGCTAGTGGTTTAGACATTAATGGCTGTGCGTTGAGTTATTTTGAGGGCACAGCAAATTTACACTGTTATAAAAGCTGTACACTCACTACTTTACATTGTAGCAAAGTGTCACTTCTTCAGTGTTGTCACATGAAAAGATATAATAAAATATTTACAAAAATGTGAGGGGTGTACTCACTTTTGTGAGATATTGTACGTGATCCAGCATTCCTGGGTAGAGGGCGTCCAACGCACTCCTGCTGCCCCATCTGTGCTGTGATTCGGTACAGCACAAGTCAGTCAGCAAGTACCAGCCAATTATTTACCTGCTGATTGGCTTAGCGAATCACAGTATAGGGCCCTGTGTTTACTAACAACATAGGGCTCTGTACATGGATCAGCGATCTGGCTGTTTTTTTTGTTTTTTTTGTTTTCCCCTGCAAAGTAAGGAGAAAAAACAAACACATTTCTTAGTAAAAGCAGCACATATTACACACATTACACATTGTCAGGGATGCAGTTAACATTTGATTGCCCCTAGATGTTAACCCCCTCCCAGTTACTGTCATTAGTACAGAGACAGTGTATAGTATTTGCACTGATCAATGCATTAGCATTAGTCAGTTCCCTTCCTGTGTCAGAAAAAAAATAAATTAAAAAAAAATATATATATATATATATATATATATATATATATATATATATATATATACACACAAATTCCAGTGTAGATGCTATAACTTTCACGAAACCAATCAACATACACTTATTGAGATTTTTTTCACCAAAGACATGTAGCAGAAGTTTGGTGAGCATTGATTCGCACTTTTTTGTTAAGTTATTTTTATTTGAATGGCAGATAGCACCTCTAATTTATTTTCTGTTGGGTTTTTTCTGCACAATAAAAAAATTGTGGATAATAATACTATGTTTTTTTTCTTCAAATGACAGTTTGGGAGTAGGCAGTTACATTAAAAACATCACAATGGAAAATTAACAAGGGACACCAACATAGTTGTATCTTTGATCTTAAAAACTCAGGGATAATGGTGTTGTGGTAACTTCCCCAAAAAAAATCAAACAACCATAATATTAATATTATTTATATCACTACAAAACAAATGCCTTTTACAATATGTTTGGCATAACTCCATCAGTATCACCAGCAAAGCAGATTCATTATTATCCCATTAAAAAGTAGAGAATGTTCGCTGCATTTCGACATTTCATCAGCTGCCGTGTCACGAATGTTAATTCTAGATTACGAACTGTAGTTTACAAGACCGAACTCCTCCCGGTTGTTTCTTGATTCCGATCATGCGTGTTTGTACTTTTGACTTTTGTGTGACGATTTCTGTACTGACCATCCGAAAATCAGACATTGAGTTCACATCCGACAAACATTTTATAGCCTGCACATCCAGCTTTTGTCTGACGGAAAAGTGAAATTGGCTGTCGAGAGCACCGTACTAACGATCCAAAAATCCGCAGACAGCTCGTCTTACAAATTTTTCCATCTGATTTTCGTATCGTGTGTATGAGGCTTCAGGCCCCATTCACACTATTCAATTTTCTGCAGATTTTTGTCTTTAGATTTACCAAAACCATATGATGTTAAACCTTAATGCCCTGTACACACGGTCGGATTTTCCGATGGAAAAAGTGCGATCGGATTGTGTTGTTGGAAATTCCGATTGTGTGTGGGCTCCATCTGACTTTTTCCGTCGGAATTTCCAACACACAAAATTTGAGAGCAGGATATAAAATTTTCCGACAACAAAATACGATTGTTTAAATTCCGATCGTGTGTACACAAATCCAACACACAAAGTACAACTCATGTTTAGAATAAATAAAGAGACGAAAGCTATTGGCTACCGCCCAGTTTATAGTCCGTGTTTTACGTCACCGCGTTCAGAACGATCAGATTTTTCAACAACTTTGTGCGATCATGTGTATGCAAGACAAGTTTGGCCCAAAATCCGTCGGAAAAAATCCGATGGATTTTGTTGTTGGAATGTCCGATCGTGTGTACAGGGCATAAGAGTTTCCATTTGTATGCAATCAGGCAGGCCCTTGTACTACGTGGTTTTGGTACATCTGAAGACAAAAATCTGCAGGAAATCTAATAGTGTGTATGGGGCTTTAACTGTATTTGAGCACCACAAACAAAAAACACATATAAAGTATAACTAAAGGCAAAACTATTTTTTTTTTGTTTTGGATGGAGTAGAGAGGGATAAGAATGCTTGTTTTATTGTTGCGTGTGCCCCCATTAAGGAGATCCGCCGTCTCTATGTGTCCTGTTTACCATTATCATCGAAAGTGAAAGTAAAAGAAAATCCCAAATTTTATGTTGTCCCGAGAACAGTAATAGAAAGGAAATCTTCCGATGGGGACATTAATTCTGGTGACCTAGGGGTCCTCAAGGAATTCCATTAATTTGCTTGGATTTCCTCTCACTTCCTGTTTGGCTATGGGACCGGAAGCAAAGGAAAATCTCCGCAATGAGACACAGATGGCAAAAAAGAATCATACAGGGGTTATAACCCTCCCTTGCTTTATCGAAAATGAAAAAAAAAGTTTTTCCTATAGTTCTATTTTAATTCATTTTTAATATTTGTAGCAATAACTTACAGTGGAGCTGCTGATTTAAAGCCAGCTGTTACCATCACCTTTTTACCTGTAATTTCACCAGTAGCGGGTCTAGGGTTCTGTTGAGCTTATTATCAGACAACGTAGTCACCAGTCACTTGAGTATTTTTCCAATGCTTTAATGGGAGATAACTGGAAGAAGTAGCAGGAAAGAGGTAGAAGAAGAGTTGCAGGGAAGTTCAAATACCTTTTTTTGGTGTAACACTAAGGAATTGAAATCTTAGGGATGAATATATTTTCCTTTCAAGGTTAAATCTTTGCCCGCCCGGATAGCTCTCTCTCACCAACCTAGCAGCCGGTACGCAGCACGAACAAGAAGTCTCTGCCACATACTTGAGTGAAATAAAACCCGTACGATCCTCTGCCACAGGATGTAGTAGTTTTCGATGAACAGCAAACACAGTACCAGAACCTTTAAGCCGACCTGGCAGTACTTGTGCGGTAGGGTAGTTTAGGATACATCCTCCAATGGAGTCACCAGGCCCTTCTTAAGACCAGCCTTGCACGGTCCCTTCCAAGATGGGTCCTCCCCTGGATCTTCCCGATTGTCCGGCTTTTTCCCGCAGGACAGACAGCACAGGACCATCCCAGCGACAGCAGGCCCCAGACAGGCTTCTGGGTCTACCCACCCGGCTGTAGCAACGCAACCCTCCAGGCTGAAGGGCTACAAGGTAGAACTCACTGACACATACCTCTAGGCCAGGAGGGCCACGAGGCGAAAAGACTCCCCAAAACATGGCATCTTGCCCATAAATACCCTCTACCAGAATGCAACTCGGAGGACCACCTCCGCTGAGTTATCTCCGGGACAGAAGAGCACTCATACACTTCAGCTTGTTGCTTTTCCAACACCGACCCATGGTGACAACGACACCCACAGGCACAGTGTGAAACTACACGCAACACAGCCAAACTGGAACAGAGGCTAAATCTGACAATGAGCTAAATCTGAACTATGGACAGAACAGATGACCTACTAAATTTACCTATAAGCGGTAGACTGAAAAATCTACCGGCGCTACATACTCCCCCCACTACAATAGACGTTGTCCTCAACGTCTGTCAAAATATAACTCTCAAGCCTGAGAGTAGGTATTTGAATTTAGAACTTGGATGAGAAAGAAGAAAAGACAGTATAGAAATGTTACAGTTTTAACATTTATACAACGACATATTCACATCAGCAAAAGAAATCACATTAGACATGTCACAAAACCCCACTATCTACCTAGCTGAAACGACACACACAGGCACAGTGTGAAACTACATGTAACACAGCCAAACTGGAACAGAGGCTAAATCTGAAATAAACTAAATCTGAACTATAGACAGAACAGATGACCCACTAAATTTACCTATAAGCGGTAGATTGAAAAATCTACCAGCGCTACATATTCAAAGCAAACTCACCCATCCATCCATAGTTACATAGTAGGTGAGGTTGAAAAAAGACACAAGTCCATCAAGTCCAACCTATGTGTGTGATTATATGTCAGTATTACATTGTATAGCCCTGTATGTTGTGGTCTTTCAGCTGCTTATCTAATAGTTTTTTGAAACTATCGATGCTGCTCGCTGAAACCACAGCCTGTGGAAGGGAATTCCACATCCTTGCCACTCTTACAGTAAAGAACCCTCTACAGAGTTTAAGGTTAAATCTCTTTTCTTCTAATTTTAATGAGTGGCCACGTGTCTTATTAAACTCTCTTCCGCGGAAAAGTTTTATCCCTATTGTGGGGTCACTAGCATCTCTTCTCCAGAGAGAATAAGTTCAGTGCTTGCAACCTTTGTTCATAACTAATTTCCTCCAGACCCTTTATTAGATTTGTTGCCCTTCTTTGTCCTGGCTCCATTTTCAGTGCATTCTTCCTGAGGACTGGTGCCCAGAACTGGACAGCATACGCCAGGTGTGGCCGGACCAGTAGTCTTGTAGAGTGGGAGAATTATCCATTTATCACTTGAGTTAATCCCCTTTTTAATGCATGCCAATATTCTGTTTGCTTTGTTAGCAGCAGCTTGGCATTGCATGCCATTGCTGAGCCTATCATCTACTAGGACTCCCAGGTCCTTTTCCATCCTTGATTCCCCCAGAGGTTCTCCCCCCAGTGAGTAGATTGAATTCATATTTTTGCCACCCAAATGTATTATTTTACATTTTTCCACATTGAACCTCATTTGCCATGTAATTGCTCACTCCATTAATTTGTTCAGATCTTCTTGCAAGGTTTCCTCATCCTGCGGAGGCGTTATTGCCCCGCTTATCTTAGTATCATCCGCAAATACACAGATTGAACTGTTTACCCCATCCTCCAGGTCGTTTATGAACAAATTAAAGGATTGGTCCCAGCACAGAACCCTGGGGGACCCTACTTTCCACCCCTGACCATTCTGAGTACTCCCCATTTATCACCACCCTCTGAACTCGCCCTTGCAGCCAGTTTTCAATCCATGTACTCACCCTATGGTCCATGCCAACGGACCTTACTTTGTACAGTAAACGTGGGGAACTGTCAAATGATTTTGCAAAATCCAGAAACGTCTACGGGCCTTCCTATATCTAGATGGCAGCTCACCTCCTCATAGAAGGTTAGTAGATTGGTTTGGTAAGAACGATTCTTTATGAATCCATGCTGATTACTGCTAAGGATACCGTTTTCATTACTAAAATCTTGTATATAGTCCCTTATCATCCCCTAGAGCAGGGGTCTCAAGCTGGCGGCCCTCCAGCTGTTGCAAAACTACAAGTCCCATCATGCCTCTGCCTGTGGGAGTCATGCTTGTAACTCTCAGTCTTGCAATGCCTCATGGGACTTGTAGTTTCACAACAGCTGGAGGGCCGCCAGTTTGAGACCCCTGCCCTAGAGCTTGCATACTATTGATGTTAGGCTAACTGGTCTGTAATTCCCAGGGATGTATTTTCGCCCTTTTTAAAATATCGGTGCTACATTGGCTTTTCTCCAATCAGCTGGTTCCATTCCAATCAGTAGACTGTCAGTAAAAATTAGGAACAATGGTCTGGCAATTACTTGACTGAGTTCCCTAAGGACCCTCGGGTGCAAGCCATCTGGTCCCGGTGACTTATTAATGTTAAGTTTTCCAAGTCTATTTCTAATTCTGTCCTCTGTTAGCCATGAGGGTGCTTCCTGAGCTTCCTGCTTCCTGAGATAAGTCATGAGGATAAACACTGCAGTTTTGGTTACTGAAGCCCCCTGATTCCCACATGAAGACTGAGGAGAAGAAAAAATTCAATACCTTCGCCATCTGTCCATCCTTAGTAACCAGATTCCCTTCATCATTCTGTATGGGGCCAATAAGGTCTGACCTCCCTCTTTTACTGTTTATATACTTAAAGAATTTCTTGGGATTTTTTTGCTCTCCTCCACTATGTGTCTTTCGTGTTCTATCTTAGCCATCCTAATTGCACCTTTACATTTCTTGTTGCATTCTTTTTAAGTCTGAATGCTGATGATAATCCCTCAGCCTTTGTATTTCTTGAAGGCCTTCTCCTTTCCATGTCTTAATGCTTTATTTTGTTGACAAATCACTTTGAAAGCATTTCTAGCCATGGCCTTCTTGAGTAAGGACAGATGATTCATGTAGTAACCTTTAGTAATTCCAATAGTAAAATAAGAGCCCCCAGCTGCTCATGGAGCTGCCATTTCCTGTCCCCTGGCCAGTGTGGTGCAGAGCCAACCCCAACCAATCAAAAGGTCTGACGGTTGTGTTGTAGGTCTGCTCTTATTTAGTACAGTGCAGAGTTTGAACCACTTGAAGAATAAGTCCAGTCTGATGCTTCAAAGGTCACTGGACCCGATAGAGTTACTCTCAGTAATCTAGTTGGTCTGATGGTAAAATGAGAACCCTCAGGTGCTCTTGCAGCTACATTTTCTTGTCACCTGGCCAAATAAGATTTGACCAAGGAAGAAGGTCGGTGGTGTCTGTGCTCTCTGGGAGTAGTTGCTTTAGGGGTGCTTTTAGTAACACTTGGGTGTGGGACTCCACTGTGTGAAAAGGCACGTGGTCACAGTCACCAAATTTGCTTTCCTTTTGCACTGTGCCTTTTGGCTACGTCTGGGACAATTTTTGTATTTCAGAGCCTGGCCAGTGCACAATTGCATGGCCACGTTATTATTTTCTATTTGTCACCTTTTACTTTTATGTGTGTTTTTCTCACAGATGAAGGGTGTGAGTCCTCTGGCTTGTCCTGATGTCTAGGGGAAGAATGTGTGGCCCTTAGGTTCCTTCCTCCTCTGCCCCTTGACCAAGTATTCGATGGTCGGCTTCAGCTGACCTAGAAAAACTGAGTCTGCCAGGCCTTCTGGCTAGGCAGACCATTGGAAACCTTAGTCACCGTCAGGAGCCTTGCTCCCCCCCACCCCCACGGGGATCAGGGTAGAGGTCCTACTCCTTCGGGGGGTGGACTAAAAGCACACCCTTAAGTGCACTTTTTAGTGTGTGTTTGACATGCATGTTTCTTTGTTCACTTACGGATTTTTTCTGTTTTTTTGATTTTTGCACCACCTCAGACAAAAAAAAAAAATTCCTTAAATAGTTATAGATGGCTGCTGGGTGGTGAGTCACTGGCCGTATTTCTCTCAATAATTCCAAAAATTTGATTTTTGGCTTTGTGCATGAGAATGATGTTTCAATTTTTCTTTTGCATTGTATTTAATATAAAATGAATACTACATTCAACAGGGTAAATTAAATTCATTGAAATGACCAATGCAGGTCTGTGAAGCTAAGATGCAGAGATCTTGTTAACCAGAGCCCTTATACCCTTATAGCCCTGATACCCTGGGATATCAGTTGGAGGGATTAACATAAATTTGGATTTACACTTTAAACACTAGTCAGTCACTGAATGTGACTATTTAAAACAGGGGTCTCAAACTGGTGGCCCTCCAGCTGTTGCAAAACTACAAGTCCCATGAGGCATTGCAAGGCTGACAGCCCAGGAGACATTACAAGCATGACTCCCACAGGCAGGGGCATGATGGGACTTGTAGTTTCCCAACAGCTGGAGGAGTGCCGGTTTGAGACCCCTGATTTAAAAGGTCAGCAAACTTCTGATCCACTCATACCTCCTATACACATTTTTTTTATCATTGAGGTTAAGTTCACATCTATCTGTATCCATTTTTGTCTGTTTTTTTTTTCCATTTTTTAAATGTGTTGTGGGGTGTTTCCATCCTATTGTAAATCACAGGGCATGAAAATGCACAGAATTGGAAACAAATGTCTAAGCAGTATGTGAACCAGTGATAAGTCCTTAAGTTGAAGGGGTTTGGAGGAAGTCAGGCCTGCTTTTGAAGTGTGTCTGTGGTCTTAAAGTGTTTACATACAAATATGTTTTATGATCTTTTTATTTGTTTCATCCTATACCAGCAAATGTTTTAATGGTTGAGTATTAACTGTATCAAGAATTCCATCTGGAAAGTGGTAAATATTTAATTATTCAAACAAGATTTTATTGAGGCTATGAATTTTCTGAAGCTTGCCATGAGTGAAATGTACATTTATTTTATAAGAGACAAAAAAAAAAAAACAAACAAACAAAACAAACTATGGCTTAGCTCAGGGGTTTCCAAACAAAGTGCCAGTTAGCTGTCCTTCAGACTTTAGGGGGGCCCAGCTGTGGTCAGTGGGAGTAAACAGCACCCCATCTTTGATATTAGGGGGAGGAATTATGCCCCATTGTTGGTGTCAGTGGGAAGAATAGTGTCTCATATTAGTGCCCCAGGGGCTAGATAAAGGCAAGCAAAGGGACACAGTTTGGAGACTCTTGGACTAGCTGAAGCAGATAGTTTGTAGTGTTTGAAAGTAGAAAGTAATGTTAATATAAATATAGGTTTTATAGCCCCCAGCGACATCACTAACCTGGTCTTAAAATACCAACCAAATTGTTCTCTTCGCACCTCCCAAGACCTCCTACTCTCTAGCTCCCTTGTCACCTCCTCCCATGCTCGCCTCCAGGACTTCTTCTGAGCCTCTCCCATCCTCTGTAAAGCTCTGCCCCAATTGGTCTGACTATCTCCTACTTTGTCCAGTTTCAGATGATCCTTGAAAACTAATCTCTTCAGAGAAGCCTACCTGGCCCCCAACTAACTGTTCATTTATTTTCTTCATCAGCCCATCCCCCACAGTTATTACCTCTTATATGTCTTGATGCTCCCCCTAAGCTCTAACGCGTAGGGCCCTCTGATTCCTACTGGATTAAAGTGTATTGTAGTTGTACTCTCTCCCCTCAAGTTGTAAAGTGCTGCGTAAACTGTCAGCGCTATATAAACCCTGTATAATAATAATTATATCGATTTTTATCATTGTTTCATCCATTATTTTTTTTTACTTTTTATATATTTTTACTCTTATTTTTAATGAGCTATTTTGACTCAATAAAGCTTTGTTGAAACCTCAGGAGTCCAAGATAATCAGAAGTAAAGTGGAAAGACACTACTACAATATCTTCATGGTTTTTATTATAGGAATTAAATGTAATTTTAAATGTAACTTTAAAGTTGAGTATACCTTTCATTTCATAAATAATTTCTGCATTATTGCTGAATTACCTACTGCTACTAGTTTTGTTCCAGACCTTCAGAATGAACTGAGATGCAAGCTCCAGTCCCACACCTGGCATAGCCATCTAAAAGGTTATTACTATTAAAATACCTCCGTCCATCTGCATTTCACAGTTTAGAGAAATTCGCTGTTGACCTTTGGCCTATACAAAATCAATTCTTCAGCTTTTGATGGTAATGTCTTTTACCTACTAAAAACTTAAAATCATTTTCTTTGTGGGTGTTCACATACTTATTAGCAAATTTCAACCAGATGCAAAGAATAATTGGAAAAAAAATATGTTTAATGATTTTTTTTTAAAGGGCCAGTTCACACCACATGCAGTCTAGTGCGTTTTTTTCTGCATCAAAAACGCATGGAAAGTAGGTTATATTGTTTTCAATGGCATAGTTCACACCAGTGCTTGCAGTTCAAGTGCGCTCCAGAAAAAAAAGTAGGACATGCTGCATTTTTCCTGCACTGGACTGTACTTGAACGCTGAAAAACGCACTGGAACGCACCGGAATGCACCAAAAAAAAAGCACTGGAACACATATTTCCTTATTTAAGGTTAAGAAAAAAGAGGGGGGAAAAAATGCACTGGACTGCATCAAAAACGCACTGGAAAGCATCAAAAATGCGTCAAAAACGCGCATGCAGAAAAGCATCTGGAACGCATCTGGACTGCGTTTCTATGGTGTGAACTGACCCTAAATACAATAACCCTACTAGTGATTAAAAATGAAATATGAGGATATACTGTAAAAATTTGTATTAGTAACCAAGCCCGATGTACACAAGTGATGACACTTCAGAAGTGTTTTTATTCCACACAAATATTGGATCTTACTGTCAACAAACACATTTTTCATCATCTGTAAATCTGAGTGATGAGATGTGATTGGCGGACCTAACATGGGTCAAAACTATGGAAGTGCATTATTTCAATCTTCTATGACATTTGGTGAAGGTCAGCATACAGACATTTTTGGTATCTTGTTGTTTCCTGTTCTTATCTTTAGATTGTAGAAGGAAATGAATCAACTGCTTCTGCATCTCCAAGCTCAGCACTTCCCAGACAGGCAGCTATCATATACTTTTTTTTTTTGCCAAAAAAACGTCTAGCAAGTGGATGTAGCACTATTTATATAAACCAAGTGTCCCATGTTTATGTAAAGAGAATTTACACAACTATCCTTCTGGTAAATGATTGCTTTCAGTTAGCAAAGCACCACTTTATGTGCCACTGCAAGCGGAATGGCCACATGCAGTTTAGGGTAATATTTTTTGCCATGACACATCAGATCAAGTGTGACAATTTGTGCCAGAAGAACATGATCCAATTTGTGTAATTATTTTTCTACATAATTTTACCCAAATCTCATATAACCTTTAAAGTGATACTAAAACTTCTGTGCCGTGGCAAATTATGTTACGTATTGGGCGTGACATTTTAGCCAGAGTTTTTACAATTTTTTAATTATTTTTAGTTATAAATACTTTTTTTTTTACCATTTTTACATTTTTTTATTTTCATTTTTAATTAATTTTAAAGTGATTGTACAGTCAGAAGGTTTTTTTTTTTATCTTAATGCATTCTATGCATTAAGATAAAAAAACTTCTGTGTGTAGCAGCCCCTCTCAGCCCCCCCCCCAATACTTACCTGAGCCCATCTTGATCCAGTAATGTTGCACAAGAGACTCAGCTGCTGACCTCATTGGCTGAGAGGGCAGCGCGGCATCATTGGCTCCCGCTGCTGTCAATCAAAGTCAGTGAGCCAATGAGGAGAGAGAGGGGGTGGGGCTGAACCATTGCTTCGTGTCTGAATGGACACACAGAGCAGCGACTCGGGTGCCTCCATAGCAAGCTGCTTGCTGTGGGGGCACTCGACAGGGGCCAGAAGTGCCTGCAGGGTACCAGAGAAGCGGAGGATCAAGGCTGGTCTGGACAAAACCACTACACAGAGCAGGTAAGTATAAAATGTTTGTTCATTTTAAAGAAAAACAATCTGAGACTTTAGTATCACTTTAAGTTAATAATTTGTTACATTTTTTTCACACCACGGTGGGGGGGGGGGGGGTCTTTGGTGAGATATCAGGGGTCTCAGTCTCAGTTTTGGGACAGAGAAACAGGAAACACATTCCACAGTTCCCTTCTGCAGCCTTACATTATACAATTTTCGTATTCAATTTGCCTTTAGATTTACCAAAACTGTATAATATGAGGTCAAACTGAAACACTTTCAAAGTGTATGCAATCAGGGAGGCCCTTGCACTACATAGTTGAAGGTAAATCTAAAGAAAATTGAATAAGAAAATTGTATAGTGTGTGGCCAGCTTTAGCTGCACTGCAGATGAATGAACAGAAGACAGAGGATCCTGTCCATTCATAAACGGAAGCACAGTAAACACAGTTTACTATGCTTCCGTTATGAATTAATACAGTGTGTGATCGGTACCGGGGGGGGGGGGGTCCAGGCAATGAGGGAAATCCAATCAGTACAGCGGTCTGCTGTCCTAAGGTGCCTCCCTATGCTTCTTCATTCAGAGTGGTGTCTGTATATTATAATACAGGAGGTGTGTTACTGGCCAGATCACCAAGTAAAAACAGAGGGGGAAAAAAGCTTAAAAGGGAAAAGAAATACAGCCACTACATCTAAGGATTAGGGTTTAGTACTGCTTTAAAACCAGGGATGGTACTTAGATGAATGAAAAGCGTCCCTTGTGCTGGGGGCTGCTCTGTTCCTTGAAATCAAGTCCGGCCATCTTTTATGTATTATGACATATGATGTCATTCTTAAAAGGCCTAAATCCGTTCACCTGAATGCTTACAATCTGGAACACCCTGATTCAGATAGAATAAATATGGAGATAGTCTATCAAACAGAATAATGATCTGGATATAATTGAGTGAGTAATGTTCTTATAAATAGACAAGACAGTGGAAATTTCCCCTTTTAGAACTTGTTATGATTTCTCTGGAAAAAAAAATCATTAATGCTTATTTTTAGACAAGGGACTTTTTACTTGCTTTATTTGGAGCCTTTGAATTATTTTCTCATCGTTTAGAAATAGGTCTTCTTTCTGAATATCCTGACTGTATTAATTTTTTTAATTTGGATAGAGCGCTGGGGTTAGAATCTCTGTCATGTATTTATTGCTGTCTGTCTCCCCTTTATGGAGATAAAGCACAATTCCTCTAATAGTCCTGATCAACAATGTCACCAGAAACAAAAGTTAGGGTAAGTCCAAAATATTAAGTGGCCACCAGAAGAGGAATAGAGGGATGATGATTATTGATGATAGTGATGATGATGATGATGATGATGATTGATGATAATGATGATGATGATAATGATGATGATAAAGAAGGTAAGAGCACACATTGGGCAAACCATTGGGGGTTCATAAAGGTTAACTGCTTCCCGCCCACCCAACGTCATATGACGTAGTCAAGTTTGAGCGATGATATCTGAATGATGCCTGCAGTTACAGACATCATTAGGTATCTTCTTTTAGAGCGATTCCCTTCACCACAAGAACAATCATAGAAGCTGTTTAGCCACTTAATCGATTTTATAGGCGGCGGGAGGGGACATCCCCCTCCTCCCAGTGCTCTCTGGTGCTTATCCCAGCTCGCCCCTGCGATTGGCGAACCGGAGAAGGAACCGGCCGGCCCCGGATGTTGACCATAGAGATTTCCGGTGGGTCAGACGGTCCCCGGAATCTCTATGATCGTTTGGAGGCCGGGCGTGACGTCATAACATCGCGTCCTCTGCATTTGAAAAAATGCCACGCTGGGAAGCCAGGATCTGTTTTGGAGGGGATTTCAGGCTTCCCAGCCTAGAGGTGAGATCTGGGGACTTATTGACCACAGATCTCACTGTAAAGAGGACCTGTCACGCACTATTCCTATTACAAGGGATGTTTACAATGTAAAAAGAAAGCATCAAACTAGAAAAATAAAATGAAAATTAACAATACAAAAAATTTTTTTTAAAGCGCCCCTGTGTGCTCACTCGCAGAAGTGAACGCATACGTAAGTCGCGCCCACATATGTAAACAACGTTTAAACCACACATGTGAGGTATCGCCACGAACGTTAGAGTGAGAGCAATAATTTTAGCACTAGACCTCCTCTGTAACTCAAAACATGTAACCTGTGAAAAAATGTAAAGCGTTGCCTATGATTACAGTGGCTGCAGATTGAAAAGGAAAGGTAATTTTTATTAACGTTAAATTACAATATGACTTGTGTCGCAATTTTTTACGCTATATTATTTTTTCTTTATGTGCTAATTATTTTCCCCACAAAAGTGGAGTTACCCTTTAATAATCCCCACTTGAAGGGTCAGGGAATATAACTGAAACACATGCACAGTTTTGAGACCATGAGGAACATAAGTGAGCACCAATAGAATTCAGGGATGGCGAACCTTGGCACCCCAAATGCTTTGGAACTACATTTCCCATGATGCTCATGCACTCTGCAGTGTAGTGGAGCATCATGGGAAATGTAGTTCCAAAACATCTTAGGTGCCAAGGTTTGTCATCACTGGAATAGAGCAATCTACTCCAAAAAACTCTGTATTTTCTAATATTTTTTCTAGCACGGCATATTTTTGTATTAAGAAGAAATAAGAGTCATGTGTTAGGAGTTGGAACTAATCATTAATGTGGAAGAAGGTCATGAAATCTGAAGAAGCATAAACTGCCTCCTGCTTGTAAAGGTGCTGAGTTATGCAGAGAAATGAAAGGATGTGGTCAAACCAATACTACCCTATATTACACATTCTATTATAATCAAGAAGATACATCAAAGTGACCACAGAAGATGCATATCATATGTATTTATACCGTATGTATGAGCAGAAACAACAGCAGAGTCAGTATTTAGGCGTATACTGCATCCGAACACCACAAACCAAAAAAACAAAACAATTTAAGTTTAATATTCAATCTCCCCTATCCATCCATGTCTCCATGTTTTATTTTGCTGACAAATCACTTTGAAAAACACCTTCCTGGCAATTCTGGTTGTGACCATCTTGAGTAAGGGCAGATGATACATGTAGCATTTACTTCCTGGAATCCATCTGCCCTTAGCTCAGGTAGGCAGGCAGGCAGGAGGGTGTGTTTAGCTGAGAAAACACCTCCCCCCCTCTTGAGACTCCTGGGATGTATAACATCATTTGGCTAGGCCTGGAAACCAAAAAGTAACTGAAGAAATACAAAAAAAATTGAAACAAGTAAAGTGGTACCTTGGATTACAAGCATAATTAGTTCCAGATGAAAGGCTTGTAATCCAAAGCACTCGTTTATCAAAGCGAGTTTCCCCACAGAAGTCAATGGAAACTCAGATAATTCGTTCCACAGTGACTTCTATTGTATGCAGTACCACATGTGGCCAGAGGTGGAGGGGCGCAGGAGACACTCGGAAACACTCAGAGAGGTTCGGAAACACTGGGGAACTGAGTGTTTCTGAGTGTTTCCCTGTGGCTCCGAGTGCATCTGAGAGGCTCTGAGTGTCACCGGCGCCCCCGTACCTCTGGCCAAAGGCGGTACTGCACACCACAGAGGCTTGAATCCTGCTTGTTTTGCGAGACAACGCTCGCAAACCGAGTCAAGATTTTGAAAAAATAAGAGCTCGTTAACTGGGTTACTCACAATCCGAGGTATTACTGTAAATATTATATACTTTCCTATCTATTCAACAATGCTGGCAACATACGATTTACAAATAGTCAGTGTTGATTACTGTTGAACACATATTACATGCTGTTTTTCTGATAATGTACTTGTTCTATTAGGCAGCTATTGTGGCTTGCCATATACCTGGTATTTCCTATCCCTATATCTTATGCCCTGTCTGTACGCAACTTTTTTAAATAAGGAATTTAAAAAAATATGGTAGTCAACGTTTATTGAAAGAGTGAAGTTCCACTTTAAGAATTATCAGTATTGGTAATCTGTGGAGAATATCAATGTGATTCTTACTAGTGGATATTTGTGGCTATTGCTGTATGGCTGATAAAGAAATCTATTGATATAAAAACATAACTATATTATTTTTCTGGATTTTTCCTCCTCATGTTACGACTCTTTGAGGGTGTTTGTGAAGTATAACATTACTCTCTATAATTGATCACAGACTGTGCAGGAAGTGTAAAGAACTTGAACCTGCTATACATTAATAATAATTCAGTAAAAATCCACATCATTCATCATTTCAGAGTTTGACAGGTTAGTGCAGCAAGTAATGTTCACTTTACAGCAACCGTTTACTTTATCAATGTATGCGAAAACCACTGCCAAATATACATATTCAACGTATAAATAACTCACTGCTGCATAATGAGCGAACAAAAACTCTGTCTCTAAAAACCCAGTAATCCCCCCTTTGGTTATCACCATCTTGGCTCTAGCTTGACAAAGAGAAGGTGAAAGCAGTCTGTCAATCTCAGCCCATATATCAGACATCACTCCATTTTTCCAGAGAATATGAATGATAACACAAAAACTTTTCTTTCACTCATGGTTCGTGTTTTATTTATTATCAATCAAATTATCAATCAACTTTATTTTATTTATTATCAATCAACTGTGTTTACTTTTTTTTAAAATCATAATGACAACAGAAATTACCCAAATGACCCTGATCAAAAGTTTACATACCCCAGTTCTTAATACCGTGCATTGCCCCACATCAAAGACAGCTTGAAGTCTTTTGTGGTATTTGTGGTGAGGCTCTTTATCTTCTCAGATGATAAAGCTGCCCATTGCTCTTGGCAAAAAGACTCCAGTTCCTGTAAATTCTTGGGCTGTCTTGCATGAACTGCATGTTTGAGATCTCCCCAGAGTGGCTCAATGATATTGAGGTCAGGAGCCACTTCAGAACCTTCACTTTATACTGCTGTAGCCAATGACAGGTCGACTTGGCCTTGTGTTTTGGATCATTGTCATGTTGGAATGTCCAAGTACACGCAGCTTCCTGGCTGATGAATGCAAATGTTCCTCCAGGATTTTTTGATAACATACTGCATTCATCTTGCCATCAATTTTGACCAAATTTTCTGTGCCTTTTGTAGCTCACACATCCCCAAAACATCAGCGTTCCACCTCCGTGTTTCACAGTAGGAATGGTGTACCTTTTCATCATAGGCCTTGTTGACTCCTCTCCAAATGTAGTGTTTATGGTTGTGGCCAAAAAGCTAAATTTTGGTCTCATCACTCCAAATTACTTTGCGCCAGAAGGTTTGAGTCTTATCTCAGTGCTGTTTGGCGTATTGTAAGCGGGATACTTTGTGGCATTTGCGTAGTAATGGCTTTCTTCTGGCGACTCGACAATGCAGCCCATCTTTCTTCAAGTGCCACTTTATTGTGCAACTTCAAACAGCCACACCACATGTTTTCAGAGTCCTGTATTTCACCTGAAGTTATTTCTGGGTTTTTCTTTGCATACCGAACAATTTTCCTGGCAGTTGTGGCTGACATTTTAGTTGGTCTACCTGACTGTGGTTTGGTTTCAACAGAACCCCTCATTTTCCACTTCTTGTTTAGAGTTTGGATACTGCTGATGGGTCATTCTCAATTCCTTGGATATCTTCTTATATCCCTTTCCCCATGACTCAGAATCCAGAAACGTCAGTGCAGCACTGGATGAAAGATGCAAGGGTCTGTCAGGAGTCTAGAAACTCATTGACCTTTTATATACACACACCAAAATCACCAGGGTATGTAAACTTTGATCGTTGTCATTTGGGTAGTTTCTGTTGTGATTCTTATTTAAAAAGAGTAAACACGGTTGGTTGATAATAAATGGCTTCTGCCAAACACTAACCATGAGTGAAAGAAAGGTTTTTGTGTTACCATTCAAATTCTCAGAAAAATGGCAAAGAAATCATAAATTCAGCCAGGGTATGTAAACTTATGAGCACAACTGTATATATATATATATATATATATATATATATATATATATATGTAAATAACAATAATGCAGCTCTATAATTATTAACACATTCAATGTATTACATTAAAGCCTTGTACACACGATCCGATTGTTGGTCAACTGAGCGTCTGATTTTGTCCAAAGGGCGTGTGCCAGGATATTGTCTTGCATACTAATGGTACACAATTGTCAGCCAACAAACATGTACTATGAGACTATAAAGAGGAAGTTAATTTCTCAAGTGCCACCCTTTGGTCACCTTCTGCTAATTTCGTGTTAGTAGAAGTTTGGTGAGTGTTGATTCGTGCTTTAGTTCCTGCTTTTCAGTTTGTTTCTGAACGGCTGTTCGTCAACCAGCCATGTTGCAGAACCAGAGGAGAGAATGTGCTATTATTGGGCTTGAAATTATTGCTATGACCCAAGTCCAGTCCAGGAACAGAAGTAGGAGGAGTTCTTGGACCAAGAATTGGTTGCTTAATTGTGACCAATTATGTCATATGCCATTGCTGCGGGAGCTCCAGGAAAATAACCTGGATGATTTTTGCAATTATCCCCGGATGATGGACCCCTGCTTTCACCAACTCTTGGCATTGGTGACCCCCTATATTAGTAAGCAGGGTTTGCCATCACTCCAGAGCAAAGGCTCATAGCCACCTTGTGGTACTTGGCGACGGGGAGAAGTCTCCAGGACCTCAAGTTTACCACTGGGATCTCCCCCCCCAGGCTCTGGGACTCATTATTCCAGAGACCTGCTCAGCCATTATTCAAGTACTGCAGAAGGCCTATATTAGGGTAAGTTTTTACCTTTAAGATCACATTCTGTGTATTAATGTTTGCTAATGTATTGTATTCATTTGTTGATTACATAATTACTATTATTGTAATATGCTGTGAATGTCCTCTTTGTCCTCACGCATGCTGTAAGCTTTTCCTGCTCCTTTTTTGACCTACATGCATATTTACCATAACTAACCTCCCCAGCATGCTATCCTGGGCCCATACACATCTAGCCTAATAACTTAACAATGTTTTTTGTCAGCTACATTTTGGGGCTTACCCTAAACAACCCCTAAAATATGTACAGATGTTATTGTTGTCCTCAAATTCAGGCAGAGTGCAAGAGACCATTTTTTGAGGCCCAAACTCATTTGGAACCCTCCCTCCCCCCCAAGTATGCAAAGTCGACAGATACAAATGCTCTATCTGCTGATTTTGCAAAACCCATACACACTATCCCTCTTTTGTGTTCATATTTCTACAAAGTAGTAGTGCAAAAGTTGATTGTAAATCAAATGGCTGATAGGCAGGGTATTAATAGCAGAAGAGACCCTATTGGTCTCTTCTGCCATAAATGCATCATTCTTCCTGTCAGCTGTCATGTTCACTGAGCTGCGCATGTGCAGCTCATTGAACATTTACAGTCCCGTTCTGTGCCATGGCAATGTGACTCCCGTGCGCATGCGCGGGAGTCACATTCCCGTGGCCTAGCCTATCACATAGCCGAAGGCACGGGACCTGGAAGGAAGACCGGGTGAAGATGGAAGCGCTGGAGGCCCGGCGGATTGATCCCACCGCAGCGCTGGAGGACACCATATGACAGGTAAGTCTGCCATGATGTACTAAAATACTGTGCATACTAGCACATTATGGCATAATCCAGCTGGGGGGCCCTATAAAACAAATGTTATAGCGGAATTTACTTCCGCTTTAAAGTGATACTAAAACAAAAAACGTTTTTTTTAACTCTAATGCATTCCTTGCATTAAGGTAAAAAACATTTTATAATTATGTGTCCTCCCCCTACCCTGTGTGAAGGGGAAGAGAGGGAAGAAGAGATCCAGCACTGTGCACGACTGCAGCTCTTCTCCCCTCTCTTCCTCTTCACACAGGGCCTCAAACAGCAGCAGGAGCCATTGACTATTGCTGCTGTCAATCAAATGCAGTGAGGAGGAAGTGGGGGGCTGGGCTAAGCCCCACTATGTGTGTGTATTGAGCTCGACACACAGATTGGGAGCAAGTGGACACCATAAGCCCCATAGCAAACAGCCTGCTATGGGGACACATGTAGAAGAGGAGGAGCGAAGATTGCTAGTGGGGGACCCAAGAAGAGGAGGACTGGGGCCGCTCTGTGCAATACCAATGCACAGAGCAGGTAAGTATAACATGTTTGTTATATTAATTTAATAATAAAGTACTTTAAGGTATTTGCTGAGAAATCAACACCCTCTATCATTTCTGGCCATGTCCATCTTGAGTACAGCCAGATGATTCATGTAGCATTTATTCCAGGAATCCACCCTTAGCTCAGGCATGAAGGCAGGAGAGTGAGCTTAGCTAAGTAAAAACCTCCTCCACTCCTAAAGACTCTTGGAATGTATGACATCATTTGCTTAGGCATAGAAAACAAGAAGTAACTCAAGAAATGTAAAAAATAGTCAATGTTCATTCAAAGAGTGAAGTTCTGCTTTAAATTGCTGAAGACACTACCTTCTTATCTATGGTAAGCTTCAGTGAATCTCCTTTCATTGGTGGTACAAGTCAAGTATTGCTGTTTCTGGGATAAGTAAAAAAAAGCCCATAGTCTTCTCCCAAAGCCCTGCTAGAAGTCTTCCTGAGTTATGAGAGTCTACACATTCTGGAGGCATGGCCAAGGAGCAAAGTCTAATGACATCAAGAGATTGGGTGTGGACCGAATGTCTGCAGTCTGATCATAGGGAATAGAGGAACTGTTTGATGAGATGAACGCAGATCTATATTTTTACTTCAGCTGTACAGATGAATAATACAAAAACTGAATCCAATATATACACAATAAAGAAGAGGAACTGTTGCCACGAACGTTACTAAATAACCCATAATCCACCCAATGCTGAATTATATTTTCATCCCGGAAAATGCAGCACTCTCTTTACAGGAGGAATGAACTGGAAAGGGTACAGCGAGGACATGGTTTTTCTTGGAATGTGAAAGAACTAGAATCATTATTAGAGGGAGGATGGAGTAAAATCAAACAACTACAAAATCAGAAAGTTTCAAAGCTCCGTAAGCATGAAGGCATCTTCCAGGACAAGATGACCAGACTCTTTCAAATTAAACAATGCAGATTATGCTTAAAGGAGAAGTTCAGGCAAAACATAACTAACGCTATCGCTTCTCGGCCTTTTGGCTAAGATCAAGTGTAGTTTCTGCCTTGTTCTTGTCATTAGGTAACGACCAGTGCCAGTACCTCTCGGCCTTGGGGTGTTTCCTTCGGGTGCATCCCATGCTGCTATTGGGGGGGACGCCTTTCCCTACCATCCATGAGTTGGCCGTGGGATTGGTGGGCGTAGATATGGGGGGGCCGCCGAGCGCACCAAATACTTTGAGGCTGGTCGTGACCGAGCCTAGACGGAGCGAGGTTGGATTGCACTTCATTCAGAAGCAATTGATTGAAGACCTTTTTGGGATGCCGAGAGAAGCAATTTTTTGCATGCAGTGTTTTCCTACTACTGGAATGTATGATGTTACTTTCTGGAAAAAGGAAGATCTGCAGACATGTATGCTACGGAAGAGCGAGAAAGAAGGCGACGAGATGCTGGAAGGGATCACATTCCTGTCGAGTGAGACGAAAGTGCGGGTCCCCATCACTGTGCATATGTGCAATCCTTTTGTACAGGATGGGGAAATCGCTGCCTTTTTATTTAGGTACTGCGAGTCAGTTTCAGCAGGCGTGAAACTGACAAATGTGCTAGGCACCTTTAACGGGCAGCGAAAATTTTGGGTGACCTTTAGGGCGGATCCAGAGGGTATAGGTGGCGTCAGGCACCCCCCTCAGTCTTTTTCCATTGGACGGAACCGTGGCTATCTTTGGTACCCTGGCCAGCCCCTCTTCTGCAGGCAGTGCTTTGCTTTCGGGCACACCAAGGACCAGTGCGAGTCCGGGTTAACATGCCGCAATTGCTTCAAACAGGGTCACGGAGCCGGTCAGTGTCCGGAGAAGAAGAGCTGCCACATCTGCGGTAGTAGGACGCACCTTGCGAGACAGTGCCCGAAGGTAAACAGAGCGGCTGAGCCCACTCCAGAAGCTGTGGCGGTAAAAGCTGTGGAGGCGGGGGGCAAGCAGGTGTTGTCCTACGCGGATGTGGCCAGACTGGGATCCATTCCAACCACCGCGGTGGACTCTGTAGAACAGACCATAGTGCTACCCGAGGAAGTGGTGGTGCGGGCTGATGTCTGCCTACCTATGGAGGGTGAGCCAGGTCCCTCCCCTGTTGACGCCGTAAGGGAGGAGGGGGCCTCTCCTGCACCTGAGGAGAGTGTCCCTGGGCACGTCCTGGCTGAGGGGGAGTCGGAGGGGAGCGGTGAGGAATCGGAGGACTCAGAGGAGGAGGAGGAGATGGAGGTGGGACAGCTCTCCCTAAAAAGAAAGATGGCTGAGTCCTCCCAGGTCATAGGCTCCTTCCCGGACTCTCCAGGCCCTGAAGCATCGGATGTGGTGATTGACTCGGACTCCTCACAGGCACCATCTTATGTGAGCACTGGTCAGGTGTCCGAACTGCAGGAGGTGATGGGGTACTGCAAGGTACCAAAGGGGAAGGCGAAGAAGAAATCTGGGGGGGTGAGCCTGGGGTCAGGGATAAAGGTGGGAAAAAGAAAAAATCCTGACAGGAATGTGATCCCTTCTTAATCGTTTATGCTCTTACGGGTATCTTCCCTCAATTGCAGAGGTATTGGGACGGCATGTAGACGGGCAGCTGTTTTTAAAATCTTGGCTGGATATGCTGACGATATCTTTTGTTTACAGGATTGCAACATGAGGGAAGAGCCACATACTGCGAGATGGACCCAGGGAGAAGCAGTATGGTCTTTGGGTCGAAGCAGGAATAGTGGCGTGGGGATTCTTATTAAAAATAAAAAAATGAAAGTTTTAAGGAAGGTGGAGATGGAAGTGGGACGGTGTTTATTTATTACGTTGGAATATGGGGGTGTTTGTTTTAAGCTTTTTTGTGTGTATGCACCGGTGGATAAAAAGGGGAGGTTGGATCTATTCGAAAAGATTAAGTTATTTTTGGGTGGAAGGGATCCTGTTATTGTGTTGGGGGATTTTAATTGTATTTTGCGTAATGGGGATAGGTGTGGGGGTGGAGTTGGTGGTGGGGAAGTTGACAAGTCTGGGAAGGAGTTGGGTGAGATTTTACGGTTGTTTGGGTTAAGGGATGTGGGTGAGGGTGGTGGTTTTTCTTATTTTAGTGATAAGGGTACTGTGCAATCTAGGATTGATTTTTGTTTTCTTTCAAAAAATTTACAGTCAGAATCTTTTACCGTTCAGCGGGAGCCTTTCTCGGACCATGGTCGGATCAAGTGTATTGTGAGTATGGAATCAGAGGTAACGTATGGTAAAGGTGTGTGGAAGTTGAATGTGGAATTGTTGGAAGATGAGGGTGTGAAAAGAGAGTATGTTGAGTTTTTTGGGAAACTGAAAAGGAGGAGGAATGATTTTTTAAGTGTGATTGAGTGTTGGGAGTGGGTGAAAAGTCAGACTAAGAGGTTTTTTGTAAGGAAAGGCTGTGAGATTGCGAAAAAGGAACGTGAAGCGTATGAGTGGTGGTTGAAAAGATTGGAATATTTGGAAGAACTTAGGGAATGGGGAGCGAATGTGGGGTGTGAGTTGGTGGAAGCAAGAGGAAAGTTGAGAATATTTATGGAACGGAGGGGGAGAGAGATTATGTCGCAAGCAAGGATGGTGGTGAAGGAGAAGGATGAGAAGTGCACGCGGTTTTTCTTTAAAAAGGTATATGGTGGGAAGGTGGATTTGTCAAGTGTGTTGGATGAGAATGGATAGGTGGTAAGTGGGAAAAAGAGGTTGGGAGATGAAATCTGGAAGTTTTATTCCGATTTATATATGGAAAAAAAGAGGGATGAGGGGGTTGAGGAAGAAGTGTTGAAGCAGGTGGAGATGTGTCTGGACATGGAGGATAAGAGTATGTTAGGGGAGAAAATGAGTAGAGGTGAAGTTGATGAATGTCTGGGGAGTATGAAGAAAGGTAAGACGCCTGGGAGTGATGGTTTGCCAGTTGAGTTTTATTGTACGTTTTGGGAGGTGATTGGTGACTGCGTGTATGAGATGGTGATGAAAGTTTTGGAAGAAGGGAGGATGCCTGAATCTATGTTAAAAAGCGTGATTGTTTTGCTGTATAAAAAAGGTGACAAGCGAGAGTTGAAAAATTGGAGGCCTATATCATTGTTGAATGTAGATTATAAGGTGGTGGCAAAGGTATTGGCGAATAGGTTGCGTGCAGTGGTGGAAAAATTGGTGGGGGAAGAGCAGGCGTGTGCGGTACCTGGGAGGTCTATTGCAGAAAGTTTGGTGAGCTTGAGGGATGTGTTATGGTTTTGTAAGGAGAGGAAGCAGGAAGTGGCTGTGTTGGCTGTGGATTTTGAAAAAGCGTATGACAGAGTGTCGCATGAGTTTATGTTTAAAGTATTGAGAAGGATGGGGTTACCTGAGGTTTTGATTGGATGGATTAAGTGTTTATATAAGGGTATGGTAAGTAAGGTGTTGGTGAATGGGTGAATGACGAATGATATAAGCATTAGGTCGGGTGTGAGACAGGGTTGCCCGTTATCACCCGTGTTGTTTATTTGTGTGATTGAACCTTTGTTAAGGATGTTGATGAAAGATAAGTGTGTGAGAGGGGTGGAGGTGCCAGGGAGTGGTGGCAGGGTTTTGAAAGTAATAGGATACATGGATGATGTTACGGTGATTTGTAGAGATATGGCAGGTCTGAAAAGAGTGAAGTTGTTGATTGAGATTTTTTGTATGGCAAGTGGTTTCTGTGTGAATATGGGGAAAAGTGAGTGTAAATTGTTTGGTGTATGGAGGGGGATTGAACAGTGTGGTTGGAAGTTTTGTGAGGGTGGAGTGAGGATTTTAGGTGTCAAGTTTGATTCTGATTTGTATGGGAGAGAGAGTTGGCAGGATGCGTTGGTGAAAGTAAAAAAGAAAATTGATTTTTGGTCTTTAAGGACTTTATCTTTGGAAGGGAAGGTGTTGATTGTGAAGGCTGTTGTGATTCCGATTTTGTTATTTTTATATTATGTGTTTCCAGCTCCGGATAGAGTGATGAAACAAATTGTGAGAGTGTGTTTTTCCTTTTTTTGGTCGTCTAAGATGGAGAAGTTGAAAAGAGAGAAAGTAATGAAAGGAGTAATGAATGGCGGGAAAGGTATGGTGAGTATCGAGAAATTTCTGGTGGTGAAGTATGTAAGTATGTGTGTGAGATTAAGTGAGAAAGAGAACGTTGCAGGGTGTATGGTAAAATATGCATGTGGGAGTGTGTTACGGAAATATAAGTTGTGTGAAGTTGATTTGAGGAAGCCTGTATGTTTTGTTGCGCCTTGGTTTTATGTGAGGGTTGAAAGGTGTATGAGGAGGTATGGGTTGCAGGATGTGACGCGAGAGAAATGGTGTGAGAGTAAGAAGGTTATGCAGATACTGAAAGAAAGGGAAGAGATGGAAGGAATAGGTGGTTTAAGAGTAGCTGAATGTAAGAAAGTCTGGAAGAATGTGTGCTGTAAGGGAGTGGATAATAGACAAAAGGATATTGCATGGATGGGGGTGCATGGGTGTTTGCCTACAAGAGAGTTTCAGAGAAGGAGAAGGTTTGTGGACAGTGAGGTGTGTCCAAGGCTGGGGTGTGGGGGGATTGAGAGGGTGGTACATGTGTTCTGGGAGTGTCGCTATGCGAAGAAAATATGGAAAAGAATGGAGAAGATGATTGAGGGTTTGACTGGTGTAAATAGTGTAACGTATGAGATGATGTTATATGGTTTGTGTGATCTGGGGAGGAGTGAGGAGAGGTTGTTGTGGATTGTTGTGAATTGTATAAAAGAGTGTTTGTGGGATGTTCGGAATATTTTAATTTTTAAGCAGGAAGTGGTTAAGGTGAAGGAATGTGTGGCCATGGTCCGAGGAAGGATTTACAATTATGCATATTATGATTATAAGAAGTTGGGAGAGAAGGATGCAAGGAAATTATGGAAATTGGAGGAGTGGAAACAATGGTGTATATAATGTAAATATGTGAATTATGTTTTTGATGTTTGTTTTTGAATGATTAACCTTTTTATTTTTGTTTTTCAGGGTGAGTACAGATGGTCATAAAGGGACAGTGTGGAGAAAGAATATAGGAGTGTTTTTTGTTTGTGTAGGGATAGAGTGGAGGGATAGTATATAATAGGGATAGTTTGTCATTTATTCGCTATGAGGGATGGGAGTGGGTTGTTTTGTTAAAAGTTAAAAATTCTTTGTTATCTTTATTGTTTGTTTTGAAACATTTTTGATATATTTATCGTTTGTGAGATGTCTTTATTTTTTGCTATTGTTATGTACATTTTTGGTTTTTGTGGGTGGGGTTTTGGGAGGGAAGTGGGTGGGTTTTGGGAGGGAGGTGGGAGGGTTATGTAAATATTGTAAATACTTGTCTGATAAATGTACTTCAATGTTATTTTTATTGTTCAAACATATTCTTTTGATTTATGTTATCTATGTATTTTACTTGTGAAATTTTAAATAAAAGAATAAAAAAAAAAAAAATAACTAACGCTAAACCTGCTCTGTGCCACATTCTAAGCCTAACCTATCTAACCCTGTAAAGAAAAACACTATGTACTTACCTATTCTGCAGCTGATCCAGTCCCAGCATCAGCTGTCAGCCGCAGCTTCGCAGTGTAGGCGGGTTCAGGTGCAGGAGAGGCATCCAACAATGGAAGCCCCATAGTAAGTCTATGGGTGACATCACTTCCTATCCAATTCATTTCACAGCCATTGTCGGTCCTCTCCTGCACACAGCTTCTACCGCTGGAGACCGGCTCGGATCAAGTGCAGAATAGGTAAGTACAGCAAGTTGTGCTTTACAGGGTTAGATAGTTTAAGCTTACAATGTGGCACAGAGCAGGTTTAGCATTAGTTAGGTTTTACCTTGACTTCTCCTTTGAGGTTGGGTTGACACTTTTGCGAATTGGAGGCAGATTCCCTGCATCCAATTAGCAATAGCAGGAGATTCTGACCGGTTCTCTATGGAGCCGGTTCACATATCTCTGCTGCGGCTCCGGTGCAAATTTGCACAGGAGCTCTGTGCGTCTTTTGGTCCATTTCAGGTCCAAATTCAGCCAAAAATTTGGGCTGAAATTGGAGCTGAAACAGTGAACAGGGACGCACCAGACCCCTGCTGTTAGCTGTATGTGAAGATAGTGTGAACCCAGCCTAAAGGGCATCTACCCACAAACAGAATGTAATATAGTGCTGCTTACCAGTCCTTACTTGTGATGGCTGGTTTATTTTTTTTAGGCTTTTTCCCCTTTATTTTCACCTGGTGATCCTACCGGTAAATCACCTCCTTGAATATGTGTAATTGATGTGCTGGGTTCGACTTATCAATGGATCATGATTGGAGAAGATCTAACAAATTCATATGTCTGTGATGGCTCCGGTGGGGCTGCCCTTAAACACAAACAGGGTGCTCCAATAAATGGGGGGGGGGGGGCTCAAGTCTGGAGGCTATATATACAAAAAGAGTTTCAGACCAATGGGCCAAGAGTCCAAAAATCCTTAAAGAGGAAGTAAACTACTGCCCCCCTCTTTTTTCTTTTTTCTAACCTGTAAAGTAAAACCCTAATGTGTTAATATGCATCGCATACTAGCACATTATGTGTAACTTACCTGCGAACAAAGCCCTCATTGTCACCGCTGTAGGTCGCATCCATCTTCGCCCGTCTTCCTTCCGGGTCCACGAAAAACCGGCATGCGTGCGGGAGCCGGCGGTCACAGAACAGGGCTTTGAAGAGACAGCATGGATGGCCGTTCCTTAAGAGCGCATGGACTGATGATGTCATCTGCTGCATATACAGTAAGTAGGGTTGTCCCGATACCGATACTAGTATCGGCACCGATACTGAGCATTTGCCCGAGTACTTGTACTCGGGCAAATGCTCCCGATGCTTCCCCTGATACCTTGAGAGTCAGCAGTGATCGGCTCGTGGGGGAGTTACAAGCTTCTCCCCCCCCCCCGCTTTCAGCTGCTTTAGTGAAATCTATACAGCGGTGATCGGTGCTTGTAACTCCCCCACATGTGATCACCGCTGACTGTCACCGCATCCTCCATGCCCCCTCCGTTCCGCTGTCCCCCTCCATTCAGCTGTCCACCTCGGCTGTCCCTCTCCGTTCAGCTGTCCCTCTCCGCTGTCCCCTTCCGTTCATCTGTCCCCCTCCGCTGTCCCTCTCCGTTCAGCTGTCCCCCTCCGTTCAGCTGTCCCCCTTCGCTGTCCCTCTCCATTCAGCTGTCCCCCCCCCGCTGTCCCCCTCCGTTCAGCTGTCCCTCTCCGTTCCGCTGTCCCTCTCCGCTGTCCTGTCCCCCTCCGTTGTGCTGTCTCTCTCCATGTCCTCCTCCTTCCTCTGTGTGTGGACAGAGTCAGCTGACTCTGTCCATTCACATAACTGAAACATTGTAATCTCCTGTGATTACGATGTCTAAGTTTATGAATGGAGAGGAGCCGCTGTCTTCTCTCCACTCATTTTCAGTTCAGGCTGCAGAGAAAGGGACTGGGGAATCTCTATCCTCTGTCTCAAGGGGGAGATATCAGGGGTCTGTTAAGACCCCTGATATCTCACCAAAGCCCCCCAACAGGGCTGATTAAAAAAAAAAACACAGAGTATTGCAATAAGTAATAAAAAAAAAAATTATTGTAAAAAATAATAAAAATTTTAATAAAAAAAACACAGACAGCGTCCACCCCCTGAAAGCATTGTAAAGAAAGCATTTTGAAAAAACAAAAAAAAAAATTGTAAATAAAAAAAAAAAAAAAAAAACCACTGCCATGTGACATTAAAAATCAAAGTATCGGTAATCGGTATCGGCGAGTACTTGAAAAAAGTATCGGTACTTGTACTCGGTCTTAGAAAAGTGGTATTGGGACATCCCTAACAGTAAGTGTTTCCTAAACGGTGTACATTTAATAGATATATACAGTACCTATAGGTAAGCCTTATTATAGGCTTACCTATAGGTACAAGCAATCCATGGAAATGTACTTCTTCTTTAAACTGTCATTAAACCTAGACTATGTAAAACTCTCCTTACATGCTATATAACAAAGTGTTCATACTTACAAAGCCACTAAAGCTTTAGTTTTGAGTGGAGTGAAATATACCTGGTTGATCCTGCCTTCAGCTGTCCCTCCTATCTTCTCTGTGTCCCCACTGCAGGATGAGATTTTGCAGACCAGCTGGTGTCCTCTATGGAGCATATTCAATTTCAATTCCCTTCTAAGCTCTTCATTTCCTCCCTTTTCTTATCTTTACAACCCATGTGACTATAGAGTCACACATATGGGCATTCCCACAGCGGTAAATTACATACCTTTCCCTCTCTCCACCTCCTCCATGTACTCCTATTGCTAAACAACACAGTGGGTAAGTGGTTAGCACTTCCACCTATCAGCAATAGGGTCTTCAGTTCAAATCCTAACCACAACACTACCTGCCTGTAGTTTGCATGTTCTTCCTGTGCCTGTGTGGGTTTCCTCCCACACTCCAAAAAGACTGGTACTGTAGGTTAATTGGCTCCTGTGTATGTATGAATGTGAGTTAGGGACCTTGGATTGTAAGCTCCTTGAGGGAAGGGACTGATGTGAATGTACAATATATTTGTAAAGCGATGTGTAAATTAACAGCGCTATGTAAGTACCTATAAAAAATAAACACTGTGGGTGCGTGATATAGTACGCTGAATGATTACACTCACAAAAACGCTTAGTTTTAAGGACCAGCCTCGTTTTGGATTTTAGGTGTTTACATGTTTAAAACAGTTTTTTTTGCTAGAAAATTACTTAGAACCCCCAAACATTATATATGGTTTTTCTTCTAACATCCTATAGAATAAAATGACGGTCGTTGCAATACTTTTTTTTGCACCGTATTTGCGCAGCGGTCTTAAAAGCGCACTTTTTTGGAAAAAATTCACTTTTTTGAATAAAAAAATAAGACAACAGTAAAGTTAGCCCATTTTTTTTTTTATATTGTGAAATATAATGTTACGCCAAGTAAATTGATACCCAACATGTCACGCTTGAAAATTGCGCCCGCTCGTGGAATGGCGTCAAACTTTTACCCTCAAAAATCTCCATAGGCGACGTTTAAAAAATTCTACAGGTTGCATATTTTGCGGTACAGAGGAGGTCTAGGGCTAGAATTGTTTCTCTCACTCTACCGGTCGCTGCTATACCTCACATGTGTGGTTTGACCACCGTTTTCATATGCGGGCGCTACTCGCATATGCGTTCGCTTCTGCGCGCAAGCTCGTCGGGACGGGGGGGTTTTAAAATTTTTTTTTTAATTTTTATTATTTATTTTACAATATTTTATTTATTTTTACACTGTTTTTTAAAAAAAATGGTGTCACTTTTATTCCTATTATAAGGAATGTAAACATCCCTTGTAATAGAAAAAAGCATGGCAGGACCTCTTAAATATGAGATCTGGGGTCAAAAAGACCTCAGATCTCATATTTACACTAAAATGCAATAAAAAAAAAAAAAAAAAAAAGTAATTTAAAAAAATGACATTTGAAAAAATGTGCCTTTAAGAGTCTTGGACGGAAGTGACGTTTTGACGTTGCTTCCGCCCAGCAGTGTCATGAAGACGAGTGGGCGCCATCTTAGCCTCACTCATCTCCAGACACACCACGGAGGAGGGCGCGATCGCCTCCGCTGCTACCAACGGCTCCGGTAAGCAGCGGAGGGCACCGGATCGCGGCGGGAGGGGGGGCCCTCTCCCGCCACTGATAAAAGTGATCTCGCGGTGAATCCGCCGCAGGGACCACTTTTATCTGAAAGCCGGCCGCCGTACGAAAACGGGGATACCGGGGTTATGGCAGCTAGCTGCTGCCATAAGAACGATATCCGCTGCCAAATTTGGACATACATCGTCGTGCGGCGGTCGGTAAGTGGTTAATATACAGTGCATCTGGAAAGTATTCACAGCGCTTCACTTTTTCCACATTTTGTGATGTTACAGCCTTATTCCAAAATGGATTAAAATCATTATTTTCCTCAAAATTTTACAAACAATACCCCATAATGACAACATGAAAGAAATTTGTTTGTCTTTACAAACTTATTAAAAATAAACAACTGAAAAAAAAATCACACATACATAAGTATGTAGATGTAAAAAAATCACATGTACTTAGTGCAGGAAGTTTAATAGGACTACTGAACACCTCCCCTTTCTATAACATAAGGTGTAAAGTGCTCTGTAGTGCACAAAGGTGAACTGGGAAGGGCTCATAATAGAACTTTCAAAGCAGCAGGGGAAGAGTGCATAGGAAGATAGGAGCTCACTGGATTTCTAGTAGGATCAACTGATATGTTTTGCACTTATCAAACATATATATAACAAAATACCTTTAATGGTAAATTTAATAGATCAAAATGTAGCAAATATAGGAAGGTCACTGTTAGGGTTTACATACCCTTTTATACAAATGCAAGACAAAGCAGCAGACACATTCATGTCATTAAAGGTAAGCTATATCTTTTTTTCCTTTAATAGGGGAAGCTTTCCTGGCTGAATGTCTCAGTTCCTTCAAGTTTGTTGAATGGCTCCTGTGATCTGTGAATTGTCGGCTTTCACAGGATAATTTATTGTGGCAAACAAAAATCTGTCTGAATGGGCAACAGATGCGGGACTTCCATCTTTGATGGTGATGTACTATAGTACTGTGTATGCTTAGTGGGTCTGGGCACTGCAGAGGAACCATTGGACCATGGGATTCATCTATCATTATAGTTCCTTAGTCCTATGTTGATTGATGGGGTGTGCGTTTCTTCTTGGTATTGACAACTTGATGAGCTTGTGCTAGTTTAGTTGACCTTTTAGAGTAGATGGTTTCTACATCTCTTTCGTTAACAACCTTAAGAATTGTGTTTTACTTTATTCCTCTGCAACCAGCAACCTTAATATATACAGTATAAAGAGACTTCAGTGGGAGGAGTGAATGCATGTAGAATTGACTGAATGGGCATGGAAGGGTTATTCTGGGAAGTTTGCCTGGTTAGCTCACCTGATTGGACCATATTACTACTGCTTTTTCTACATTCATTCCCCATGTGAGACATACAGTAGATTTTAGCCTAGTGCAATGTAATATTAAAGTGGATGTAAACCCTCACATTTACACAGAGGTGAAACAAATCTCCCTACAAAGTTTTACATGTATATCTGCTGTCTTCAGCTTTATATATTCTTTAGAATGTTAACTTTGTGTTAGAGATTTTCTCTTCCTAGCACTGGGAGTGAAGTCTGGGCATACAGCCAAGACAGCTGATTGGAGGAAGGGCAACCCCCCCCCCTCCTCCACATAGGTAGAGACTTGCAGAGCTGTGCTGTGACAAGGCAAGCTCTCTGCTAATCTATTTATAGCTACCTCCCACAACACAAATGTCAGGCTGGTTTTATCACAGTTGACAGAGAACTTGTCAGAAGTTATCATGCTGATAACAGAAGAATGGAGCAGGGGGAAGCCACGGGACTTAGGGCTTTGAAGAGAGATAAAAAAACACTACAGATATATGTGCCCAGCTCAAATTTCATGAATCGGGTTTACATCCACTTTAATATACAGTATAGTCACTATTACTAAAGAAGAACTAAAGGAAAAACTTTTTTTTCATTTTGGATAGAGCAGGGGTCTCCAAACTTTCTTAGCAAAGGGCCAGTTTACTGTCCTTCAGACTTTAGGAGGGCCGGATTGTGGCCAGTGCTTGGGGGTCAGTGGGGGTAAAAAAATAATATAACACCTTCAGGCAGTAGGAGGAGGAATAGTGCCCCATCATTGGGTATTAGTGGGAAGAATAATTTCTATTGTTGGTGTCAGTGGGAGGAATGGTGTCCCATTGTTGGTATTAGTGGGGGGGGGGGACTATTGCCCCATCACTGATGTTAGTGGCAATATTAATGCACCTTCATTGGTGTCAGTGGGAGGAATAATCCCCATCACTGATGTCAGTGGGAGGAATAGTGCCCCATCTATGGTATGCTCTAAGGGCCAGATAAAGACAAAGGGCCACATCTGGCCCATGTGCCGCAGTTTGGAGACCACTGGGATAGAGTAAGGGAGGGTTATAACCCCTGCCAATTTTTTTCTTCCATCTGTGTCCCATTGGGGAGATTTCCCTTCACTTCCTGACTCATAGCCACAACAACAAATGTGAGGAAATCCCTCTGAAGGAATCACTGATAGTTACACAAGCTAAGCTTACCATTGGACAATTTCATTATTCCTGTTCTAGTGACCACCCAGAATTTAGGATTTTCTTTCATTTTAACTTTCAGCGATAACTATCACCAGGACAAATAGAAAAGGCGAATCTCCCTAATGGGGACACAGACAGCTATAAAAACCAGACCAAAGTTCTACTCACTCGCCACTCAACCCTAAACAAAAAAAAAAATACTTTTGCCCTCAGTTATACTTTAATATTGCAGTACTGAATTATTTCTCACTTATACTGTATATAGTATAAGTAGTATTAGGTTTAGGGTTTCTATACAGTACAACATTAGAAGAATTCCACGTGTGTATATTTTTATAGGTCAATGCAAAGTGTTCCCTGAATAGGCCCTCTGTTCCAAGCAAACAACCTCCTGTGTTCAGTAAGCAGCAGAACCTGGAAGCTGGTGGAGATCACTCTAATGGCACTGCCTACTACAGTGATTTTCAGCTTGCATAGGGATCCCACAGATATGGTATATACATAGTTACAGTAATCCAAGCTGGATAGAACTTACATTGGTCCAAGATGGGCATTTTCTTGCTGTTAATGTGCATTTAAAACACAGGTCAACAGATTTCCATCAACTTTATAAGAGTATCATAGATGACTGTTCAAGAGCTACTTTTGTCCTTTGCATTCATTTCTTCGAATGTAGCAGATCCTATAGATGTGCATTTGGACTGCAGGCAAAGCAAGTCAGACACAGCTTTACCTAGCCAAGTGCTGTATTTTACATTTAAATGCAGCACTGCCCTTGAAAGGCAAAGGCTGTGTTTGACATGAGCACAGACCCACTCCAGCCCCTAACACTTGCAGGGCCCTTTTTGCTGCTCAGCTATCTTCAGCTTGAATTGCCTCATAGAATCAAAAAAAGCAAAGAGTAGACATAAAGTTGATCTCTTCCGGCACATACACTGATCAGACAGAAAATTATGATCACCCACCATAACCTGTCAAAGCATGGACTTCACTAGACCTCTGAAGGTATGCAGTAGTATCTGGCATCAAGCTATAACTAGCAGACCCTCTACGTCCTGTAAGTTGCAAGGTGGCGCCTCCATGGATCAGACTTGTTTTTCCTGCACACCCCATGGATGTTTGATTGGACTGAGATCTGGAGAATTTGTGTTCCTCAAGCCATTCTTAAAATGTATCAGATCAGGCTACTTTCTTCCATTGCTCCTTGGTCCAGTTCTGATGCCCATTGTCGGCACGTTTTGGCTGTGGACATGGGTCAGCATGGGCACCCTAATTAATCTGCTGCTAATCAATCCCATACTCATCACACTGTGATGAACTGTGTGTTCTGACATCTTTCTATCAGAACAAGCATTAAAGTGCAACTTATGGTAGAACTTTTTTTTCATTTTGGATAGAGTAAGGTAGGGCTATAATCTCTGTTAGTTTTTTTGGCTTGTGTCCAATAGAAGGGATATCCCTTCACTTCCTGTCCCATAGCCAAAACAGGAAGCAAGAGGAAAACCTGTGGGAAAACAGTGAGGGGAAACCCAGGGTCTCACCAGAACTAGTGTGCCCATTGGAAGATTTCCCCTCTATTAGACCCCTTTCACACTGAGGCAGCTTTCAGGCATTTTAGCGCTAGAAATAGCCTCTAAAAAGCACCTGAAAACTGCCTCCCATTCATTGCAATGAGTGCTTTCACACTGGGGCAATGCACTTGTGGGATGTTAGGAAAAAGTCCTGCAAGCAGCATCTTTGGGGCGGCTTGGGAGCTCTCCCAAAACGCCCCTACCCATTGAACTGATTAGGCCGCGCTTCCAAAGCGCGGCAAAACAGGACTTTTCTCCTGTTTTTAAGGTCACGTTAACCTAAAAAATCCGCCCAGCCTGAAAATCGCTGCTAAAGCACCACAAATACGACCGGCGCTGTTTCAGCATTGCTGCAGTGTGAAAGGGGACTAACACAAAATATGGGATTTTCTTTTACTTTTGATGATAACTGTAAACAGGACAAGTAGAGAGGGTGAATCTCCCTAACTGGGGCACAGACAGCAATAAAAAACACTCTAAAAGCAAAGCTTTTTTTCTTTTTTTTGTATAGTTACACTTCAACTTTTCAGCAGTTTCAGTTACAGTAGCTCTTCTGTTGGATTGGACTACACTGCCAGCCTTTTCTCCCCACGTGCATCAATGAGCCTTAGCCACCCACGACCTGGTTTGCCAGTTTATCTTCCTTCGACCACTGTAGACCAGGAACATCCCACAAGAGCTGCAGTTTTGGAGATGCTCAAACCATTACAATTTGGACGTTGCCAAAGCCACTCAAATCTGCTCCCAGACCTGGGCTGACAGGAGATTGTGATGCCGCTGCCATTCCTCCTGTCAGCCTTGTAACAGAAGGATCTCAGCACAGGGCACCCCCATTCCTGCAATAAATCATTGTGCCTGGGGCAGCAGCCCCTCCTGCCCACTGCTGGTCCACCATATGCTGGTAATCTGAGAACCCTTGCTTGTGATGTAGGTAAGCTTTTCCAAAACACACCCGATGCATACTCTTTACTGTCTCGCACACCTGAAGTTTTAATTGTATAATCAATTTTTAGTTTTGGATAGAGCAGGGCTCAAACCTTTGCCAGTTCTTTTGCTTTCTGTGTACCAATGGGAAACTTTCCCTTCTCTTCCTGTCCCAGAGACACAATGAGAAATTAGAGGAAATCTCCCACAGTCAGAGAAATCTCCGCAATGGCAATACAGACACCAATACAATTCGACAGAGGGTCCAACCCTTTCCCACTCTATCCATAATTAAACAAAAAGGTTTTCTGCGACAAAAATACTTACCATTTGCAATTTTTTAAAATTAGGGCTGTCTCTCTTTAATGCACTTTAAAGCTGGCCATACACTATACAACCTGATTGCACATTCTCCTTTAGATTTACCAAAACTATGCAAATTGAGAACAAACCCAAATAATCCACTTAATATGTATCAAACCCGGCAAGCTCTTTTCACTTCATGGTTGGTGGTAGATTGTATAATACATGGTCAGACTTAAACCTGCCATAAATGGATTGAAACTTATTCATTTCATCATGGACCAGCCAAATTCTGATCCAAAAATGGGCAAGGAGGTTGTACAGAAGTCTATCTTCCGATCTCCCTGACTAATTTTCCCCGCTCATCAGCACAGCAGGCTATAGCCGGCAACGCTGATCAGTGTATTTTGATGGCGGCAAAGTCTAAACCAGAGTTTAGTGTCACTTTAAGCCAGCCAATGTATGAACTAAATAAACCAGGACTGGATGGATGAAGACCATGTTATATGGACAATGTAGACACAAATAGTGTGCAGACAAGTATTGGGGAATACACTGAAGAGGAGACTAGACATTTTACCAGGAAGGTCTAACGTTACATTACTTTGTGATTAAACAGAGAACTTCCTAAATCTAATTTTCTCAGTTTCGTGTGAACAGTCAATGACATCATTCCTGACTTGGCACATCAACATAAACCCACCGCCCCCGTTTTTCCTCCCCTGTGGGGAAAACGACACTCCAATAAACTGGAAGATGTGAAGATAACACATCCTGTGCGATATCTACCAAACACGCGGGGGAGAGTGAGAGAGGACAAACACAGCCCAAGCCATAGAGGAGAACCTACAGCCTCTCTACTATGTTTCAGATACACAAATCAAAAAGATCCACTGAATGTTGTGCGTCGATATGATCCTAGTTTGCTCATCACATAAAAAGGCCTTTTCTTGAAGCTGATTCTCTAATCTAAGAGACAGAGACTGATTTGTTGAAGGACTTGAGGATCTTCACACAATAAATCGTGAATATTCACTTCAACTATCCAGTAATTTGAAAAGCAGTATGTGCAGGAAAGGAGTGCAGAGGGGATGACCGGTGCCAGCATGTAAAAGAGAAGAGTGTAGAGGGTATGACTGGGGGCAGTATGTGCAGGAGAGGAGTGCAGAGTGGATGACCAGGGCCAGCATGTGCAGGAGCAGAGTGGATGACTGGGGGGCAGTATGTGCAGGAGAGGTGTACAGAGGGCCTGAGAAGGGGCAGCATGTGAAGAAGAGTGCAAAGGAGATGGTTAGAGGTAGCATGTGCAGGAGAGGAGCGCAGAGGGAATGACAAGGGGGCAGCACGTGCAGGAGAGGAGATGAGAGGGGGGGCAGAAAGTGCCGGAGAGGGGTGCGGATGGGAGGACAGGGGGGCAGAATGTGTGGGAAAGGACAGCAGAGGGAATAACAGGGGGCAGCATGTGTAGGTGAGGAGTGTGTCAGCTGTGCAGGAAGGGAGTCGGGGGATCACAGCAGGCAGTATGTTCAGGAGAGGAGTGCTGAGGTATGACAGAGAGCAGTATGTTTAGGAAAAGAGCGCTGAGGGTATGACAGTGGGCAGTATGTGTAGAAAATGAGTGCTGCGGGTATGACAGAGGGCAGCATGTGCAGGAGAGGAGTGTTGACAACAGGCAATAAGTTCAGGACAAAAGTAAAAGGAGTGGGACGGTGGGCAGTATGTGCAGGTGAGCGTGGAGGGCATGTCAGTGGGCAGTATATGCAGAAGAGGAGTGTGGAGGGTATGACAATGGGCAATGAAAGAAAGAAAAAAAATGTGTAAGAAGCCTGGGGGATACTGGGCGAAGACCAATGGAAGAGCCGTGATGTCACTGGAGAAGGCAGAGGAAGAGGCTGATTTGCATAATGGCAAAGTAAAAGTAGAACTTAGAAACTGTATATTATATGAAGAAATGACACTGCCTGGTACCGTGTTACACACACTTTGTTTTACTGATTTACAACCTCTGTACATAGTATTAGGGATAGACCGATTATCGCTGCGGCCGATATTCACTTTTTTTGGAAGTATTGATATCGGTCACAAACGTACCCGATATTACTGATATTGCTTCAAGGGGTTTTACCGGGGTGATGCATGCAGCTGCATGCATCACCCCGGTACGGTTCTTTAGAGCGGACGGTCAGCTTTATTGTACTAGCAACCGATGCGGCACAGCAGCCACTCGGCTGTTATTACAAGCAGGGGACAACCCCCCCTCCCCCGCTGCCTTCTGCTGCTCTCCTGTACCACTGGGAGGCCCGAGCAACCAGCCGGGTCGTCCACCGGCTGGACGAAGACACGAACAAAGCTGATGCTTCGTTTGAGTCTCGGTACTAGTAACCCGGAGGCGATGTCATGACATCACTTCCTGGATTACTGGCATCGGTTTTAAAAAATAGAAAGTATTCAAAAACGCTGATCTTGATGTTTTGATGTCTTCTCCTCTCTCCAGGATGTGACGCTCCCCGCTCCTGGAGTGGACCTGCGTGTGGGGCGGGGGGGCTGGTCTGCGCGCCGGGGACTCGGAGGGCGGCTTCTCCTGTCAGGGATGACGCTGCTCCCAGTGGAGTCAGCTGTTCATCCTATGCTCCTAATTAGCAGCCCTATTTAAATCACACGCCAGGCTGTCAGCTCACACACTGGTGGAGACACCGGACCGAGTGTGCAGCTGCCAGGATCTTTCAAGGTAAACACTATAGCCCTTCTTTTTATCTCTTAGGTGTGCCTATAATGTCTTTTGGAGCTGCAGTGTGTATATACACACTGAGCACCAGGACTGCTCTTTCAGTCCAGGACATTTTTATACTTTGTGCTCTGGAATACATCCAAGAGCCCTCACTAATTATTACAATCTATGCCCTTTTTTTTTTTTTGCCATTGCAGCCGCTGAACATAGGCGCTTCATTACTTATCCTCCTGCATTGTGGCCTCTGCCAGCTAATAGCCGTCATAGACCACATCCCTTCGTGAGCCAGCATAGGGACTAACCACCTACTATGCATTACTAGGTATGTCTACCCGACCCCTGTAGGTGTGTACTTATAAGACGAAAGTATTCATCTGAGCAACATCCTCCCTGTTTTTACTATGCTGCTCTCTCTTTTTTATTTTTAGTCCGTAACACCTTTCATTTACCCTATATACCTGGCAGTGTCAGTTGACGGATAACTATCCTTGAAAACGGAATAGAGACATTTTCAGTCTTCATGCACCTAATAGGTATGTATACAAGAAAATATCCATTAGAGCCCCCCTTCTCTAAATTCATTAAAGGGTATCTTATGCAACAAAATAAAAGGGCACTCCTTTGGGACGGTGGGCTATAACACATACTCTTTTTGGTCCTTAGCCCACTAGACGATTCATTCATTATTCAGCTGACGGACGTGACGCCCTTTGTGTCCGGTCTTGTTCTGCTGACGGTTTTGGTCTTGTGTTAGCGGCACTGATACTCGGGTCTGGACCCCGGTGGCTAACAGGCTCTTCCCTTCCCCCTCCTTAATCGGATGCCATGGGATTCTGTTTTCTATGGTTAGAATGCTTTTTTGCTATTACATCACGATTTTTCTATGTTGTAAATAGTTGCATATAAAGTAACACTTTTGATATACAATGTGCTTCACTGTATGTTTCTCTGTTCTTTTCTATGACATGGTCTCTAGAAAGATATATATCTCATCTTCAGCTCCTGAAGAAGAGGTCGTAACCATTATAAAAACCTCAAAATGCGTCGGGCCTGCACTGTCAATTAGCTCCTGTTTGCTGAAACAGCGTTCTGTGGGTTAAGTGCAGTTCTGTTGATTTGTTTTGTATATCTTTACTGTATTATTATCAATTGTAAACTGTGGCATCCATTTTGCTCCCACTGTTGTTTTTCATACAATATGTGTCATATTTTTAACTTTTTGATATAATAAAACAAATATTTTTTATACTCTTTGTTACATTATTTGAGACTTCCGCCCCTCAAAATCCCATTTAAGAGGAAAAAACTTTCGATTGTATATGAATACAGGGATGTGGGCGGATTGTCTCCTTTCATAAAGTCCCCGTCACCACTCTCTGTTCTATGTTCAAGTGCAGAGGGGGGGGGGGGTTTGGGGTCTTATAGCCCCCCGATCCCTTCATAAAGAGCACCTGTCACTGCCTATTACTGTCACAAGGGACAAGCGTGGTGAAGTAAAAATAAAAAAATGTAATAATGTAGTTGCTTAAGTGTGCACATCCTCTTATAACTGGGGATGTAGCTGTGTTCAGAATAAAGCAATCACATCCAAACTCATGTTAAAGCATAAGTAAACCCTCCTATTGTTTTCATCTTGGCTTCTGTTTCATCAACTGCCATGATGCTGCACATTAGGGCTGCAACTAACGATTATTTTCATAATCGATTAGTTGGCCATTTATTGTTTCGATTAATCGATTAATCGGTTGATAAGCTTAAAAAAAAAGTGTTGTGCATAATTTAGTTAATTTGTAAAGTTTAAAAAAAAAAAGGCAATGTATTCTTAAATATCTCTTTGCAGTGGTAAATATAAATAACTATATGGTTAGGGAGCAACATATCTAATCCACTCTGAGAATAACAGACAGAAGAGATATACTGTATATACTATTAGAGGAGAGATATACTGTATATGCTATTAGAGGATATATACTATTAAAAAAGGGGTGAATCTGGTAAATATCATCAGACTCAGAGATCAATTTTTTTTTTTTTTTTTAAACAATGTCTTCCTTCAAAAAAAAAAATGGCATTTTAAGAACGTTTGTTCGATTTTCTAATCGTTAGTGGGGTCAAATTGACGTTCATTTTCAACCACAGTGACAATTTGGAAATGTTAGAAAACTTCTTGGTCAAAGGAATTTTCAGACGGTGTATGTGGTTTTCGTTCATTTTAAAAACAATGTTAAAAACAAGTAAAAATTTCAAACATTCTTTCATTCAGCAAATGTACAAAGATTTTTCGTCTGAATATTCTTGTCTGAAAATTGATCCCTGTGGCCAGCATAAGGCTCGCTACACACCTATGCAGTTTGCTTTTGATATGTTTCTGTAGTGCTTTTTGCTGTGCATTTTGATTTTTGCTCACGTGATTTTGCTGCAATTTGCAATTTTTTGCATTTTATGGCCAATTTGTTGTTGGGCAGATTAAAAAACGCATTACATGCTTTTCTGCAGCTTTTCCATTGAAGTGTATTGAACCAAAAAAGCACAGTTTTGCATAAAAAAAGTCCCTGACCCTTTCCAAATACGCAGCGGCTGGAAAAAAGCATAGATGTGAATGTGTCCCATAGGAAACCATGTAAATGAACTGCAGTCCGTTTCTGCAAAAAGCACCAAAAAACACATAGATGTGAACCAGGTCTAAGACGTTTAGTAACATAATGGGGTTAAAAAAAAAACTAAAATTAGCCCTTTATAGTACAAAAAAAGCAAATAATCTCTATTGTAAGGGGTTCATTTTTTTTTACTGTAGAACGGTGATAGTAACATTTACAGTAGCGATTATTTGCTCTTTTTTGTACTATAAAAGGCTCAATTTAATTTTTTTAACCCCATTATGTTACTGGCCGATTAATCGATTATGAAAATAGTAATCGATTATTTTCATAATCGATTAGTTGTCGATTAATCGATTAGTTGTTTCAGCCCTACTGCACATGTGATCAGTTATGACACCAGCCATTGGATGGGCTGACAGTTTAGTTGAGAAAACAACCAATGTGACAGTTAGCATCCCAGCATGCCATTTTTTTTGAAACTGTTAAATTGATGGGTTTACTTCTGCTTTAAATAGAAGTCAGTACACACCTGCCATCATTTAAATTGCCTCTGATTAACCCCAAATAAAGTTCAGCTGTTCTAGTAGGTCTTTCCTGACATTTTCTTAGTCGCATCCTACAGCAAAAGCCATGGTCCGCAGTAGGGCTGCAACTAATGATTATTTTCATAATCGATTAGTTGGCCGATTATTGTTTCGATTAATCGATTAATCGGATAATAACCTTAAAAAAAAGTGTGGTGTATAATTTAATATGTTAAGTTTAAAAAAAAGGCAATTTATTCTTCAAAATCTATATGCAGTGGTAAATATAAATAATCAACTATATGATTAGGGAGCAAAATCTCTAATCCACTCTGAGAATAACAGACAGAAGAGATATACTGTATATACTATTGGAGGTTGAATCTGGTAAATATCATCAGACTCAGAGATCACATTTTTTATTTAGACCCCATTCACACTGGGGCACATGTAATGTGCCCTGCTCCCACGTAATGTGCCCTGCTCCCACGTAATGTGCCCTGCCTCCTTGAAATGTGCCCTGCTTCCACGTAATGTGGCTTGCCTCTATGTAAAAGTTTACTTTAAATGTAATAGTAATGCCTTCTATTACCTCCAGTCTATCAGCCTCCACCTTCTCTGGGTTCAGATGCTGATCTTCCCTGCACAGTCTTTAAAGTCATTTTTTTTAAAAAACAAACATGGTATACTTACCTGCTCTGTGTAATGGTTTTGCACAGAGCAGCCCCGATTCTTCTCTTCTGGGGTCCCCCACCGATGCCTCTGGCTCCTCCTGCCTTTAGAGTGCCCCAATAGCAAGCTGCAAATTATAGTATAGTGTGCCCCTATAGCAAGGTAAAAAAACTTCTGCTTTTAGACCCACTCATTTCCTGCCCAGGACTACATGTTCCATGAGGCATTACTCCTCACACATTCACAAGTTCTCAGGCACTTCCTGACATGTATGGATGGTGTAGTGAGCTGTATGTGTGCTGCACTGTATTTCCTGATATGTAAACAAATAACGCATTCTGTATGCAGGCCAAATAATCAGCTGGCCGATTAATCGATTATGAAAATAGTTGTCGTTTTCGATTAATCGATTAGTTGTTTCAGCCCTAGTCCGCAGAGAGCTTCCAAAGCATCAGAGGGATCTCATTGTTAAAAGGTATCAGTCAGGAGAAGGGTACAAAAGAATTTCCAAGGCATTACATATACAATGGAACACAGTGAAGACAATCATCAAATGGAGAAAATATGACACAACAGTGACAATACCAAGAACTGGACATCCCTCCAAAGTTGATGAAAAGACGAGAAGAAAACTGGTCAGGGAGGCTGCCAAGAGGCCTACAGCAACATTAAAGGAGCTACAGGAATATCTGGCAAGTACTGGCTGTGTGGTACATGTGACAACAATCTCCCATATTCTTCATATGTCTGGGCTATGGGGTAGAGTGGCAAGATGGAAGCCTTTTCTTATACAGAAAAACATCCAAGCCCGGCTAAATTTTGCAAAAACACATCTGAAGTCTCCCAAAAGCATGTGGGAAAATATGTTATGGTCTGATGAAACTAAGGCTTAACTTTTTGGCCATAATTCCAAAATATAGGTTTGGCGCAAAAACAACACTGCACATCACCAAAAGAACACCATACCCACAGTGAAGCATGGTGGTGGCAGCATCATGTTTTGGGGATGATTTTCTTCAGCTGAAACAGAGGAGTTAGTCAAGGTAGAGGGATTTATGAACAGTTCCAAATACCAGTCAATATTGGCACAAAACCTTCAGGCTTCTGCTAGAAAGCTGACCATGAAGAGGAACTTCATCTTTCAGCATGACAACAACCCAAAGCATACATCCAAATCAACAAACAAATGGCTTCACCAGAAGATTCAAGTTTTAGAATGGCCCAGTCAGAGTCCAGACATGAAAATCTGTGGGGTGATCTGAAGAGGGCTGTGCACAGGAGATGCCCTCGCAATCTGACAGATTTGGAGTGTTTTTGCAAAGAAGAGTGGGCAAATATTGCCAAGTCAGGATGTGCCATGTTGATAGACTCATACCTAAAAAGACTGAGTGCTGTAATAAAATAAAAAGGTGTTTCAACAAAGTATTCGTTTAAGGGTGTGCACACTTATGCAACCATATTATTTTATTTTTACTTCCCTCCACCTAAAATATTTCAGTTTGTTGTTCAACGGAGTTGTACAATTTCTAGGTCACATTAAAAAGGTAGAAAAAGTTCTGAAACAATTTCTTTGTCTTAGAGCTGGGCGATTTTCTCAAAAAAAACAAACAAAAAAAAAACCCTCGATTCACGATTCAAATCGAGTTTTTTCTTTTGGACACCGCGCTGGTCCTGAGGAGCTGCGGGCAGGAGTTTTTAGGCGAGGACATGGCTTCAGCCTAGCCCGTGGCGTCCGGCCTCGCGGACTAGGTCAAAGCCGCGGCCTCGCCTAAAAACCTCCTGCCCGCAGCTCCTCAGGACCAGTGCGGTGTCAGCGCCGCTCCTGGTGGAAAAAAAAAAAAAAAAAAAAACAAAAGACGATTTGCTGAAATTTTGAATCAATTTGACCTCTTAACTCGATTCAAGATTCAAATCGTTTTTTTCCCCAGCCCTACTTTGCCACATTTTTTTACATCACAAAAACCTGACATTTTAACAGGGGTGTGTAGACTTTTTATGTCCACTGTATATGTGCATGTAACATAAAAGCCCTAAAGTCTTACAAATTGGTTTTCTTTAGAAATCACCCACTGTTTCAGAAGAAAAGCCTACCGCCTAACAGCATGCTGCAGAGAAGGACCATTTCTGTGTGGTCGCTCTGCAGAGGTCTGACACATCTCCTGCTCTCTAATCCGTAAGGAGTGTGAGCTTTGCTGGTTGGGGAGCTTTAGGTCAAACTGAGCGGGGGACATGTGAGACCTCTGCTTCCACAAACAATGCAAGGATCCTTCTCTGCAGCATGCTGCCAGGGAATAGACTTTGTTTACTAAGGCTGTGGCCACTATTTAAAGAATACAATGTGTGAGATGTTGAACACCATGTGCTTTGATGTACCTGGAATGTAGTTATCAGATTTAAACTGAAAATTAATTTGTGGTTTAAAGTGGTAGTAAACTCTTGTTTTTTTTATTTTCACCTACAGGTAAACTTATAATGACGCTTACCTGTAGGTAGGTAGCGAGGAGCAGTCGGAGCTGTGTGCCGCGGCCCGAGTCCCAGAACCCGGAAGGAAGATCGGGTGAAGATAGAAGCCTCTGCAGTGGTGAAAGCATGCTGCTGGAGGGCTTCGTTTTAAGGTAAGTCTTTCATAATGTGCTAACATGCGATGCATACTAGCACATTATTGCCTTGCAGATGGAAACTTTTTTTCTTTCCTTGACCACTTAAAGTGGAGTTCCACTCAAAAATGGAACTTCCACTTTTTGGATTCCTCCCCCCCCCCCGGTGTCACATTTGGCACCTTTCAGGGGGGAGGAGGGAGCAGATACCTGTCTAATACAGGTATTTGCTCCCACTTCCTGGCATAGTTCACTGCGGCGCTTGCGGTGACCTACGCCACTTCCAGCGCCTACACTGTCCTCCACCGCTGTATTCTGTGAGACATAGAACACAGCAGGGACCAGAGAGGACGCGCAGCGTGACTCACGCATGCGCAGTAGGGAACCAGGTAATGAAGCCACACGGCTTCACTTCCTTATTCCCTTACCGAGGATGGTGGCGGCAGCCGCCAAGAGCCGACGGACGGATCGGCTTCGGCTGCTAACATCGCTGCCTCCCTGGACAGGTAAGTGTCCAAATATTAAAAGTCAGCAGCTGCAGTGTTTGTAGCTACTGGCTTTTAATATTTTTTTTTGCAGCGGACCTCCGCTTTAAGGACCGAGCCTTTTTCTGAGATTTGGTGTTTACAAGTTAAAAACATTTTTTTTTTTTTTTTCAAGAAAATTACTTAGAACCCCTAAACATTATATATTTTTTTTTCTAACACTTTAGAGAATAAAATGGTGCTCAATACAATACTTTGTCACACCGTATTTGCGCAGCGGTCTTACAAGCGCACTTTTTGGGAAAAAATACACTTTTTTGAATTAAAAAAATAAGACAACAGTAAAGTTAGCCCAATTTTTTTTATATTGTGAAAAATAATGTTTTGGCGAGTAAATTGATACCCAACATGTCACGCTTCAAAATTGCGCCTGCTCGTGGAATGGCGACAAAAACTTTTACCCTTAAAAATCTCCATAGGCGACGTTTAAAAAAATTCTACAGGTTGCATGTTTTGAGTTACAGAGGAGGTCTAGAGCTAGAATTATTGCTCTCGCTCTAACAAATCGCAGCAATACCTCATGTGTGGTTTGAACACCGTTTTCATATGTGGGCGCTGCTCACGTATGCGTTCGCATTTGCGCGCGAGCTTGGCGGGACGGGGCACGTTTAAAAAAAAAATATTTTTATTTTCTTATTTATTTTACCTTTTATTTTTACACTGTTCTTTAAAAAAAAAAGTGTCACTTTTATTCCTATTACAAGGAATGTAAACATCCCTTGTAATAGAAAAAAAAGCATGACAGGACCTCTTAAATATGAGATCTGGGGTCAAAAAGACCTCAGATCTCATATTTACACTAAAATGCAATAAAAAAAAAAAAAAAAAAAAAAAGTCTCTTTAAGAGCTATGGGCGGAAGGGATGTTTTGACGTTGCTTCTGCCCTGCAATGGTGTGGAGACGGGTGGGGGCCATCTTCCCCTCACTCATCTCCATACCAACTCAGAGTGAGGACCCGAGCCGTCGGTAGCGGCAGAGGGCACCAGAGCACGGTGGGAGGGGGGCTCTCTCCCGCCGCTGATAAAAGTGATCTTGCGGCGAATCTGCCGCAGAGACCCCTTTTATCTGAAAGCGGACTGCCCGCTGAAGAAGAGGATACCGGGGTTATGCTAGCTAGCTGCTGCCATAACAACGATATTACTCTTCAAAGCACCAACGTATAACGACGGCAGGCAGTCCGTAAGCGGTTAAAGAGTTTACTACCATTTTAAAAGTGGTAATCAACCCAAAAGGCATTTACTACACTGCAGCCTACCAATTCTTAGATGTAGTGGCTGTATTTGTTTTTAGTCTTGCTTTCTTTGACTTTCATCTGGTGATCCAGCCAGTAAATCTGTTTTTCAAAAGAACAAGCTCTCCAGCAGAATACATCAGTTACAGGGATGAGATAAGCCATGAAACACTAGCAGGGGTGCTTACAATAATCAGCTATTTATGCAAAACCATTATCCCAAAGGAAAAAAAAAAAAAAAACTGTTTACTGTAACTGCTTATAAAGTATTAGCCAGAGTTTGCCCCCCCCCCCCCCCCCGTGCGCCTTCATCCAGAGTGGAGGCACTCTAATACAGGAGGTGTGTTACTGGCTAGATCACCAAGTAAAAACAGAGGGGGAAAAGCCTCAGAAAAGAAAATGAATGCAGCCACCACATCTAATGATTGGTAAGCTGCAATATATTACATTTTTGGTTTTGCGTTTAATACCGCTTTAAAGCTTCACATACATGTGCATCTAATTATATTGTACCCTGGGGGCAACTGTATATTCAACTCCGGCTTCATCATTTAATGTTTCAAGGAAAATTTGTGTTGTGGAGAAAACTGGAGGCTGCCATTACGGACCTGAAAATGCTAGCTGCTGATCTGCCTCTGCTTTCATAGGCATGCAGCAAGTGAAGTCACAACTCCTGATCTGCATGTGTATTATGGGTCAGCGACTCATAAGGAACCAGAGCTACTGGATCAGCATTACTAGGCAACTACAGTGCCTTGAAAAAGTATTCATACCCCTTGACATTTTCCACATTTTGTCATGTTACAACCAAAAACGTAAATGTATTTTATTGGGATTTTATGTGAAACAAAGTGGCAGGAAAATGATAAATGGCTTTCAAATACAGATACTCCTCATTTAATGACTTACCTGTTTAGCGACCACTCAGACTTACGACCAGCTCTCCCAACCCGACGCACTATACATCATTGTATTGTACAGTACAGACTTTGTGTTTTGTACTTATGAAAATTAAAACCATGTTATTGAGCTGGAGTTTTGTTTTTAGACCTTTTTTTCACAATACAGTAGAGTACAGCAGTTAAGAATGCCTAAAATATTGATTACTTGTGGCTCCTCGTTTAACAAACAAATTTGTTTAACGACCTGGTCATTGGAACAGAACCTGGTCGTTAAGTGAGGAGTACCTGTATCTGAAAAAGTGTGGTGCGCATTTGTATTCAGCCCCCTTTACTCTGATACCCCTAACTAAAATCTAGTGCAACCAATTACCTTCAGAAATCACCTAATTAGTAGAGTCCGCCTGTGTGTAAATTAATCTCAGTATAAATACAGCTGTTTTGTGAAGCCCTTAGAGGCTTGTAATGCCCTGTACACACGATAGGATTTTCTGACAACAAAATCCATGTTTTTTTTCCGACTATACACAGTCACACAAATCTTGTCGGAAATTCCGATCGCCAAGAACGCGGTGATGTACAACACGTAGGACGAGCCGAGAAGAATGAAGTTCAATAGCCAGTGCGGCTCTTCTGCTTGATTCTTCTGCTTGATGCGTGGAATTTTGCGTATCAGAATTGTGTACACACGGTCGGAATTTCCGACAACGGCTTTTGTTGTCGGAAAATTTGAGATCCAGATCTCAAATTTTGTGTGTTGGAAATTCTGATGGAAAATGTCCAATGGAGCCTACACACGGTCAGAATTTCCGACAACAAGCTCCCATCGAACATTTTCCGTCGGAAAATCCGACTGTGTGTACGGGGCATTAGAGAACTTTAGGCTGGGTTCACACTATTGCGATGCAGGAACCAGCGCGATTCCAGTGCGGGTTCCCGCATTGCATGTCTAGCAGGCAGATCACACTGCCCTATACGAACCGCTGCAGGTGTCAATACAAAGTTATTGACAACCCCAGATCGCAGTGCGAACTGTCAAATGTGATCCGAATCTAGTGTGACTTGCAGCTGTAATTGCAGCAAAAGGTGGTTCTACAAAGTATTGACTCAGGGGGGCTGAATACAAATGCACGCCACACTTTTCAGATAGTTCCCAAAAATTTTGAAAGCCATTTATCATTTTCCTTCCACTTCACAATTATGTGCCACTCTGTGTTGGTCCATCACATAAAATCCCAATAAAATACATTTACAGTTTTGGTTGTAACATGATAAAATGTGGAAAATGTCAAGGGGTATAAATACTTTTTTCAAGGCACTGTAACCCTTTTCTGCATATTTCTCTTAAGCACTGTAGATAGTGTTCACTTCAGCATGAGAAAACCATAGAAAGATAACATGGCTTCCCTTCACTGTAATCCTCATCTATACTAAGAATATTAAAAATGAATAAAGGTCTCCTTTGGTGCTTCCCACAATTCACTAGAAGAGTTAAGCACAACTTTGTACATATCATGTAACCAAGATACCCAGCAACAGTCTGAAATTTCACTTTGACTTTCTGACCTCCTGAATACAAGGCGTTCTCCTATGTCCACCACCAAACAAATTAGAAGAGAACAACATATGCACCATTCTCCTGTGATAAAATATGAATTTATTACTAGAAAAAAAAAAAAAAAAAAAAAGAAAAAAAAAAAAGATGTTTAGGAAGGCACAAGAAAAGTTTCTCAAGTAGAAGAAGTTCTGTAAACAGAGGATTTGTTAAATCCAAAATGTAATAAAAAAAAAAGGCATCTGATGACATTTCGTGTGTTAATTAGTCCACCCAAAGTATGCACTGTGAACTCATACTCCCAAGAAATGGTAAGGCAAATCTGCATACTTCATACCCCACAACATAGGTACAATGGTAGTGTAAGCCTGCATAATATAATTTAAATATAAATGTGCTATGCTGGATCTATGCGGAACTGTTATATCATGGTTCCAATGTTGTTTTCTGCATCACAGTAAACTAAAAATAAATGTACGACCATTCGTGTACCACCGCCAATTATTGGCAACAGGTTTTTTTATCTTGTGTTGGGGGGCGACTACAACCCCGGATTTAAACTTCCCCGAAACGAGGAGAAAAAAAAAAAGTTCAGAGTCTCTGCAATGATCACTAGGCTGCGTCGTATTTCTGTAGTGCCTCCTCCAACGTTAGTGTCACTTTTTGAAAGAAAGTTATCTGTTGCAGTAGGAAATGCTGCATTTGTGATTTAAAGTCCCGCACGCGGATTTTGTGAAAGTGCTGGATTTCTGCCAGGGTTGCGTAGGAGATAATGTTACAGCGCTCTTGGATGTCGCTGGCTTTCTGGAGTTCCATCTTGCTCTCTTCCACATGCTTCTTGCTCTCGCGGACTTTGTTTAGAGCGCCTATAAAACAAAAAGGGAATGGTTACAGTCCAAGTCTTTCAAGTTAAAGTGTAACTAAACCCAACAATTTACCCCATCCCCCAAAAAATCTCAAGTTATAAAAGGTTCAACAAATCCTTACATTTGAAGGGTGGTGGATTTAAAAGAAGCCCTCAACAAACGTAACCAAACAACACGGAAAAGATCAAAGATTACTTAGGTGCAATAAATTAGTAATGCAAAGTCCAGAGCTCAGTAGTATGAAATGCATAGTGCAGGTGCCAGGAGTACGTAAGGCTGGCCATAGATGGTGCAAATTTCTTTCCTGCAACCACCGGTTGATTCCTCCATCACACAGACAGTACTGACAGAGGAAACCCTCCCGCCGAGACATTGTATTCTCCCTGCAGAAGGGGACGGGGAAGACCGTGATTATTGCTAGCGACTACTAAGGATGAGCTCAGGCGTGTTCGCAACCCGCACGTGCAGAGCCCGCCAGGAAGTCGGCACTGCACAGCGCTAATCCCAGGCAGTGAGACATTTCTCAATCTCTGCAGCCGCGGATCGGGAAAATATCTCACTGAATGCGATTAGCACTCTGCAGTGCTGACTTCCTGGCAGGCTCTGCATGTGTGGGTTGCGGACATGCCTGAGCTCACCCTTAGAGGCTACAGCAGTCGCTAGCAATAGTCCCAAGTAAATCCGGTCCAATCGATCAACTTGGTACATTCTGTCTACTCATACACAGTTCGAATCGGCAACGGTGGCAAACTGCCTATGACTGGCCTAAGGCAGTATTCGGAGATCTAATATGTCATTAGGAGTGGAGGGGGGCAGTAGTAATACAGAGTGCAGGGTTCAGTAGTATGCAACACAAAGTAGTATATAATGCAAAGTTCAGGGGTTAAGAGTCAGGCGTAAGTAATGTAGTATTTAGTATGTAATGCAGAGTATAGAAGTCAGTAGCCTGTAATGCAGAGTTCAGTAGTATATAATGCAGAGTTTTAAGGTCGGCAGTATAACACAAAAGTACAAGGGTCAGTAGTAAGTGAAATAGTTTAGCATAAGTAGCATGTAACGCCGAGCGCAGGGGTCAGTATAAGTAACACAGAGGTAAAAAGTAGGTAATGGAGAGTTCGGCGGACAGGAATAATACACAGTTCCAAAGTCTAGTATGTAATGCAGAGTTTGAGTTCAGCATTAAGTAATAGAGATCTATGACTGAGGGGAGCAGCATCACCCCAAAACACTCACCCGATTCCACCTCTATGAAAACGATTACATTGATCAAAATGTATTGTGCCCCCCCCCACCTCAAAGACTCATTGTCTACTCTTTGGTCAGCATTTGCAGCCCCCTCCATTCCAAACACTGCGTATGGCATATGTATTGAATCACTTTGATATCTGGACATACTTAGGCTTCATGAACACTTAAACTACTTTTACCGCTAGCCGTGAAAAACGCAGAAAATGCAGCAAAATTGCGCCGTGATTTTGCGTGTTTTGCGGCTGGCGGTCAAACATTCCTATCCTGAACGTTATTCTTCCGCATTCAGGAGAGGGGGGGGGGGTTGAACCTCCCCTAACCTCAGCAGCTCCTAAATGATCCTAAAACCCTATGTGTACACGGACTCATAAGCTTTTATGGAGTTGAGTTTAGGAGCTTTGGCAAAAAAAACACCAGAAGCTGCTGCTAGTGTACATGGGGCCTTATAGACTTTACACAGATAATCGTTGCTTAATGTATTTTTTTTTTTTCACCATATGCCTGGTTTGTGATAGCTTTAGGCCTCATGTACACTGCTGCTGGTAAACGGACGTTTAGGAGTAGTTGGGTGTTTTTTTTTTTGGGGGGCCCCTGAACTCTGCTCTACGTTATCTTATCAGTACATATACACGGGGCCGTTTAGGCTTCATGCACACTGGGCTTAAAAAAACGTCTGTTCTCTCAGGAGTAAAAAACGCTCATATATTCACCTGACTTGGAGATCTTAAATCTCAACATAGATTTCATACCACAACCCTTCCGTCATATTACAACACACATTCTGTTAGCTGCAAGACTGAGCATAACAAGACTGTGAAAAACAGACAGGACACTCACACTTGATTTGGTAAACCTCCATTACAGTTATGAAATAACAATGGCCTCCAGCGGAGGTCTTCTAGCTAGAGAAAAGAGCATGGTTACCGTGGTCTGGAGCTGCGAAGTTCCTATAACACAGTATGACTAACCCTTAAGTTTGGTCACGATTTAGCAATAGGTCATGTTTAAGAATTCTCGAATTGTCTAAAGTATATGTTATGCAAAAGGCAAAAGACACAATATACAGCCCTCCCCGAGGTAACAAAAGAGGTCCCATTGGGGGAGCGGGAACCACACTTTCATGGTTAACACATATTTGTATCTAAAGTATAAGCTTTACCTCAGAAATTTCTGTTAGTTTAAACATATACATACATACACATACATACACACACACACGTACATACATACATACATACATATACACACATACATACATACATACATAGAGAGAGAGACCGCGCGAGAGAGCGAGCGAGTTTACGACACCTTGTAATCTGACGTACAATGTATACATGGTTCTATTATAACACAATAAAAAATTATTGATGAAAAAAAAAGCTCATATAGAGTATTTTTTGTACAGAGTTCAGACGAGTTTAGGAGAGTTTTACGTTTTTACTCCCCATTGAAAACAATGGGGCAGCGCTGCGATACCGGCGGCGTTTTGCAGGCGGATTTAACCCCTTTTCGGCTGCTAGCGGGGGGTTAAAACCACCCCACTAGCGGCCGAATAGCGCCGCTAAAACAACGGTAAAGTGGCCCTAAAAATTACCGCTGACGCAGATGGCGGCACAGTGTGAAAGGGGTCTTAACGTCCTAATGTAGATAGACACATAGGATAACATTGAGCTGCTTCTACAGGCAGAACACAAAACTCCTGTAGACGCAATGTTTTTTAAGCCAGTGTGCATGGAGCCGAAGTCGTTTCTAGGCAGTTGAGTTTAGGAGCATTTTTTAGAAAGCAAAAAAATGCGTTCAGGATGGATGTTCAGAGAGAATTGAAATGTCAAATGCCTGTAACAGCCTGTAAACGCGGTAACTCGTATTTCATTTATAGGCGTTTTTAAAGGAGATACATATCTGACCATTTACAATGGAAAAAAAATGCTTCTACACGCAAACGGGTAAATGCAGCAAAACGGACATTTTTAAACATCGTTTACTAGCTGTCAAGTTCCATCGTTCAGGAGAGGTTTTAAAACGTCCCGTGTACACGAAGCCTTAGACCCCTTTCACACTGAGGCAGTTTTCAGGCGTATTAGTGCTAGAAATTGCGCCTGTAAAGCGCCTGAAAACTGCCTCCCATGCCACCCGAATGTGAAAGCATGAATACTTTCACACTGGGGCGGAGTGCTTGCGGGACGTTAGAAAAAGTCGTGCAAGCAGCATCTTTGGGGCGGTTCCCAAAGTGCCCCTGCCCATTGCAATGAATGGGCAGCACTTTCGAATCACCTGAAAAGCGATTCGGAAGCACTGCAACATGGGCATTTTTAACTCCTTCTTCGGCTGCTAGCAGGGGCTAAAAGCCCCCTGGTAGCTGCCGAAAAGCGTCGCTAGAATGAGCGGCGCTTTACCGCTAATACACGGGCGCCCCAGTGTGAAAGGGGTCTTACTCTATAGCACCTTTTGTTGCATGCTATCAGGTTGTGAGATAACCTTTCATTTAGGGCTGCAACTAACAATTATTTTCATAATCGATTAGTTGGCCGATTATTGTTTTGATTAATCAGTTAATAGGCTTAAATAAAAGTGTGGTGTATAATTTAGTTAATATGTTAAGTTTTAAAAAAAAAGCAATTTATTCTTAAATATCTCTATGCAGTGGTAAATATAAATAACCAACTATATGGTTAGGGAGTAAAATCTTTAATCCACTGTGAGAATAACAGACAGAAGAGATATAATGTATATATACTATTAGAGGAGATATATATTATTAGAGGAGATATACAGTATATACTGTTAGAAGAGATATATACTATTAGAGGAAATATACTGTATATACTGTTATGCCCCGTACACATGGTCGGATTTTCCGATGGAAAATGTCCGATCGGAGCGTGTTGTCGGAAATTCTGACCGTGTGTGGGCTCCATCGGACATTTTCCATCGGATTTTCCGACACACAAAGTTGGAGAGCAGGAGATAAAATTTTCCGACAACAAAATCCGTTGTCGGAAATTCCGATCGTGTGTACACAAATCCGACGGACAAAGTGCCACGCATGCTCAGAATAAATAAAGAGATGAAAGCTATTGGCCACTGCCCCGTTTATAGTCCCGACGTACATGTTTTACATCACCGCGTTTAAAATGATCGGATTTTCCGACAACTTTGTGTGACCGCGTGTATGCAAGACAAGTTTGAGCCAACATCCGTCGGAAAAAATCCTAGGATTTTGTTGTCGGAATGTCCGAACAAAGTCCGACCCTGTGTACGGGGCATTAGAGGTTGAATCTAGTAAATATCATCAGACTCAGACCAAATTTTTTTATTTAAAAGAAAAAAAAAAAAAAAAGTTAAAGATGGTTTTGCAGATTTTCAAACAGAACTGTAATATATTATATGCTGGCCATACAAAAACAATGTCTTCCTTCAAAAAAAAAAAAAAAAAAAAAATACAAAAAGTTTTTTTTTTTTTTTTTTTTAAATTTTAAGAACGTTCATTCGATTTTCCAATCGTTTGTGGTTGAAAACAAATGTCGATTTGACCCCACTGTGACGGGAAAATTTAGAAATAACAGAAAACTTCTTGGTCAAAGGAATTTTCAGACAGCGTATGTGGTTTTTGTTCAGAAATGACATTAGTTTTGAAACAGAATGTTAAAAGCAAGTGTAAATTTCAAACAACATTCTTTCATTCATTTTTCGTATAAATAATCTCATCTAAAAAATTAATTCGTGTTGCCAGCATAAAGCTCGGTACACACCTATGCAGTTTGCTTTTGATCTGTTTCTGCGGTGCTTTTTGCTGTGCATTTTGATTTTTTGCGCACATGATTTTGCTGCGTTTTTTGCATTTTTTTTATGCCTTTTTTTTGGCCAATTTGTTGTTGGGCAGATTTTAAAAAGAAAAACACAAATTACTGCAAAAACGCACTACATGCTTTTCTGCAGTTTCTCCACTGAAGTATATTGAACAAAAAAAAGCACCGCTTTAACGTTGAAAAAAGTCCCTGACCCTTTCCAAATACGCAGCAGCTGAAAAAAATCAAACATGTGAACGTTAAATGAACTGTAGTGTGTTTCTGCAAAAAGCACCAAAAAACACATGGGTGGGAACCAGGCCTAAGACGTTTAGTAACATAATGGGATAAAAAAAAAAAAAAAAATAGCCCTTTATAGTACAAAGAGCAAATAATCGCTACTGTAAGGGGTTCATTTTTTACTGTACAACAGTGAAAGTAATATTTACAGTTGCGATTATTTGCTCTTTTTGTACTAAAAAGGGCTCATTTTAGTTTTTTTTAACCCCATTATGTTGCTGGCCGATTAATCGATTATGAAAATGGTAATCGATTCATTTCATAATCGATTAGTTGTTTCGGCCCTACTTTCATTACATTATTCTAGTGACAGACTTATAATAAAAAATGCTTTCGTTTAAGCAATATAACATGGCCATTTGCTGCTTTAGAAGTGTATTTTCAAGAAAGGCTGTGACACATGAATGCTTCGAAGTCTTTAGATTGAATGTTTACTGACTGGTTAAGCAAGATCCATCAGTAGGAGCCCTATTTGCTCTCCCATTGTAATGAGATGTTCTCTGTGTGGGTGGTTAGTGAGGCCTTTGAAGTTTATGTAGGTCACAACCTCTAAGCATCCTGCATACAGTGTAGTATTTGTAGGCAAAGGCCGACATTCTTTTCTGTAATCACAGCCAAATACTGCTTTGTCCAGATATGCAATTACAACACTTCATTGTGGAAGATGATGCAAAGTCACATTTAATGTCCACAGTGCTATCACAAGGAACCATGGATCCATACAAAGAAGCTTAAAGATAACTATTGTCTCTATTTATAATGCTGATACATTACAGGGTTGTATTCAGGGCTTTTTTTTCTCAAACAATAGGTGCTGGAACTCAACCATGAACCCCCAAAACCCTCCACCCACACACACCCTCCAAATCACATCAAATAGTGGGTGTGGTCAGTCACATTTTTACAAACAGTAGGAGGGTCTTAAAGTGGAGTTCCACCCACTTTTACAACTCTTCAGCATCCCTCACTAAACTGTGCACTGTAAACGAATTGCATATTTTTAAATTTTTTTTCTCAGCACCTGCTGTATTCATTTTTCACTTCCTCCTCCCTGGCCGCGGCCCATCGCATCATTTCCTGTTTGTAATGCCTTCTGGGAAGGGGCGGCAACTTCCTCTGACACCCCCGTTGCTATGGAAACCTGACCTGAAACCTATTACATTGCTTGTGCTGCACTGAGCATGTGCGAGATCTGCAAGGCTGAGATCCAGGAAGAAATACAGTCTGGCTTCAGATGCCCACACTTAAGATGGCCGCGGCCTGCTGTAAGTTTGTTATTTTATAAACTATAGCTATAAACTAAAAAAACAGACCTTAGTTTACAGACTAACTTTACTAGAATACATTAAGCTTGTGTATTATAGGGGTATTTTTATTTAAAAAGTATAATTTCGGCCGGAACACTACTTTGAAGGGGCATTAAATATCAGGATTGCATTACATACAGAGTGCAGTGTTCAGGGGGGTTACCCAGAGTGCAGAGCTGTCACTTGTATTGTGATTGTGGTGAGCAGACCCCCCCCAAGGGTCTGAGCCAGAGGTGGTGGAACTGAGTTCCACCAAGTTCTCCCTGAAAAAAAAGCCCTGGTTGTACTGCTCCTTGATCCTGCCAAGTTTTCCTTTCTACTTGTATTAGATGGCCCCCTCAGAGTTTGGCCGCCATATTCGGATTGAGGGTAGCTCCTTTCCTTGGTAGGGTTCAATGGAGCCACCCTTGCATTCATGCTCCCAGCTGGCGCCTGTGGACACTACATTTGCCCATAAAAAAAGGATAGCTGGGCAACAAGCTAAGATAATCAGGGCACAAGCCCCCTACCTGGAAATTCAGGGAAGCGGTGCTCTGGGACCTGGAGCCAGTGGTAGTGTGCAGATCGCTAGGTAAGTGTTTGTACACACACTAAGATAATTATGTACAGGACAAGGTTTATTAAAATATTAACATATTGAGCATTTACTATTACTTCAAAGGCTTAGGGTAAAACATAATATTACCAGCTTAGCAATCTTCTAGCAACTACAAAGCAGTGGCCTTCTATGCAATGAAGATGAGGATATAGGGAAGGGTTTGTAGTTCAAATCAGAAAATCAGCCTAAAGGTGACAACACTACTACTCCACAGATACAGTGCAGTTAGTGTGGTCATCCCATGACAAGAAATGTGTATTTGGCAGGATCACTAGTTAAAATATAAGAAAAAATAAATAAATGAAGAAAATGAAATCCATATCATCTAAAGACTGGTAAACTGTATGAATTCTTGTTTTTTGGTTTACATACACAAAACTCTACATTGTCCTTCTTCTCCCTGTGGCTCGGCGAGCACAGCCCCCTATTACCAGAAAAGATGTGATAGAAAACACAGGATGAGCAGAGCTCCTCGGATCTGGCTGCCAGATGGAGTTTGGTTCTCTATGAGTCAGCAGCAGAGGCATCCAGCATGATCAGGATGACGTTGACAAGACTCCAGTGCAAGATGTGGAATTCACATTTCAGCAGAATAGGAAATGCTGCAGCCAGCAGGGTATCCGAGTCCTTACACATAGAGGAAAGGAAATACTAAATAGACATTATGCAGCATAAAAAGAGATCACATTATGCAGCATAAAAAGGTATGTAATACTAATCAAATATATAACCTGGAACCAAAATCATTCAATGATCATTACACAAGATCTGTCCTGTATACATTCAGTAAGGCTGGGCATACACGGGGGGTGGGGAAAGACATCCCACCGGGAGAAGACAGTGATTATTACTAGCGGCTATAGCAGCCACTAGCGATAATCGCAAGAGAATCCAGCAGGCTGGTTGTACCCTCATTGATCGGATAACTTGGTACATGCACCCTGCCCATTAACGATATGGCCGGCCTACCTCATTAACAAATAGTACAGTATGAACAGAAGCTGATACAACATATAGGTTTTTAACCGGTTAGCGACCGCCCACCGTGGAAATACTGCGGCAGGGCGGCCGCTCTGTGCCAGATCATCTACCTAGTACATGATCTGACACTTCCAGGTCTGAACAGTGGGAAAAGGAAAATGCCGCTCCAGGCGAGTGATGGGACCACGTAGGCTGGTGAATGGACTCCTCCCAAGGGTGCTAGCCTCGGCTCGCCGACCGTGCAATAAGGTAGAAAGAAATGGATGGCTCTTTAATGTAAAATCCAAAACATGAATGACACCACAGGATAACAAAGCAAGTACAGGTAAACGCGTTTCATACAGCGACGCTGTGCTTATTCATTACCTAATGAATACTAATTAATGCAATGAATAAGCGCAGCGTCGCTGCGTCATTCATGTTACGGATATTACATTAAAGAGACTTATCATTTACCTTGGAGTGCAGCCATCCATTTCTTTCTACCTCCAGGTCTGACACCGCCGGGATCTGCCGATCGTTCATGAGTAAGGCAGAACGGCGGTCTGCCTATGTAAACAAGTGAGTTCTGTGAGAGGGGGAAGGTGTTGATCCTGTGTTCCTGACAAGCAGTAACACATATCTTTACATTTCCCCAGTCAAAGCACATCCACCACAGTTAGTAAGAACACCCAAGGAACACATTTAACCCTTTGATCGCCCCTGATGTTAACCCCTTCCCTGTTAGTGTCATTAGTACAGTGACAGTGCATATTTTTTTAGCACTGTATTAGTGTCACTGGTCGCCAAAAAGTGTCAGTTAGGTGTTGGATTAGTCCGCCGCAATAAATTTCGCAGTCCTGCTATAAGTTGCTAATCACTGCCGTTACTAGTGTATTTATATATATATATATACACACATACATACACACACACACACATACATACACACACACCATGGTTTGTAGACGCTATCACTTTTGCACAAAACAGTCAATATACATGTATTGGGTTTTTTTTTTTTTTTAATCAAAAATATGTAGCAGAATACATATTGGCCTAAATTGATGAAATTCGATTTTTTACATTTTTTTTTTTTTATTGGTAATGTTTTATAGCAGAAAGTAAAAAAAATGTTTGGTTTTTTTTTTACCAAATTGCCTTTTTTTGAATATAGCGCTAAAAATAAAAACCACAGAGGTGATCAAATACCACCAAAAGAAATCTCTATTTGTGGGAAAAAAAAGGACAATTTTATTTGGGTACAGTGTCACATGACTGCACAATTGTCAGTTAAAGTAACGCAGTGCCGTATTGCAAAAAATGGTCATGAAGGGGGTAAACCTTCCGGAGCTGAAGTGGTTAACCCAAGATTCACATGTTTTTCTAACTGGATTAATTTGGAAAACTGTGTGAATCTTGGGTAAAAGTTGTCCGAGATAGTTTATAAACAAACAGACAGACCCCCATCTAGTTATACCAGTGTGATTTGAGTGTAACTAAAAAACATGTTAGACTTCCTAGTTAGGACCGCTGTTGATGGGTTTTGGTCCATGACATTAGTTTAAGACTCCTTAAGGATTTAGAATTTACCGACAGGTGCATTTGACTTGCAGTAGATATGTTTTATGTGGGTTTAGCAGTTTACTGACGTGAACAAAATCCCATTGACACAGGCCCTTAGGCTGGCCATACATGGTTAGATTTTTATTGTACAGATCCCTCCATCTATGCTAAAGGATATCAGGCGAGAGGAGGCCAACGGGGCCACCTACGTAGCCAATTTCTCATAGGTGAGTTTAGGCTAGCCATATATGTATTTATTATAGGTACTTACAATCTAAGGTCCCTAACTCACATTCACACAGTAGGGCCAATTTAGACAGGAGCCCATTAACCTACCAGCATGTCTTTGGAGTGTGGGCACAGGGAGAACATGCAAACTACAGGCAGGAAGCGCCATGGTTGGGATTCGAACGGGCGACCTGAGTGCTGCTAGGCACAAGTGCTAACCACTTAGCCACTGCGCTGCCCATGTATGTATAGATTTCTCTTGAACAAAAGAAAAATAAAATTGATTCCTCCGTCCATGCTGTTTTGCAATCTGCACTAATGGCTACTATATTTAGACAGCTGCAGTACCATTGTCAGAATACCCAAACAGCGACTGCACCCCTGATAGGATGCAGTCCCTGCAGGGGTTGAGCGATTGCCGATAGGGCCACCCATGGCTCAAATTTTCAGTGGATTTAGCACAGATAACCCACAAGAAGGCAAAAATCCTTCTCAAGCCTGGTCTAATTTGCTCCAATAGGGAAAACACTGCCTTGCCGATTCCCTAAGGCAATCAGATATTCCATGAATCATCAATTCACAGCAGTATTACATTTTAATAATTAGTAGTAATTAGTGACATTTAACTGGACTTGTAATGTTGAAGACGTTTCGTAGTTTATCTAAGCCGTTTCTACAAGGGTTTAGACAAGCTACAAAACATCTTCTACATTACAGAAGAAGTCCGGTTAAATGCCCCCAACTAGTTCTAGATATACCATGACCTGGGTAAAGAAGAACCTTCATGCTCAGTTCACACTGGTGGATGCGGGAACTACAGCGATTCCTGTGCGGGTTCCCACATCGCATCTGAATCGCAGGCTCTCTGTGAACCAATGTGGGTGTCAATATAAAGTTAATGATACCCCCAAATCGGTTTGCAGAATGCAGTGCGAACTGTGGAATCAAATCGCATGGGTCTGAACGCCCATGTGAAAAAAAGGGTCCTGCACCATTTTGGTGCCAATGCGATTTCAGCCAAATTGCATGGCTGAATTCGCATTGCACAGACATTGCATGTGATGTGCACAGGCATGAGGTGCGAATCACATGCGATGTCTGGAATTGCACCAGTGTGAACCCAGCCTCAAAAGACATTTTGATAATAGATAGTTTTAGGGCTCATGCTCACTGGAACTTCTTTTCCTCTAGAAACAAAGGGGTTTGATTTACTAAAACTGGAGCATGCAAAATCTGGTGCAGCTCTGCATTGAAACCAATCAGCTTCCAGGTTTTATTGCCAAAGCTTGACTGAAAAAGCTGTAAGAAGCGGATTGGCTTCTGCACTATCCAGCTTTAGGCTCCGTTCACACCTAGGCATTTTTTTTGCTCTAAGCCTCAGCTCTAGAAACACCCAACAGGACAAATCCCATTCATTTCAATGGCCTCTGTTCACATCTGAGCGTTCTGTCGCTTAAAGCGAAACGCCAGTCGCCTAAAAAAGTACATGAGCTGTTTTGGCAGATTACAGGCGTTTTACTGCTTTTACATTGATGACCTTTTAACCTTGAAAACAACTGTACAAAAACGCTGCAAAAACGCCTGAAAAATAGCAACGCCTAGATGGGAATGGAGCCTAAGTAATTAAAACCCCAAAGTGTGCCATTGTCATCTGTATTGACCTTTAGGCTCCTTTCACACTTGTGCAACTTGTGTGACTCAAAGTCGCAGGACATGTGAAATGCCATGCATCTCTATGAGAGCCATTCCAAATGACACTATTGAAGTCACTGCGACTTCAGAAAAGGTTCCTGCACTACTTTGATGTGACTTTGACACAATTTCAATGCCAAAGAGTGAAAAAGTCTTATGAAAGTCACTTCAAAATCATATCAAAGTCAAACTCCAAAGCTGCACTGAAAATCACACAATATTGGAGTCGTCTAGTATGAAAGGAACCTTAGTTGTTCACGCTTTAGCAGAAAAAAAAAAAAAGGTCTAAAAGCACTCAGTTTGGGGTGTATATAAAACAAATCTTCATACTTACCTCTATGCTTAACATTGGGGTGATGCTGCCCATGTTGGCTCTAAGACCAACAGCTGAGTGTTCACATGCCCAACGATCGATCAGCTGTCCGTCCGCTCAGAGGAGAGAGCAGTGGATTGTCAGTCACCACTGTCTGCTCTCCCCCTCCAGTGCTCACTGGAGTCCTGGGCAGGAGAGGGGGCAGGTGCTTAGAGAGAGCTGTCAATGAGGCAGATGGGTGGATCCTGACAATATGGTCGGGATCCTTCCAGAGCCTGGAGCTGTTCTGTGGCATGAGCTGATAGCGGACAATAGCCTGCTATACGCGGACTCTAGGTCACAGGAGAGCAAACGTGCACCCCTGTGATCCCACAAGAGCAGTATGGACAAAAAAAGCTTTGGTCATACTTCTTTTACCTAAAAACATATTTCCCTGGTTGTTTTGTTTTATCAATTTTTTCCAGATTTGATATCTACAATCCCTTCTGTATGACTACATTGCAAAAATCAATGACAATAACAGGATACGCCACCCAACAGTAATCTGATGGTGTCCGAGCTTATGAAGTTGAGGTTAACAGCTCCCTTACATGATAAATGTTTGGGCCTGTTTGGTTGCACAGACTCAAACCCTTCATCATGGGTGAAGGTCACATGCTCCCCCATACCAGCAGTCTCTGGGTATTTTGATGTAGAACTAAATGGAGAAGCTGAGTTGCAAAGAAGGAAACAAAAGTAAAGTAAAAGTGTGTTGCACAAAATGAGCAATGTGACATTGAGGCAACTTTAGGTCCTCATGCACACAGGGCGTTAGAAAAAATGGAGCTGCAAAGCCAATACCGATGCCAGGAAAAAGCAGCTGTAAAAAATGCGCTTTAAGTAGCTTTTTGCATTGGCGTTAAAGTGCATTTATCTGCGTTTCTTTGCCTCTTCTAATTTCCACTCCCAAATACAATTACTACAGAGCACAAGTCGCATGACATGTCAAAATCAATGGTTCCCTGTCAGAGCCATCCTAACTGATCCAACTTTCATCCCATTGATTTGAATGGAAGTCGTATCCAAGTCGGATTCCGACTTGTGGCATGCGACTTATGCTTTGAGGATCTTGAAGGGGAACACCACAATCCATTCCAGACCCCCATCAGAGCATGCAGCCCGGCAGGTTAGGAAAAGGGGGGGGGGGCTTTGGACTATACCAGGCCACATGCCAGCAGCAGAGGAAGAACACACCACCAGAGAGAAGGAATGTTGGAGCTATCCCATACTCATTCACATAGGGGTGGGGCATGCTCTGGGGGCCCCCCCTTGTTAAAGACCCCCACAGCCACCAGCCAGGGTTGTGGGGGAAGAGGCCCTTGTCCCCATCAACATGGGAACAAGGTGCTTTAGGGTGGGGGCACAGAGCCACCCCCTGCCCCAAAGCACCCATCCCACCCATGTTTAGGGCATGTAGTCTGGTATGGTCCAGGAGGGAGGGGTGGGGGTCGCTCGCTCACCTTTTTTATTTTTTTTTCACAGTGGGGTTTCCCCTCCAAATGGGTGGGGGGGGGGGTCCACGTTATTTATTCTCTTCATTTTGGCGTGGGGTTCCCTTTTAAGACCCATACCAGACTCAAAGGGTCTGTTTTTTTTTTTTTGGCATAGGATTCCCACTCAAGCTCCTCAGAGCACAAGTCACATCATGATGATTAGAGATCGACCGATATGGCTTTTTCTCTGGCCAATGCCATAGATTTCGAAATCGGGGCGGCCGATGGCCGATATATGATGCCCATTTTTGCGGCCGCTTTTTCTTTTTTTCCCTCCCTTCATCTCATAAAACGCACCCACTCCCACTCCACTGCCCCCTGCTTGCTCCTGTCACTCTACCACACACTTGAGGTCCTCAGTACATATGGCACCGATTGACACTGGCAGGCGGCACTGACAGTTGGCACTGATTGACACTGGCAGGTGGTACTGATTGGCACTGGCAGGTGGCACACTGAGCTGATATAGTGTAACTGTGTGTGAAACTGACATATGTAATTGAATGTCGAGAGAGACCAGCTGTCAAAATTCAGCAGTGAGGTCGGGGGTGGGCGGGACCCAGCAGCTATCAAACACCAGCCAATGATTGGGCTGCTTAAGAAAGGGGGTGGAGCCACATACACGCAGTGGCCCGCCCAGATCCCATCCCATTGGCTGGGTCCCACCCACCCCCGACATCAACGCTCAAATTTGACAGCTGGTCCTTCTCTGCATTCAGTTACAAGTGTCAGTTTCACACACACTCAGTGGCCCGGGCAAGCGTCGCACTGCTCTGCCAATGGAGTGTGGGGAAGGGAGGAGGAACACTTTTGGGCACGGTGTGGTCAGTGTTAAATATCGGCCTAATTTGGATAATAAATCGGCCGATTTCTCAAAAATGGCCAAATATCGGCTAATATATCGTCCGACCTCTAATGATGATGATCCGACTTGGATGCGAATTCCATGCAAATCAATGGGCTGAAAGTCGGATCAGTTCAGACAGCTCTCATAGGGAAACATTGATTTTGATAAAAAAACAAAAACAAAAAAAAAAAAAAAAACGCTTGACTCGGCTTAATGCTGTATCCAGCGTTAAGCCGCGTCAGAGGTTTTTACAGCTGCAACGCTTGTCTTCAGAACGGGTTGGCCCTGGATTTTTTTTTGCAGTTTGAAAACGCCTATGCCACTTACAGCTCCTAAAAACCTATGTGTGCATGAACACATAGAACATGGAGAGGGGTTTTTTAGCTGTAAAAAAAAAAATCTGATGCCGGTAAAAAGCGGCTGTAAAAACGCCCTGTGTGCATGAGGCCTAAGAAGTAGAGGTTTGACAACATATCTCTTGAAACAGGTTTTCACGATGCATGCCAACTCTTTGCAACTCTGCTTCTAAAGCAGAGTTGCAAAGAAGCAGAGTTGAAGCAGAGTTGCAAAGAGTTGGCATGCATTGTTCTAATCAAATATTCAGAGAACCTTGACTGCAACACAATAAAGAAACCCTTTAAATATCTTCTAAAAAAGCCACTGCATATAAGAAAAGCGTATTGCACCAATTAGGACAGCCAATAAAACTATATTTTCCCGTAAAGTATCCGTGCACGCCATCTCCTCCAATCAAAACAGTCATGTTCAAAGTATGCAATAAGGAAGTAGAGTTTATAAAGCAGACAGCTATTTATAGACCCTTTAAATGGCAGACATGGAAAAGTGAAGAATTACTGGGTGATCACATGAGAATTACTTAAGTTTGTATTTATGAATTCTTATTTGGACTGAACTTGCTAACAAGCCAAAAAGCTCATGCTTGCCGAGATGGATCCGATCAGTTTTGGGTGGCTTGATAAATATATGGATACAACGGAAAGCTACTGTACTTCTATAAATAATCAATAGCGTAGAACCAGTGTGAGGAGGTGGGTGACTGGCCAGAACACAAAATTATCATTCTGATTTAGGGTGGGTTCACACTGGTACAACAAGTGCTCCGATATTGGAAGCACATGTCGCATGACGTGTATAAGCCAATGGTTCCCTATGAGAGCCATCCTAACTGGTCCGACACAAGTCGGTCCGTCTTTGAAAAAGGTTCCTGCACTACTTTGGCCCTACTTCAGCCCATTGAATATCACTGAAGTCGTATCAAAGTAGAATCCTTGCCCTAACCATCCGATTTGCGACATCCGACATGGTGATTACAGCAACAGGAAAAGGAATTTATCTCACACTGATTGTTTTGATTGGTCAAAGGACAAGTCAGACTATCTCAATGTCAGAGAAAAATCTTATCTTGTTCATTCAAGTCGAATGGAAGTAGGACCAAAGTAGGACCGATGTCGCAGGGCAAAGTAGGATGACAGTCGTACAACAGTTGTGTCGTACCAGTGTGAACCCAGCCTTAGCCCTGCATCTGATAGACCAGACTTTCTAAACTAGGGTTCCTCCAGAGGTCTCTAGGGGTTCCTTGTGCAATGAGCGACTTCTGCCTCTCAGATGAGTAACCGCTGGACACCAATCATCTTTTAGCTATCTGTAGGGTGGGATTTTCTGAATGACTACAAATGTAGGGAATGTTCTTCCCAGTGATCATCACACTAATGAACTATGAGTAATAGATATAGTAATTATTAGTAGGGGTTCTCTGTCACTGGAAAGCTATTTCAAGGGTTCCTCTATGTTGAAAAGATTCAAAAAGGCTGTGCTAGACTATGGGGCCAATTTATACAAGCAGTGTTACCCCAGCCAGACTAACGCTTTTCATAAAGAAATTATTCTAGCACTTTTTATAAAACAGCTGTGTGCTTTCCAATTTGCTTGCTTACGACCTCTGAAGAGAAACCCATTCAACTGAATGAATAGGAGGGGGAATGGGCAAAGGAGTCTTATCACATCTGCCAAAGTCATGTCATCGAGTGCGGCTTCTATCATGGAGTGTACTCTGCAGGCTCCACATTGTGCTATGTATTTTTATAAATGAGGAAAGCAGGAGCCACTCTACTCATAAACATAAGCAACTACTTACCTCTTCACACATAAGTCATTGTGCCTAGTACTGCTCGTCTCTATTCATGTCCAACCACCATCGCTCACTGCGCAGGTCTGAATTGTACCACATGACCTGTGGGACAAGTGCACCACCTATATGTTCAACATAGAGATGAACGAAGCTGCCAAATGTGAAGTAAGCATTGGTCAACACCAGGGCCAAAGACATATCTGTGAAAAAATCCATGTCTACCTATGTATACTCATCTTCTAGCCCTCTAAATGGAAGATACAGCTGAAACATCAATTTCGACATTTGGAGAAACATGCACACATTGGAATTCCAATTTTCCACTAGTATGAACATCTGTTTGTACACTTCCCTCACGTGATGTCCTCCATGGCCCCCATAAAACACATGCAAAAGGGGTTAAGGCTTTACAATGCTGTATGATAAACAACTACATAGAATGTCGCTATGGAAGAAGCTGCAAATGAGGCAAAGGTCCTGGATTTACATCAGTGTCTTAACAGTGAACTCCAGGATAAGCACTTTTTAAAAAAAAAATACATGACATACAGTATGTGCATTGTTACTTCTTGATGTGCTTTGGAGTATTTCTTCTAGATCTGTACAGTAATCCAGTGTGAGACTTTTCCTTTGTGTAGGAGCTTCCTGTAATAAAGGCCAGTCACTGCTCTCACACCTTGGGCAGAATGACTGGCCTTGTCTTCACCCACCTCTTGTAGCTTTTCAGGCAGCCTGTAGGGGGGTGGAGACGCCTAGGCTATGTGCAGCACAGTGATGATGTCAATGCCACTTATGTGGTATTATTTCAGTTTTCAAAGGTATTTAGTTCACAAAAAGTGAGAACAGGGCAACAAAGCTAATAAAGGGTCTGGAGGATCTTAGTTATGAAGAAAGGTTGCGAGCACTTAACTTATTCTCTCTGGAAGAAGAGAAGCTTGAGAGGATGTGATTTCAATATACAAATACCATACTGGTGACCCCACAATAGGGATAAAACTTTTTCGTAGAAGGGAGTTTAACAAGACTCGTGGCCACTCATTAAAATTAGAAGAAAAGAGGTTTAACCTTAAACTACGTAGAGGGTTCTTTACTGTAAGAGTGGCAAGGATGTAGAATTCCCTTCCACAGGCGGTGGTCTCAGCGTTGGGCATCAATTAGTTTCAAGAAACTATTAGATAAATACCTAAACGACAAGAAGATACAGGAATATGCAATGTAATACTGACATATAATCACACACATGGGTTGGACTTGATGGACGTGTGTCTTTTTTTCAACCTCACCTACTATGTAAAAAAGTGGATTATTCTTCCTCTGTAGCTATTAAGGAATATTTATTTCAATAAAAGTTTTTGTTCCAAGTTCACCTTTAAAGAGATGTTCTGTGTAGGGCTGAATTAGAAGACCAAGGACTTTCTTACCGGCTATAAACCTTTTTGCATACTGCAGTGCTACAGCTGCACAGCAATAATATGCAATTACTGTATAGTTTGAAAGTTATTAAATTACGTCGTAACCTGGGTTAGATTAGCCTTTACTTCCACATTAAGAATAACCAGAAGACAACACTAAATATTAAGATCAAGCCAAAATGTTTGGTTGCAGGTAATGGAGGTAATTTTACAAGAAAATTCAAGGCAAGGGTTTGGACTCTCAGGAGCAACGTTCTCATCATTGTAAGCCAGTCTATTCAAGTCGGCTGGTTTTATTTTTGTGTATTCAAACAGCAAATAATATCCACCCACAAAATAAAGTGGTAATTTTTCTGTAGAAGGAGGAAATACCTGGTACATTATAATTATCAATGTTTAATGTCAATAATACAAGATTCTGTGTCCTTCAATTGGACAATGACACAGGCCACGTGTCTGCTCACCAAGATGAACTCCAAGCCCTTGTCACATATACAGTACCAGAATATTGACTTAGAACACGCACCTGTGAAATGTCTTTTCAAGAACATTCAAGATAGCCATACAAGACTCCGTGATCTCTTATTCAGCCACTGGGCTAAATAACATGGATGGGAAAAACTCCACTGTCAGCTATTGTATTTAGGCCCCCGCAGCCGCCTGAATACAAGAACAATGACTGCACCAGATGTCAAGCCAATCATTTTCCACTCAGCAAAGTCAACTTTTTAATAACTTGTCAAGTGGTGCTTGATGGACCACTTATGGCTCCTGCTGAATCATTCAAAATTCAAGCAGTATTTGGCGAGCCTTGCACAGTTACTATATCCAAAACTGTCTGTGGCGCATGCTGGGAACCTTCTGCAGTGGCAAGCAAAGATCCATGTTCTGATATACAATTCATTGCAGGCCATCTCCAAAATCATCAGTCAGTACAAGCCTATCACAGCTGCTGAAAACTTGGAATCTTCTCTCGTGGTCCCTAATGGCCAACATGTGGCCCTTTAGCACCTTATGTACCATACAGCCCTCAGCATGGCTGAGCTGTTAAGTCTAAAGGGGTTCTAAAGCTTCCCAGTATGGCCAGGCGACCTGTGAACTGTGCACAGAGCTTGGGAATATTAGAGCAGGTTGCTTCATTTGCACAGTAATACCTTATTCACATGTGTGCTTGGGCTGCAGGCTGCAATTTCCTGCGGGAGACCCAGAAGGGTTTCCACAAAGTGCTGCGGACAGGAAATACAAAGAAATGAGAGGCTGACAGTGCCCGCAGCCATGTATGACCCTTCACATGCAACTGAACGGGCAGCATTTACCTGTGGGTGATCAGCCATAGCTAACTCTAGTTGGTTAAATTATGTGTGAAAGTCCATGAATGGTTGCGGCTTCTAAAGAAACCCAGCTGGGTCTCCTGCAGGAAATCATAGTCTACCCCTAAATGCACATGTGAACGAGGCTACATTTTGTAGTCTCAAACTTTGGTTTGAACTGGTCCCAAAGCTCAAATTTAACATGATGATTGTATATGTATTGCTAGATTAATCATTTCTTTAGCTCTGACAACATTGGTTCCGGCTTTCCTCCGGAATAGCGATGTGTGTTGCAATAGCACACAAAAATATGGGTCACTCACTGTTGTATTATCAAACATATGTGGGGTGTATTGCACATTATTATAAAACAATTCAAAGAGACAAAAAAGGTCCTATGAGCTGATTATTATTACAAGACCCTGTGGATATGTGAAATGACAGCCTCAGCCTGGGCTCCAGCCAAGCCATGCCCAACCCCGACGTGTTTCACTTTGCTCCAAAACTTAAATCCACATGATTAAGCTCTGGGGCAGAGTGAAACACGTTGGGGGCGTAGCTTGGCTGGAGCCCAGGCTGAGGCTGTCATTTCACATATCCACAGGGTCTTGCAGTGATGTGCGGCACATTGGACCTTTTTTTGTCTACTGTATCATTGGAGCCGGGGTGAGCTTTGTCCTTGCCAGCACTCCCAGCGGTGTACTACAGAAGAAGATCCAATTGGAGCCTTGAATGACACCCCCTATTTATTGTCTAGTCATTCCAAAATCATTACTATTAATACGATGTACCTTTTCTCTGACCACCCAGTGAGTCCTTTATTGCACTTGGCTGGAGGCAACAGCAACACAGAGATGTGCTTCCTCCAAAATACTCAGCTGTGTTTGTATTGCATGGTAACAGGATGTGCTGCAATTATCTTGTCACTCCAATGAAAAGATTGCTGGATTTTGCAATACAGCAATTGAACAACAATGTGCATAACTACATAAACCTTAAAGAGGAATCTCACTCACGGTCTAAACCCAGTTAGAAATAAAAAAAACTTAGTAGTTCATAGTTCAAAAGCACTCCCACCCCGACAGCACCCTCATAGTTAATAGTGATCTAGCGCATGAACAGACATGCCATGAGTCTTTTCCAGGTCAGCAGGACCAGGCAGATACTCCCGTGATGCGTCTGCGCTAGATCCCCAAACATGCACAGACACCCCACAGCATGTGTGTGCGAATGTCCGATATCTCACAGACAGGCTCCAAGAATGGCTGTCGCATCCCAGGAGGCAGCTTGCAAGATGTCACACATGCCATGAGGTCTCTGCCAGAAAACTGGATAAAAGGAGACCTGTGGCATGTGCACATGCAAGGAGGCTATGATGGTATCCTGGCCTAGACTTAGATTTAGCAAGTATAAAAAAAAAAAACAAAAAAAACAAAAAACGGACATATATAAAAAGGGAGCAGTTTTACCTGCTGTATTTCTATCCATTCATTCTGAGATTTATAGTCTTGCCAGATAATACAAACCTGCGGGCCTGACTTTTCAATCTGCAGTTATGTGTTCTCCCTTCCTACAACCTGCGACTGGACAACGAATGAGCAGCAGCAGAGAGAGGAGCTCATCTGTTTCCTCCACTCTCCTATTAGCATGCTTCTGATTGGTTCCTTGTGCTGTTTCTCCCTCTCCCAGTCAGAAGCATGATAATAATAGGAGGAGAGTACTCTCAGCTGCAAAGAACTGGTACTACAAACCAGTTCTTTGCAGCTGAGAGATTTAATTGTTCTTTGACAGCATCCCTATGTGCAGCAGATAGAAATCAATGTCCTGGTTAAGAGATATCAGCAAGAAGTAGTTAAATAGCCAATGCAGCCCTAGCCTAAGGTCTCACTCATACCGGTTTATGTCTGGTGTGATAAAAAAAGAAATCTCGCTTGCTGTATATTTGATGCGCTTTCATACACGGTATATAGGGTTCAATGGTAATGTGCCTAAAAACGCAACACACCTAAAAGTCACTGCACTGATGTGAACTGGCCCCAAGTCAAATTAGGATACTTAGGCTATAAAGCAGAAGTCCTGGAAATATCTTTATTACCAACTTGGCACAATACACTTAACCAAATCTGATATTCTGAGGCCACTGTGGATGCTGAATATCGTTGTAGTAGCCTGTGCTACATAAAGTGATAGCCGTGATTATCCAGGTCCTGCTCAAGTAGTTTCCCCTCTGCAGATTGAACAAGGGGGTCGCTTGCTCCGCACTTCCACCATTCAGAGAACGCCTTGTGTTAATTTCAATAAACACAAGGCTTCTCTGATTGGTTGAGGTGAAGAGTAGACTACATATATGACCTGCTTTAATCAGAAGCATATAACGACTGCAGCTGGCACAGCAGAATCTACAGAAGGTGGTTTGTAGGGTCGTTATCATTAGTGCACTGCGATTTACACAAGCTGGACCTGTAAAATCGTAATTCATTAATTTTGTTGCCTTATAAATTTAACGGGTATCCTAGCTAGCTAATTTTTATCATTAATACGGCACCATTAGAACAATGTTTTTTTCGGATGGCACAACAAAAGCAGGTGAAAGCTGCTTATAAAACCAGACTATCAAGGGATCCCATCTCTAATCTCTAATTACTGCTTGCTAGAGCATATGGAAAATTCCCAACGCTGCAAAAATCTCTGCAACTGAGCTCCAGACAGTGGGTAGTGTTGCCAGCACACTAAAATCCTCATTAAAAAAATAAACCTTACCAAAGGAAGTCACCCGCTACCAAAGGAGGTCAACCGCTACCAAAGGAGGTCAACCGCTACCAAAGGAGGTCACCCGCTACCAAAGGAGGGCTACCAAAAGGAGGTCACCCGCTACCAAAGGAGGTCACCCGCTACCAAAGGAGGTCACCCGCTACCAAAGAAGACGTGGTCCAACTATTCTCATACCTATGGATAAAAAGTATTGATCATTTCAGCATACATACTACACAATGTAGACTGGTCAAGACAGAGAGAACATGGTATGGGATTACAAAGTGGGCAGGCACTTCTGGCCAACCTCTGATCATCTCTTACCAATAAGTAAAAGTTACCAGAAATAATCAGGGTCTCTGATCAGCAGATAAGGGGGAGAAGAAATGCCTATGACCAAGACTGCTCTGTCCAAACTGGCTGCACCAGAACATGTTTCTGTGTACATATGTCAGTCTTATATCCATCATGGCAGATACCAATACAGTATAAACAGCGCTTCCCTGATGGCAGTGGCCTTTTTTGGCAGGATATTGCACCCTGCCACACTGCAAAAATGGTTCAAGAATGATTTGAGAAACACAAAGAGTTTGGAGGCGTTGACTTGGCCTCCAAATTCTCCAGATCTCAATGCAATTAAGCATCTGTAGGATGTGCTGGCAAAACAAGTCTGATCTATGGAGGCCCCACCTCGCAACTTACAGGATTAAATGATCTGCTACTGACAGCTTGGTGCCAGAGCATACCTTCATAGGTCCATGTCTTGATGGGGCAGGGCTTTTTGGTGGCAAAAAGGGGACTTACTCAATATTTGGTGGGTGGTGACAAAGTTATTGCTAAACGGTGAGTGTATAGAAAGGGAGGAGATGCCTGGAATATCATTGCTGTAATATATGTATGAGTGAGCAATAAATAGAGCTGTCTTTTGTGCTGAAGCCCCTCTTGATTTTTCTTTTGATTTCCTACTGGTGGTGGTGTTCACCCTTATAGGAAAAAAATAAATATCTATCTGAACCACTAGAATCAAATGGCCCCCTATTCTTTGAATGTTTTCTAAAGATTGAAGGATGTAGTCAGAAGCTTGTTTTACGGGTGGGTAATAGTATTTAAGCAGTTATAGAGGGTTATTTATGGATATTTATCAACATTCTTGGTTAATATTATTCAAGTCCAAGGGGAGGCTCAGGATGTCTGCATCATGTACCATTTTGAGTGTCTTTAGCACCGTCCATGCAACCTCCTTATTATACTGTATTTGGTATAATATATGAAACAAACACACTCGCGCCACCAATATAACTTAGTGCAGCTGCTGTTCCAAACCAATTAGGATGTATATTCCTCAAAAAAAGCCCACAGGAATTTTCCTTGTGTGCAAACAGCATTTTCAATTTTTAAATCAAACAATTGATTGAATATGTAATATGCAAATGTTCAATGCTCATATAAAAACCATAATTTCAAGTGATAAAAAATATTAAAAGTGACGAGTCCCAAAAAATGGTGATATGCACTTAAAAAGTCCAACATATAAAAAAAGAGCCTTGCATTTTCTTCAATTGCAACATCCACTTTAGTGCCACCAATTCACTTGTGTGATATAGGTCCCCACTCTCTAAATTGAGTTGACCCTCTTGTTGTGTAACAGAGAGGAGTCAAAAATTGCTTAGTGGTCTCTCGTGGACTGGGAGTGTCCTTGGGCTGTTCTCCGGTGTCCTCTCCCCGTGGCAGCGTCACCAATGGCTCCGGTAGCAAAGTTGATTAGTAGAGGAGAAAGAAAGAGGACAGGCTTCTCATAGGTGTAAAATGTTTCCAGCTTATTCTAAAATAATCAGTGATATGAGACTTTTGACTCCTCTGTTATACAAGAGAATCTACCAATTTGGTGCGGCCCCAGTGTGAAAGTGCCCTTATTCTGATACCCCTAACTAAAATCTAGTGGAACCAATTGCCTTCAGAAGTCACCTAATTAGTAAATAGAGTCCATCTTTGTGTAATTTAACCTCAGTATAAATACATCTGTTCTGTGAAGCCCTTAGGAGGTTTGTTAGAGAACCATAGTGAACAAAGAGCAACATGAAGGCCAAGGAACATACCAGACAGGTCAGGGATAAAGTTGTGGAGACGTTTAAAGAAGGGTTAGGTTATAAAAAAAATATCCCAAGCTTTGAACATCTTAAGGAGCACTGTTCAATCCATCATCCGAAAATGGAAAGAGTATGGCACAACTGCAAATCTACCAAGACATGGCCGTCCACCTAAACTGACAGGCCAGGCAAGGAGAGCATTAATTAGAGAAGCAGCAAAGGGCCCATGGTAACTCTGGAGGAGGATCCACAGCTCAGGTGGGAGAATCTGTCCACAGGATAACTATTAGTGGTGCACCCCAAAAATCTGGCCTTTATAGAAGAGTGGCAAGAAGAAAGCCATTGTTGAAAGCCATAAGAGCCCTTTCACACTGGGGCGGGGGGCGGCGTCGGCGGTAAAACGCCGCTATTATTAGCGGCGTTTTACCGTCGGTATTCGGCCGCTAGCGGGGCGGTTTTACACCCCGCTAGTGGCCGAGAAAGGGTTAAATACCACCGCAAAGCGCCTCTGCAGAGCCGCTTTGCCGGCGGTATAGCCGCGCCGTCCCATTGATTTCAATGGGCAGGAGCGGTAAAGGAGCAGTATACACACGGCTCCTTCACCGCTCTGAAGATGCTGCTGGCAGGACTTTTTTTACCGTCCTGCCAGCGCATCGCTCCAGTGTGAAAGCCCTCGGGGCTTTCACACTGGATACACAGCAGTGGGCACTTTTGGGTCGGTTTGCAGGCGCTTTTATTAGCGCAATAGCGCCTGCAAACCGCCCCAGTGTGAAAGGGCTCTGAGAAGTCCCGTTTGCAGTTTGCGAGAAGCCATGTGTGGGACACAGCAAACATGTGGAAGAAGGTGCTCTGGTCAGATGAGACCAAAATTGAACTTTTTGGCCTAAAAGCAAAATGCTGTGTGTGGCGGCAAACTAACACTGCACATCACCCTGAACACACCATCCCCACTGTGAAACATGGTGGGGGCAGCGTCATGTTGTGGGGATGCTTTTCTAAAGCAGGGACAGGGAAGCTGGTCAGAGTTGATGGGAAGATGGATGGAGCCAAATACAGGGCAATCTAATGCCGCGTACACACGACCGGTTTTGCTATCTGAATAAACTCCGAAGGTTCCTCCGACGGAATTCCATTCAAGCGGTCTTGCCTACACACGGTCAAACCAAAGTCCGACCGTCCAGAACGCGGTGACGTACAGCACGTACGACGGGACTAGAAAAAGGAAGTTCAATAACCAGTAGCCAATAGCTTCTGTCTCGTACTTGCTTCAGAGCATGCGTCGTTTTTGGTCCGTACAGCATACAGACGATCGTTTTTCCCGATAAGAATTGGTTCTGTTGGAAATAATTTAGAACATGTTCTATTTCTAGGTCCGTCAGAATTTTCGGAAAAGAAAGGCCGATGAGGCACACACACGATCAGAATATATGATGAAAAGCTTCTGTTGGACTTTTTCTGTCGGTCATTCCGCTCGTGTGTACGCAGCTTTAGAAGAAAACGTGTTAGAGTCTGCAAAAGACTTGAGACTGGGGCAAAGGTTCACCTTCCAGCAGGACAACGACCCTAAACATACAGCCTGAGCTACAATGGAATGGTTAAGATCAAAGCATATTCAAGTGTTAGAATGGCCCAGTCAAAGTCCAGACCTAAATCCAACTGAGAATCTGTGGCAAGACTTGAAAATTGCTGTTCACAGACGCTCTCCATCCAATCAGACAGAGCTTGTGCTATTTTGCAAAGAAGAATGCGCAAAAATTTCACTTTCTAGATGTGCAAAGCTGGTAGAGACATCGCCAAAAAGACTTGCAGCTGTAATTGCAGTGAAAGGTGGTTCTACAAAAGTACTGACTCAGGGGGGCTGAATACAAATGCACGCCACTTTTCACATATTTGTAAACAATTTGGAAAACCATTTATCATTTCCTTTGACTTCAGAATTATGTGTTTGTCTATCACATAAAATCCCAATAAAAGACATTTATGTTTTTGGTTATAACATGATAAAATGAGGAAAATTTCAAGGGGTATGAATACTTTTTCAAGGCACTGTGTCCCACCAACATTGCCATTGTAATGAGATAATCAAATGATATTCACTTAACCTCTCTGTGGTCAAAAAGTGATTTCTGATGTGTGTATATTCAGTATATATTTATTTATTTATTCAATGTATTGAATTTAGATTCAAAGGTTTTGTTTAGGTTGCTGCAGAGACAGACAAGGATACAGAAAGACAAAGATAGACAGGCAGAAATGTGCAATCTGTAGAAAAGGAGAAATTGCCAAGCCCCAAGCATTCCACATGGTGAACCTCATATACCCGTATTACGCTGGAGGGATAGAGAGAGAGTTCTAGCAGACATGATGCTGTGCTAACACACCATTCCAGAGAGTGCATGAAAAGCACACACCGGCCTCACATTATTATAGAACAGCATTACACTTCCACTTAGCACTGAGTTGTCAAAATGTGTTGCTAAGTACATAAAACAAGCTAACTACATTTTTCCATTTTACCCAATGCTGCCATCACTATTTAACACTGCTAGAATGGTAATGGACAAAAGGCAGAGCGCTGCTCACTCAGGCAGCTATTTCTGAACCGAAAAGGGTTCCACATCTCCAATAACACATCAGCTGACTATATATGGCCTAATTTGTGGCACATTTTTTCAGTCCTAACTTATTAAGAAATATTCTGCATATGGGATGCCTGTGAGACTTTCTGGCTGCCACACAGCAGAAAGCAAAACAGATGGAAACCTCTGGAAATTTCATTACCATGTGTGACCAGGATCCATCCTTTCTGAAAACCATCGTCACAGGGGATGAGACCTGGTGCTACCAGTTCAATCCGGGAATCCAAGCAGCAATCGATGGAATGGCGCTCACGGTCTTCCCCGCAACCCAAAAAAAGTCGCTTGTTTCCCCGCCTGAAGGTCGCCATGAAAGGCGCACATTTTTGGACATGGTGGCAATCCAAGAATTCCCAAACAGGCCTTTGCTGACAGTTTCCAGAAGCTTTATGAGCTTTGCCAAAAGTGTGTAGTGAAGGATGGCGATTATTTTGAAGGTCAATAAAGGTAATTTGTTGGTATCTTCCGTTTTGTTTGTTCTCTAATATTCACTTTTTAGACACACCTCATATATGGAAACTTTACACTACGTCATTCCACCCACTGACAAGACTTAAAGGCTGCTTTGAACTCCACACAGTCTGCCATCCACGTCTCTCAACAGTTTAGTTTCCATGCGTGCCAACTGGTGAATCCAGCACTGCAGTCTATGACGGCACTAACTGGCTGCCCATTCCTGACTTCATCAGAACATTGACGTCTTCCAGATCCTGAGAGCACCCAGCAAACAGACAGCCAACTGGAAGTGTCCATGTCACCCAGGCAGTGAACACTTGTATAAGGACAATATAAAAGACATAGGACCTGGAATGAAATTTCAGTATGAAAAACGCAAAATCTCTACCATTGATGCCTGTCACTACTAAATGTTTCTGTACTGCGATAGGACCCTTACAATATTCACAATAGGGTTACCCTGGTAGGGATCACATTATTTGGACTCTCGCAATGATTACATTAGCTTGTGTGCAGTGACAGCTGGATTCATTTCTCAGGGTAGTAAGGGCAGTCAGGCTGCACATGTGTGTGCTGCAAGCCGCATCTCCTCACTGGCTGCAATGACGACGACGCCCTGCACGTGAGTGGCTGCACAGGACGTCCTCAAGAACGATTTGCAGAGTTTCTCCTCCCAACTGGGTTCTCCCATAGGTTTGTGAATTTGTAGGTTTAATAGGATGTCAGGACTTGTGGACAAGGTCACGCTTGCTTCTTTAGTTCAAGCACATGTATGATGTGATCCTTTACACTTCTGACTATGCAAAATTTTCCACCTCATCCTGGCACTATAATGATGTCATTATGAAATCAGAGGTACTCTTTTTTTTGTACCCTTCTGATTGGCGAGTTTTCTCTTTAAAATGTTTGATTAAAAAGAGAAGTATGGGGTTTTGATTTACTTACCTAGGTGGATGCAGCATTGGTCTGCATCTGTCCCCCGCCGGCTTTAGGACTGAGTGTTCAAAGACCGATGAATGCTCAGCTCTCCGTGCTGCATGAGCAGAGAGCGGCGACTGTCAGTCACCGCTCTCTGCTCAAACCCACCAAACCCCCCACTTCCACTCATAAGCTTTGGCTGTATTTCTCCTTTAAGCAGTCCATAGATTCATTTGTTTTTTTTCCCCATTCAAAAAGGTGGTTGAATGTAAAAAAAAAAAAAAAAAAAGAAGAAGGATTTGCTCATTTACATGTTCAAGATGGATGAAAATATACCCCCTACTGAGTCTTGGTATTCTGACAGCGGAGGACTTCTCTGCTGTGGGAATACACAGATCAGCGCTGCCGGCTACAGCTGATCAAGTGGCTAAAAAAAAAAATGACAGAGTGGTTGTACAGAAAATCGATCAGTAGATCAACGTCGGTACAACCCAAGTGCCCATGCATGGATTGAAATTCGTCCGGTCCCTGCTGAATTTGCATGACCGGCTTTATTCCACCTGGCACTTCATATCTCTGAAAAAGAGGTGCTGCATGGCTGCAAAACATTGCATGTATTGTGATTGCTTTAAATAAACACTTGGATTATTGATAAGAGATCCATGGTATTCTGGTGACATACTTTGTTATCTATGCTGTTACCAGACAACCTGCTGGCAGTTGTCCTTTCTTTAGACCTTGCTGAGGAATGTGTGTGATTGGAATATATAAAATAAGGTACGTAATGGAAACAGAAAGGTTTTATTTAAAAAAAAAAAATCTCATTAGCATTTTTGATTAGGTTAATTGAGGGAGGGAATATAAGCAGATTCAACCTCAAGTACGACTCCATAAATAATTAGCAAGCTTGAAAATGAATTGCTGATGCACAAACATTGTTCAAATTTCTATGAGGACACAAACATAAAACCTTCATCAGAATATCTACAGTATATGGATTCACTGGAAGTCCGAGGCACATTTGATGAATTTGCACTTAGTTCTCTCGGTTAGCTTGGTCCAAGCTAGTGGACAGTGGCGGCCGGGGCTCAGTTTTTGGGGGGCGCAATCAAACTGAAAAATACTGAAAAAAAAAAAAAACACACAAACATCAAATGCAGCCACTGTGATTCCCCGGCGGCATTTAACCAGCACCTCCCCACCTGCTCGTTGTCTGACCGGCACTTACCCCATCTTGGGGTAGAGGCTTTTTTTAACACACCTGGGTGGGCTCCCAGCGCAATGCTCTGCGCTCCGAGTCCACCCTATTTTGAAGCCTATTAGATAGAGCCTGTGGCTCTAATCAGGTGCTTAAAAAAAAAAAAACACCCCCCGCCGCTGTAATTCACGCGCCTGTCGTCCTAAAAGGGGCCGGACGCATGAATAGGGGGTGGCCGCAGCAGCCATTGATAGATTCATGCTATGCATAAATCTATCCATTACTCATATAGGGAGGGTGGCGAGACAGAGAGGGTCCTTACTGGACAGGCCGCCACTGCTGGTGGGCATCATAGCACAGCAATCTGTAATCATATGGACTGTCCTCAATGTAATGCTGGACATTTTTTGGCTCCAATCACAGCAGTATAAGAGAGCTTTTCAGCTGCACAAACATCCGGCACTGCCAGTGGGAACTCAAAAGGAAAACTGTAATTACACAGAAGAGGTATTACTAGAAATCAATGCATGGGATAAAGGGAGAGTCCTCTAAACACAGGCTCACATTTCAACACTTTGCTGGGAAAACCCCATTTAATAGAAAAGCCAGAACAATTTCTTCTGATACACGCATAGAGAGCATGGAGCTGCGTCATTCCCTCTATTATGAAAGGTCTATGAAGAAAACTTGGTAATTAGATCATTTAAAGTGGAGTTCCACCCACTTTTACAACTCTTCAGCATTCCTCACTAAACTGTGCACTGTAAACGAATTGGATATTTAAAAAAAAAAAAAAAAATTTCTCAGCACCTACTGTATATCTGCTGTATTCATTTTTCACTTCCTCCTCCCTGGTCGTGGCCCATCGCATCATTTCCTGTTTGTAATGCCTTCTGGGAAGGGGCGGCAACTCCCTCTGACACTGCCGTTGCTATGGAAACCTGACCTGAAACCTATTACACTGCTTGTGCTGCACTGAGCATGTGCGAGATCTGCAAGCATGAGATCCAGGAAGAGATACAGTCTGGCTTCAGATGCCCACACTTAACATGGCCACGGCCTGCTGTAAGTTTATAAAATAACAAACTACTGCTATAAACTAACAAAACAAACCTTAGTTTACAGACTAACTTTACTAGAATACATTAAGCTTCTGTATTATAGGGGTACTTTTATTTAAAAAGTATAATTTCGGCCGGAACACCACTTTAAGTAGTCGCATTACAAATGCCCATTTACATACTGCAGAACAAGAGCGGAAGAATACGTTTGCGTGAAAATGCACGCAAAATTGCGTGAAATTGTGCGATTTCAAGCAAACGCATACAAAAAAAAAACACGTCTGAAAAAGTAGATGTTCAAACAGGAGTATCGTGTGCAAGAGGCTTAACACCTTAAGCCGGCCATAGATGGAGCAATTTTCTTTCCTGCAAACACAGGTAAGTGTTGATGGGGGAATCCCGAAGCCATTGTGTTCTCCCGACAGGGAGGGGGACGGGGAAGCTGTCCCTGCTGGGAGAACACAGTGATTATTGCTAGCAGCTATAACAGCCACTAGCAATAATCGCATTTAAAATCTGGCAGGATCGATCAAATTTGGTAAATTCAGCTTGCCCACACAAGGTTCGAATCTAGGCTGGTTCCTGCTGAATGGCTGGCTTTAGAATGTCCATCAAGCTTTTTATGGCTGTCACTTCCACAACTTAAAGTGGATGTAAACCCACTCTCATCCTTTCTAAACTACTGCCATAGGGGTTATCTATAAGGATATACATGCCTCCTGCATGTATCCTTACCTGTCAAATATCTCCCCTCTGTCTGTTATGAGACCCGAAAAACTGCAGATTCTGTGGGTGGGTCTGCTGTCTGGAGCTTGGTGGGTGGAGTCGTGATGTCAGTTGACTCCACGCCCACCTCTACACTCCCCTTGTCAATATGCATTTTCTCCTGTGTATTTCTTACACTAAACCTCTGCTAGGATCACCAACATCCAGTCAAAACCCAGAAAAGTTACCACATGACTTCAGCATGCCCAATCATGCTGAGGTGTGGAGCAGCCAACCCTGGGAGAACTGGAGAAGAAAGGAGGGGGGATGGGAAGTACACAGAATGCCTCTCTCAGGCTTGTACATGAGATAAGGAAATCATCTGTCAGTCACAGCAAGGGTTTTATCTTACTGAAAAAAGATAAGAGGATTGCTCAGAGCTAGATTAACTCTTTGTGGCAAGACTGGGCACAGATGACATGAAATCCTATACCGTACAAGGTGCAAGCCTTAATAAAAAAAATAAAAAAATAATTCGGGTTTACATCCACTTTAAACTAAATACCCAGAGCCAAGCATTAGACAAATGTTCCTTGTTCAACATTTTAGTAACATGGATCTATAACAATTATAAAAAAGTAAAGATGGCTAGATGGTACCAGAGGATACAGCACCTCAATTATAAAAAAGCAAATCTAGACTTCACAAATACACATAAATTACAAAACTACCTCTAATTCTAATGATATAATCACCCGACACAAAACACTGGGGTTTTTTCTAGGCTATTCGATCTAAGAAAGTAGAGATCCTAAATTCATAGTTATTTATCCTTTCCACACCTACCCGGCACTGAAGGTTTTCTACAGAACAATGTGAAATGTCCCACAGCGCTGTTATCTACACACGGTATTGTTATGTCAGTGTTGACAAGGCATGCAACAATTGTGGGACCACAGCCATGTATCCTGATTCTAAAGGGCCTATCAAAGTAAAAAATAAAGTACAATATTTTTCTTGGGATAGAAACATATAAAAGCAGAGGGAGAATAAATGGTCCAGCTACAAATGATAGACCTGATTCAGGTGACTATCTGGCATTGTGGCTGTTACTGATCACTTCTACTCCATAAAAATAATTACTGTATCTACACTGTACAGGCAGTCCCCGCGCCCTGTAGATTTGTTCTTAACTCGAATTTGTATGCAAGTCGGAACAGGTACATTTTTTTTTTTTTTGTGCAACTCCGGCCACAAAAATTTTTTTTAGGTTTTGGATAGCATAGGGAAGGGTTACTAAAGTCAAATTTTGTTTTTATTATTAAAATAACAAATATGTTATACTTACCTGCTCTGTGCAGTGGTATTGCATAGTGTGGCCCCGACCCTCCTCTTCTGGGGTCCCCAGGGGCGATCTTGGCTCCTCCTCTTCTTTTTTATGTCCACCATAGTCAACCGCTGGCTATGGGGAGAGAGTAGTCCGCGCACACCCGAGCTGTTTGTCTATAAAGCCGCGCTCCAAAGACTTACACAGCGGGACTTAGGCCCGTCCCCCACTTCCTCTGACAGCAGCAGAAGCCAACGGCTCCTCCTGCTGCTCGAATGCAGTGTAAAGAGGAAGGGGAGAAAAGATGCAGCCCGGCACAGCGCTGATCTCTTCTCCCCTCTCTTACTCTTCTACACAGGGAAGGGGGGGGGGCACAGAGACACTGAAAATGTTTTTTTACCTTAATGCAAACAATACATTAAGGTAAAAAAACATTTTTAGGTTTAGTAACACTTTAACTGGCCATGCAGTGAGGTGGGATTGCTGACAGGTCCGGAGGACAGTAGGCGGTAGCATTCTGTGAGCAGCAAGATGGCCGCCCGGCGGTTTCAAAGTTTAGTGTGGCGTGTCCCAACCTCCGTTCTGAAGTATGAATTGTATGTAAATTGGATGTTTGTAACTCGGGGGACTGCCTGTATTGTTGCTTGGCACCCATCTCTCCTCCCATCTTGTCTTTGCAGTTTCCAGGTTCCCAGTCGGTATTTAGGAGACAGCCTTGTACCGATCCTTGTAGCAATTTAGGTCTAGTTCTAGCCTAACCTCCAGGATTTTATTAATTCTTAGATCAATTGGTTACATTGTATATTTTATTATCGGATGAATGATCTACCTTTTTTTTTTTTTTTTTGTACGCTAGTCTCCTATTAAACATAGGAGAGGTCACTCAACTTATGAAAATTCTTGCATGATAGAATACAACTTTGAAATTGATGTAATGTGTTGTATTGTATATTAATGTATTCTTTCGCTTCCAAGCATGCGTAGTCTTGCTCTGATTTTTTTTCTGGACGAAAACACTACCTATTAACCGCTTGATGACCACCCTATGGTAGTTTTACTGCTACAGGGCTCACTCCCACTGTGATTAGTCACAGCAGGAGCCAATCATTCGGTACGCAGGCAGAACGGCAGCCTGCTTATGTAAACAAGACAGATCGCCACTCTATCAGGAGGGAAGACATGTATTCTTGTGTCCTTGCAAAGCAGGGACATGGATTTGTGTCTTCTCGTACAAAGCACCTCTTCCCCACCCACCCAATGAGAAAACACAGGCTAGACACACAGTTAACCCTTTGATCACCCCTGATGTTAACCCCTTCCCAACCAGTGTCATTAGTACAGTGACAGTGCATATTTTTAGCACTGATCACTGTATTAGCGTCACTGGTCCCCAAAAAGTGTGTCAAAAGTGTCAAGTTAGGTGTCCGATTGTCCGCCGCAATATAGCAGTCATGCTAAAAGTCGCTGATCGCCGCCATTACTTGTAAAATAAAACTATCCCATGGTTTGTAGACCTTAGAACTTTTGCGCAAACCAATCAATATACATGAATTATGATTTAAAGGACGTCAATTTTGTTTGGGAGCCACGTCGCACAACCACGCAATTGTCAGTTAAAGTGACGCAGTGCCGAATCGCAAAAAGTGCTCTGGTCTTTGGCCAGCCAAATGGTCCAGGGCTGAAGTGGTTAAACACTATGAATCCAGCAGGAATAGGGCTGGCCATACATTAAACAATTTTCTTGTACAGTTTACCTTTCGATTTACCAAAACCATATAATATAAAGTCAAACCTAAACACTTTCAATTTGTATGGAATCAGGCAGGCCCTTGTACTACATAGTTGTAGGTAAATCTAAATGAAACGGAATAATTGTATAATGTATGGCCGGCTTAAGAAAAAAGTATTGTAAACAGGACAGATTTTCAATGTCATGGACTGTTCATACTCATATGAATGGAGATGAACGGAAAGAGGAGGAGGGTAGGAATGGTTCTGGCAATCACTGTTGGCTCTGCCCATCTCCAGAGCAGACCATTCCCAAAATCTCTTAACGTTTTCTGAGTCCCCACGCAATTGTTCCATTAGATCAGGGGTCTCAAACTGGCTGCCCTCCAGCTGTTGCGGAACTACAAGTCCCATTATTTCTCTGCCTGTGAGAGTCATGCTTGCAACTGTCAGCCTTGCAATGCCTCATGGGACTTGTAGTTCCGCAACAGCTGGAAGGCCGCCAGTTTGAGACCCCTACATAATGTCTGGTCTCTAACAGAAATCATTGTCCAAAAGGCAATTGTCCTTTCATGTCTGGGAGTACTTCATTCTCTGTACTTGGAGCATTCCACTCCTTACACAGTTGCACAGTAAATTAAAGAAGAACTCCGGGATAGGCAAATAAATAAATCACCCATTAGTACACCCCCTACACAAAAACACTAAACAGTTAATAACATTTTGAAAATCTTTACCATTTAGGAGAAAAGTCTAATTGAATTTTCATAACCTTATCTCTGTAATTCAAAAGAGAATAGCATCTGCTCTTCCAAGGAGGAGGTGTAGCACAGGATTATCTTCTCTGCAGTAAAAGCAAACTACAGTTCCCATCAACCCCAAGGAATTGCAGTGAACGTGGGCGGGTGCACTGGAACGCACTGCACTGGTGTGAACTAGAACCATGGAAAATAGTGCGTGTGTTTTTTATGCAGATTACAAAACGCAGTGGATTGCATCTAGTATTGAGAATAGAAAACCTTCAAGTTTTGCTTTTAATCAGAGAAATTGTAGATACAGGAAAACGTTGTGTCTAGGCGAGCATTTCATAGACATGGATTTGTAATGGCAAACTACTTTGGAAAAAAAACGTAACTTCAATGACAAAAGTACCTAGAAATCCTGAACGGCATAATGATAATAAAGAGACCTGACTTGGCCAGATGCTGTACATGAGCGAGGCAGTCAGTCTAACATCACCACTAACAAACAGGCAACATGACAATTTAAAAAAAAAAAAAAAAACAAACACTTAAAGAATAACTAAACCCAAATAAAAATAAAAATAATGTAATATATTGCAGCTTACCAGTCTCTAAATATAATGGCTGCATTATTTATTTTAAGCTTTTTATTTTCACTTTGTGATCCTGCCAGTAATGCTTCCTGTCCTAGGCCCCTTTCAAAATGAGCATGGTCAGGTGGCAAAAACTGGCAGTCATGGTACATTATTAAATTGACACCAGGCAATGGCCACCAGATAGCCAGCTTGGCAAAAAAAAAAAAACAAAAAAACACACAACCACACACACACGTTGTGTTTGGCAGGTGGGGACACGCTGCAACCATCTTCAATAGACCTGCATGCTGCACAGTGGAACTTCCATGTGAAATCCCTCTTCAAACAGGGCAGCATATCGCCTGCTAACCCCAGATTGTGAGTCAGCAGCTAGGCCTATATGAGTGACAACGCTCACCATACTGTATCTCTGGAGGAGCAGCTGTCACCCTATCACAGGAAGAGAGTGTTAGGACTACAAGAACACCCTCCCCAACCCCCTTTGTCCCTGTAATTAAAAGAAAAAGGTATTCTGTAGTTCAGATTTTACAGAGGTGAACCGGGCAGTGCTGATAGCATGGCTTGAAATGTACAGAGAGCACAGGAGCTCACTGGATTTCTGTCAGGGCAAACATTGTCCTTATCGAGCAGATATAACAAAACACTTTCAATGGTTTAAAGTGGTTGTAAACCTCAGACATGAAATATGAACAAATCATAGTCTCCTATAGTGTGTACCTTAAATGTGCCTTGAATTGCCTTGAAATAGTGCCTTGAATAAATATTCATACCCCTTGAAATTCTGCACATTTTGTCATGTCTCAAATAAAAACATAAATATATTTTTGTGTGATTTTAAGTGATAGACTAAACACAGAGTGGCACAAAATTGTGAAGTGGAAGGAAAATGATAAATGTAATTTCCTGCTTGTGTGATTGGCTGCAGAAGTCTGCACTAAGTCAAATTTTCAGCATCCCCTGTAATAGGAATTTCAGGTTTTTTTCAGGCAGAGATACTCCAAGGGTTAAACAGTTCTAAATAGATGCAGATTCTGCAGCTTTTCTCATTAGAACACTGAGGGTGAATCAGCCGATTATAGTGATCTAGACCATCTCATTCCGAATCAGTATACAAAGGCCATGGTAAACCAAACAACTTTTTCTACAGAGCAACAAAAAGGTAAGACTGCTACAAAGTATATTCAAATCACTGCAATGTATGTACAGCCGTGGCCAAAAGTTTTGAGAATGACAAATATTAATTTTCAAAGTCTGCTGCCTCAGTTTTTATGATGGCAATTTGCATATACTCCAGAATGTTATTAAGAGTGATCAGATGAATTGCAATTAATGGCAAAATCCCGCTTTGCCATGAAGACAAACTTAATGCCATAAAAAACATTGCCACTGCATTTGTAAAGAAGGCTTCAGGGCACCCAAGTCCAGCAAGTGCCAGGACTGTCTCCTACAATTGATTCAGCTTCAGAATCGGGACACCACCAGTGCAGAGCTTGTTCAGGAATGGCAGCAGACAGGTGTGAGTGCATCTGCACGCATCAGTGAGGAGAAGACTTTTGGAGGATGGCCTGGTGTCAAGAAGAGCAGCAAAGAAGCCACTTCTCTCCGGGAAAAACCTCAGGGACAGACTGATATTCTGTAAAAGGTACAGGGATTGGACTGCTGAGGACTGGGGTAAAGTCATTTTCTCTGATGAATCCCCTTTCCGATTGTTTGGGGCATCCAGAAAAAAACCTTGTCCAGAGAAGAAAAGGTGAGCGCTACCATCAGTCCTGTGGCATGCCAACAGTAAAGCAACCTGAGACCATTCATGTGTGGGGTTTCTTCACAGCCAAGGGAGTGGGCTCACTCACAATTTTGCCTAAGAACACAGCCATAAATAACGAATGATACAAAAACCATCCAAGAGAAACTTCTCCCAACCATTCAAGAACAGTTTGGTGGGGTACAATGCCTTTCTCAGCATGATGAAGTAGCTTGCCATAAGGTAAAAGTGATAACCAAGTGGCTTGGGGAACAAAACATCAAAATTTTGGGTCCATGGTCAGGAAACTCCACAGACCTTAATCCTATTGAGAACTTGTGGTCAATCCTTCAATAGGGTGAACAAAAAAACCCTGCAAATTATGACAAACTCCAAGCATTGATTATGCAAGAATGGGAGGCCATCAGTCAGGATGTGGCCCAGAAGTTGATTGACAGCATGCTAGGGGGAATTGCAGAGGTCTTGAAAAAGAAGGGTCAACACTGCAAATATTGACTCTTTGCATAAACCTAATGTCATTGTCAATAAAAGCTTTTGACACTTATGAAATGCTTGTAATTATGCTTCAGAATACCATAGTATCATCTGAAAAAATATTGAAAAAAACACTGAAGCAGCAGACTTTGTGAAAATTAATATTTGTGTCATTCTCAAAACATATAGCCACGGCTGTACATAGATCAGCCAGTGGGAATTGCTTTTTTTTCCTCAGCGAAGGTGGAGTTACTCTAAGTTGTTTCTTCAACTTTGTGGAGATTTTCTGGTATGCAACCAACTAATAACAGACAGGCAACCAATAAATAATTTTCTTTCCCACAGAAAAATTAATCAATGCTATCCGCAAAAAATGAAGTATTAGGATGCAGAAGGATCTGTAATTAGATACCAGTCTGCTTACCTACCAGGTCAACCCACCTATGGTTGGCCTTACATGATCAAACTTGTCAGAAAAATGAACTTCTAAATAACAAGAGTCAGAGCTGTTGGCCGAGTACCAGTTCAGTCTAATATCCTCCAATCCTAACTGGAATTTAATCATAGCAGACAGTTCAAGGAAAAACAGATTTTCAGCACACAAAGAGCCGTCACGTGATGCAGAGTTGTAGGACCGGCATCTAGAGTTTCACTGCTGAGGTCAGACCATGGGAGAGGCCAATAACTTTATGCTTGCTATGAAAATCTGCAGGATTTCAGTGCAGCTCAGGACACTTCAAACCTCGCTAGATCCCATGGTTTACAGAGCAAACACAGACACCCAACAAATCTAACCAGATTAGGTGAAAAAGGAGACCTACTTTCTGTGATATCACAAACACCAAGAGCTCTGCCGAAAAAAGACCTTCTAGGATACACACATCTGTCAACCAGCACAGTCCCAGCAATGGCTTTCAGACATGCATTTGGCAGAAACCACTTATTTAACGTATGCGAAAGACTGTTGAAGGACAGACGGCTGAGAAAACCATAACAGTCGATAAGATGTCCTATTTCACCATGATGTTTATAGGTTTAGGGTCGTGTGAAAGAGTGTGTATGGGATTGTTAGAGCTGGGAATTCCTGGTGTCCTTGAGGTTATAGGAAGGCACAAGCCTGGCCAAAGTGCCTACTCTGGGGATAGAAAAGATAAGTGCATGAGTAACAGCAGGGCAATAACTTCTCCGCAGGATGTGGAAATCTTGCAAAAAGACCTGAACAAATTAATGGGGTGGGCGACTACATGGCAAATGAGGTTCAATGTAGAAAAATGTAAAATAATGCATTTGGGTGGCAAAAATATGAATGCAATCTATACACTGGGGGGAGAACCTCTGGGGGAATCTAGGATGGAAAAGGACCTGGGGGTCCTAGTAGATGATAGGCTCAGCAATGGCATGCAATGCCAAGCTGCTGCTAATAAAGCAAACAGAATATTGGCATGCATTAAAAGGGGGATCAACTGCAGAGATAAAACGATAATTCTCCCGCTCTACAAGACTCTGGTCCAGCCGCCCCTGGAGTATGCTGTCCAGTTCTGGGCACCAGTCCTCAGGAGGGATGTACTGGAAATGGAGCGAGTACAAAGAAGGGCAACAAAGCTAATAAAGGGTCTGGAGGATCTTAGTTATGAGGAAAGGTTGCGAGCACTGAACTTATTCTCTCTGGAGAAGAGACGCTTGAGAGGGGATATGATTTCAATTTACAAATACTGTACTGGTGACCCCACAATAGGGATAAAACTTTTTCGCAGAAGAGAGTTTAATAAGACTCGTGGCCACTCATTACAATTAGAAGAAAAGAGGTTTAACCTTAAACTACGTAGAGGGTTCTTTACTGTAAGAGCGGCAAGGATGTGGAATTCCCTTCCACAGGCGGTGGTCTCAGCGGGGAGCATTGATAGCTTCAAGAAACTATTAGATAATCACCTGAATGACCGCAATATACAGGGATATGTAATGTAATACTGACACATAATCACACACATAGGTTGGACTTGATAAACTTGTGTCTTTTTTCAACCTCACCTACTATGTAACAGGTATACAGAATGTAGACAGTATATGAAATATAGGGGGAGTCTACATAACGTACAGCAGCCTATAAAATATATACGGGGGCGTTTTATATAATATGGAGAAATATATGAAATTTAGGGGAGTGTCTACATAAATGTACAGCAATATATAAAATTATAGACAAGAATCCATATAGTGTACAGCAGTATATAAGATATATGCAAGAGTCTACATCATGTACAGCAGTATATATAGGGGAGAGTCTACATATTGTACAGCTGTATATAAAATATAGGGGAGGGTCTACATCATGTACGGCTGTATATGAAATATACAGGAGGGTCTACATAATGTACAACAACATATAAAATATAGGGGAGAGTCTACATATTGTACGGCAGTATATAAAATATAGCGGACAGTCTATATAATGTACAGCGGTATACACACAAAAAAAAAAAAAAAAAAGAAATGGGGGGAATCTATGTAATGCACAGCATATAATACAGCGTAGGAGCTATAAAGTATATCTAATTATTTAAAGTGGAACTTAAGTCTGGAAAATTCACCTATTCCTAAACGGCCTGAGGCCCACGGGGTCCCTTGCTGGCGTCAGCATCTTCTCCCCAGCTCCATCTCCTTCCGGAAGCCAGTCTTTGGCCGTCTCAACTGATCGTTGTGGGATGACATCACTCCTGTGTGGGAGTCATTCATCCCAGAAAACTGGCACGGTGGTAAAAATATAAACGCATGCACAGCTTTGTGTACATTATGTAGAGGATTGCAAATGGGAAGGTACGTATTTTATTGCTGAAGGCACACTGCATGTCTTTTGCAAATAGGATCATACCATACAGTGAGGGAAAAAGTATTTGATCTCCTGCTGAGTTTGTATGTTTGCCCACTGACAAAGAAATGCAGAGTCTATAATTTTAATGGTAGGTTTATTTTAACAGTGAGAGACATAACAAAAAATATCCAGAAAAACGCATTTCAAAAAAGTTATAAATCGATTTGCATTTTAATGAGAAAATAAGTATTAGATCCCCTATCAATCAGCAAGATTTATGTCTCCCAGGTGTCTTCTATACAGGTAATGAGCTGAGATTAGGAGCGCTCTAGTAAAGACCAAAGAGCTGTCCAAGGATGTCAGGTACAAGATTGTAGACCAAAACAAGGCTGGAATGGGTCTACAAGACAATCGCCAAGCAGCTTGGTGAGAGGGTGACAACAGTTGGTGCGATTATTCGCAAATAGAAGAAACACAAAATAACTGTCAATCTCCCTCAGTATGGGCCTCCATGCAGGATCCCACCTCGTGAAGTTTCAATGATCATGAGTACGGTGAGGGATCGGCCCAGAACTACACGGGAGAATTTTGTCAATGATCTCAAGCCAGCTGGGACCATAGCCACAAAGAAAACAATTGGTAACACACTACATCGTGAAGAACTGAAATCCTGCAGCTGCCGCAAGGTCCCCTGCTCAAGAAAGCACATGTACAGGCCCGTCTAAAGTTTGCTAATGAACATCTGAATGATTCAAAGGAGAACTGGGTGAAAGTGTTGTAGTCAGATGAGACCAAAGTCGAGTTCTTTGGCGTCAACTCAACATGTTTGGAGGAGGAATGCTGCCTATGACCCCAAGAACACATCCCCCCCGTCAAACATGGAGGTGGAAATATTATACTTTGGGGGTGTTTTTCTGCTAAGGGGACAGGACAAGTTCACCGCTTTAAAGAGACGATGGACAGGGCCATGTACCCTCAAAATCTTGGGCGAGAACCTCCATCTATCAGTAAGGGCATTGAAAATGGGTCATGGATGGTTATCCCAGCATGACAATGACGCAGAACACACAGCCAAGGCAACAAAGGAGTGACTCAAGAAGAAGCACATTAAGGTCCTGGAGTAGCCTAGCCAGTCTCCAGACCTAAATCCTATAGAAAATATGTGGAGAGAGCTGAAGGTTCCAGTTACCAAGCGTCAGCCTCGAAACCTTAATGACTTGGAGAGGATCTGCAAAGAGGAGTGGGACAAAATTCCCTGAGATGTGTGCAAACCTGGTGGCCAACTAAAGAAACGTCTGACCTCTGATTGCAACAAGGGTTTTGCCACCAAGTACTAAGCCATGTTTTGCGAAGGGGTAAAATACTTATTTCACTCATTAAAATGCAAATCAATTTATAACTTTTTTTAAATGCATTTTTCTGGATATTCTTGTTGTTATTCTCTCACTGTTAAAATAAACTTGCCATTAAAATTATAGACCGATCATAACAACCATATTTTCATTTTCTCCATCTGATCATCCCCCACAGTCATTACCTTTTGTAATCGGAGTCAATCTGTGGATAGTGTAGGAAAGGAACAAAGAGCAACAGAGAACATTGACCTGAGGTGTGCCTGGGTCACGTGGTCAGTATGCCTAAAAGGGGGCAAAAATAACCCAGTAGTATGAAAGCTTTACAACCAGATTTATTACACACTGAATTAACGTACAATCACCAGATTGACCAACGCTTGTGGCATCTCAAAAGTGGCTCTGGGACATACCCAAAGAAACAAGACGACCTCCACCTACCCAAATAATAAAGGCCGAGGCCCCCTGGTGCAAAGTCACAAAAGTTGTTCCTCTCTTGAATGAATGCCAAAGTATGCTTTAGGGTCCAGACCCCGATTGGCCAAAAAAAGGGGTTGGCAATGAAGTATGCCTTGAGCTACGGAGAGGGAAGCGCTAGGAAAGGCAACAGGGGAACATCCATGGGTTTATCAGATGTAGCACTGACGAGCTAGTTTAAAACCAACACCGGGCACCATGCCTTGCCAGGCTCCATGAACCTGATGACAGTGCCGCCTCCCGATTGCAGCATCTTGCGAGCATGCAGATGTAACAGAAAAGGCCGGGGTGCAAACCAGTTGATTGGCCAAAAGTAAGCGAGACCCTGGGCCAGAAGAGCAACTCCCCTGGCCTCAGGACCCACAAAAGGCCAGCTACAGCGCAGCCTTGAGCACCAAGCTGGTAACCAACGCAAAAGGAGACCTTGTGAGCATGACAGATACGTCACGAAAATATGACCCACGATGGGAAGCCTGCAGAGCACAGCAGGAGGGCTAATCTTCAGGATCCCTGAGGATGGCTTAAATAGAGTGCGCAGAAAAGAAAGAAAGACCTGTCGGGGTCTTCCAACAACATGAAATGCTGAGTCTCAGCCAGATACGCCCCAATAGCACTGTGGGCCAATGAGTTGGAAGAGGCAAAACACAGAAAATCAAATAGGAACTGGATGTTAACCGTCAGGACTAGGAAACCTTGACCGGAAAGCCTGGAAAACATCCCAAGCAGTGTCATGCGCCTTCCTGGTATTCAAAGTAAAAAAACTTACGATCAAGGCTGCTGCATCAGCCAAATAAAAACCCAATCCATCACAAAAGCTGGAAACCGAAGAAAAGGCGTGACGCCAGCATCTGCGTCCGAGACCTGGGCCTACTGGTAACGGCCTAGGCACCGAGAAAGGTTCCGGAATCCACTAAAGCCCCTGAGCCCGTAGAAGCTGCTGGAGCTGCAATAGTCTGATTTACCAATAGATCCATACCATTGCTACTCCTGGCCGGACGTAGCTAGAAAATTAAAAAGGTAGTGTGCATATGGGCCAGGGAAGAAACCGCAGTTCATCGGGTAAGCTGCTCCGCACTCACACTCGACGCGCAAGGGAACAGTAACCTAAGAGCTGGGCTTTCCAAGGCCAAAGCCGGGAAAGCAATTCACTACGTTGAAAAACTGCCATCAGGTCAAAACGTAGAAGCTATCTAAGTGAAAATATGAAGCCTTGGGACGGTCCAGGTTCTGAGAGAGGGTGAGCTACCATGCTCCGACCCCACCAGCTGGAGAAGGAGGAGAAGCGAAGTCCCCAATATCCGCTGCTTGAGACATGACCTGCATAACCGGAATTTGCAACCTGAAAAACGTGTCCGGGTGCTGCAGTACATGGTAAGATGTAAATTTATGAAACAGAAACCGAGATATAAAGAATGTAACCCGGATGAGAAGAAGAATTGCTGCTGCCCACGATGACCAACTCAACCGTGAGGACAAAACATATGAACGGTACCCAGCAAAATGATGAAAATAGCAACCAAGAAATGAGTGGAAATGACACACGACTGGGTCAGCAACATAACCTGCGAGAGAAATGTGAGCCGACTGAGAAACCTGTTACAGGAATGTAAGCTGTGTGAAGGAACGAGTAACATGCATAGCGCGAGCTGACGAAAATGTGAGCAGCATGAGAGCCAAGGCAGCAAGAAAACCGCCAACTGCATGGAAAAACGCCGGTTGCACGAGAACGTGAATTGATGAACAACATGAGAAACGAGAGTAACATGAGAAAACATGAGAAATCTGGGAAAACGAGAGTTGACATAGAAACAATAAATTGCATGAGAAACCTAAATTGCATGAGAAACCTAAATTGCATGAGAAACATGAGTTTGCACGAAATATGTAAACAGCGTAAGAACAAATGAGGAGACTTGCCACCGAACAAGCCAATTAAAAACGATCACCTCAATCTGTTAAACCCATAGACGTGATGGGTAACCTGCAGTGGAAGAACATGGACAACCCAGCTGTGTGAAAACGACCAGAGAACCTTACAGACTACCAGCCCATGACCTAACAACACCCCTAGTACCTGACAAGTATGAGAATGTGGGTTTAGAAATGACAAGACCAACAGCGCATGAATATAAACCTAATGACAACACCACCCTACTGTATGTAGTAAGCGAGCCCGAGCAACCTGCAGCGCCAAGTCAGGAAATTAAAAACGAACACTCAGGGATAAGGTCCCCACAGACTGTGGTGGGTAGTAGTAAAGATGTAATGGTGAAGTGGACATATGACGTATGGTCTACAGGCGAGAGGATTGTGTGACAACAATCAATAAAAAACTAAACCTCAGCCTGTATGGATCTGTAGACGTGACAGATCCTGAATGTAAGCACTAGCTAACGGAAATGCAGCAAACGAAATGCAATGACATGAAAGAGCAACATGGGAAACGTGAGAAACACGGGAAACGTGAGAAACACGGGAAAACGTGAGAAACACGGGAAAACGTGAGAAACACGGGAAAACGTGAATTAGCATGAGAACACCGTAACTTGCCTGAGAAAATCGTAACCATAAATTGTATGAGAAATCGTAAACTGCATGAAAAAATCGTAAACGTAAATTGCATGAGAACAAAAATTGCATGAGAACCGTAATTTTGCCAAGGACCCCCAAAGAACATAACGAGATGACAGGCAACAAGCAAGTGCCATGTCTATAACCTGAATTACCCCTGAAGACCCACACTGTTGACCACATGGAGCTCAGGGGGAGGAGCTAAGGAGGGAGGAGACCCTGCCCATACATACCTATGCTGCAACCTAACCAAGGCATCCCCGAACCTCCCAACAGGTGTATTGCTGATACATACAGTACACCATAAAAAAACAACAACAAAGATGATGTTTTTTCTATTTCTATTCTCAGTTTATCAGTGGTATCAGTGGTTGTCCAGTAAAGCTTAAAGTGCACAGTGTGGCAAAGAGACTACCGTATATACTGTGGTGTACAGCATGGCTTAAAAAGAGTGTCAACTGATTTGCTGCCATCACTAGTGGTTGGTTGCTAGGACTGTCCGGCGTCAAAACAATCAATCGGACGCTTGGCCCATCCCTAGGTGATGGAATACCTCCTGCAGATCTGCTCTGTTCCAGTGCCCCGCCTCCCAATTTCCACCAGTCTCGTAGCTGTCGTATTGAAACTTCCCTCTTACCAGCGCCCACAGCGCACGAGACCCTCCAAGAAGACCACCGTAGCCCCCAGTAAGCCGGGCCAGAAACGAGGCAGGGGGAACAAGCGTCCGTTCATCTTCCACACAGCACCCGCAACCCGGAAGTGACCGAAGAGACGCGCCGGAAATGACCTCACACAAGAGCCAACGACCACAAGGAAAAGGAGGCAAAGGAGGGCAGGCTTTATGCAGCCTGACTCCTTCTACAAATACAGGCTGACCTGCGGTCAGCCTTACACTTGTTCCACTTGACCCTCCCTTCTAGATTGTAAGCTCTAACGAGCAGGGCCCTCTGATGCCTCCTGCATTGATAGTGTACTGTCTGCCCTCATGTTGTAAAGCACTGTGCAAACTGTTGGCACTATATAAATCCTGTATAATAATACATTTCTTTGTCAGTGGGCAAACGTACAAAATCAGCAGGGGATCAAATACTATTTTCCCTCAAAGGAAAACAAGGCATGCGGGTATGTTTTTTAAAACCACTTTCTGCCAGGCCTATAGCAGAATGACAGCCGGCTGGTGGTTCAGTTATCCTGACTGGGCGTCATATGACGTCCAGCAGGATAACAAGCTGGCGCGCGCCTGTGGGGGCACATGCGTGGTGATCAGTGGTGCTATGTGTCAGTCTGACACACTGCAACTCCCATCTAGGTAAAGAGCCTCTGACAGAGGCTCTTTACCACGTGATCAGCCGTGTCCAATCACAGCTGATCATAGTGTAAACGGGAAAAGCTGTGTATTGGCTTTTCCTTTATCACATCTGAGAGGCGCAACTAGAGGAGTGCCGATTGGCTGCTCTCCTGACAAGGTGGGTCTGCTCTGATTATCAGCGCAGCCCACCCCCTCCCCCCGGACCACCAAGGATGTCACCAGGACAACCCACAACTGATGAACACCAGGTATGCCACCCATGACCAACAGTGTTGCCAATCAGTGCTCATAAATGATGCCAATCAGCACCCATATGAGTGGTAATGCCTGCCAGTGCCATCTATCAGTGTCCATCAATGCCACCCATAAGTACACAGTGCCGCCTTTCAGTGCCCAGTGTTGCCTATGAATGCCCATCAGTGCTGCATATCAGTGCTGCATATCAGTGCCACCTATCAGTGCCAACTCATTGGTGCCACCTCATCAGTGCCCATCAGTGAAGGAGAAAAAAAAAACTTACTTATTCACAAAATTTTATAACAGAAAAAGAAAAACTTTTTTCTTTTTGGTCTTTTTTTATTTGTTTAGCAAAAAATAAAAATCCCAAAAAGAAAGCTCCATTTGTGGGAACAAAATGATAAAAAATTGGTTTGGGTACAGTGTTGCATGACCACGCAATTTTCATTCAAAGTGTGACAGAGCTGAAAGCTGAAAATTGGCCTGGGCAGGAAGGGGGGGGGGTGAGTGCCCAGTATTGAAGTGGTTAATACGCCTTGTACAATGTGTTGGTAAAATCTTTACGTAGGATTCTATTAAGCTTCCTGGCTCTAGCTATCGGAAAATTGTCAGCTTTCCAGCTTTTACCTCCATGACAAGTTAAGTGTCTGTATAACGGTCTCCGTTTATTGGGATGGCTGATGGCACTTCAATTAATTGTAAAATTTGACTTCTGAATATTTGATTTTTACCATTCTTGGCTATGAAGTGGCACAATCCTAGCGGCTTGCATTATGTCAAACAGCGGCTGTTGTAGCTCTTCCTTTTTGGAGAGGACAGAGTGAGCCAGCAGCACTTGTCTCTACTATACTGTACAAGCTGTTCTCTGCCACGCTACAGTATACAGTATATGTGTATGAAGGAGTGGAAGAGGTGGGGAGAGGAGTGTGGTGTGTCCCTTTATCTTCATCCTCAGCATACATAGCCAAGGAGGGAGAGGCTGTGTGTAATGAAGAACACACTCACCATTCCCCTTTATACAGAATTGCACAGAAATAAAAGATCTGTAAGCCATTCCTTACCTATCCCTGCACAGCCAGCACCCCTTTCATAGGCCAAGCTGTGATGTAGACACAAATCGTCTACTTTAATAAGAGTGCCGACTCACTTTGTCACCACCAAAACAGCCACAAGAAATTCTTATTAGGGAGATGCATGAAACAATATCATAGGAACAACCACACCAATTCCTTTGGTTTCCTAATAAAAAGAATATGTACAGAGCCACAATACTACTTCAGTCTGAACAGGATATCTCGAATAAGTTTGCTTTTTGAAACCCCAGGCAAAAGTAAGGAACAACCCTGTGTCTGCATAGAAACATAAAGTAAGGCCACGTGACCACTGCTCTCTGTATGGAAGCAGTGGTCTTTCTGCAGAGGTCCGACATGCCTAAAAGCAAAAAATAAAATAAGTGGTTTGGTGCCCCCAGTAGTACACCTCCATCCCTAATATATCCATAAAAACATGAGTTAGCCCTGAGACTTTAAATGAGGTGCAACACACACAGCCACCAAGTTCTAGGAGGTGCACCGAATGAAAATGTTGGTGCTGAAACCAAAAATGCACTTGGCCGAAAATGAGTTTTTAAAAAATATTTATATAGAATATTATATTCAACTTTTTAATTAATATCATCAATTTAAATGAATATGAATTGATCGTCGGCCATTATTGGCACCTTTAGCGCAAGAAAAAAAATGTATCCCTTTAAATTCCATGTATGTCTTCACACTGGTCGGTTGAGATTACATTGTGGTGTTAAAAATCCTGCTTGCTACATTTTTGTTCAGTTAAAGCATAACTCCGGCCAAAATTTTTTTTTACATGTCCTTGTTGCTGATCTTCTACCTTCACCAACTTTGCCATCCATGTTCTTCTGAGCTCTGTAGTTCCTCTCTAATAGGCTGCTGAACTTGCTGAAAAAACGTTATTGCCTGGTGGCATCCTGTTTGTAAAACCGCTGGCTTCTATCCCTGTCCTCAGCTCAGTCAGCGGTCTGACACGCCCCCTTGTCTCCCAGCCCCCCGGTCTGTGCCAACCATGGTGTCCTCCTCCTCTCTCCTCCCTGCCTGGTGGTCCGCCCCTCCACTCCACTAGTGCCAAATGTCAGGGATCTCCCACTGTGTCAGGTATAGTATACGAGAACATAGATTGCTGATGCCCCGCCTCCCGCCATTATGATTGACAGTGCACTGTGCCAATTGTGCCGTTATTGGCACAGTGCGCTGTCAATCATAATGGTGGGAGGCGGGCATCAGCAATCTATTTTCTCGTATACTATACCTGTCAGTGGGAGATCCCCGCTGTGTCATACAACTGATTACTGATAATAATCCCCGCTCTGCACGGAGATAGCAGGCGGCGTGGAGGTGCTCCTAGAATGTATTTTGCAGATTAAAAGGGTATCTCCCCTTTGCACTGGTGGGACTGACATTCGGCTCTGGTGGCACTGGTTTGCATTTCTAAGGCTGTACCCCATCATACTGTGTGTTATGTATGGCTTGCTGGCTGCAGAATGAGGGGTGTGATTTATGTTGAAGTGGACGAGTTCACATTTACATGTACAGGCCTAGTGTACCCGCCCATGTTCCCTCCCATCCCAAGGATTCATGGGAAATGTAGGCTGATTACAGTTAAAGAGAGAGAGAAGACATATGATGCAATCCCTGTTCTAACACCTCCTCCTTGCCAGAATACAGGCTGCATTTTTTTTAATCACAAAACTGTATTCTTGAAAATTCAGTCATATCTATTAAACGGTAAGAAATTTCACAAAGCAATAACTGTTTCTTGTGGGGGGGGGGGGGGGGTTAAATCCCAGAGTTCTGCTTAAAAAAAACCCAGCACAAAAAAAAAAAAAAAGAAAAAAAAAAAGAAAAGAAGACGACCTCCCAGTTCAAATGCATTAAAAATGCAGCAAGAACGCATCATTAGCGCACCCGTGTTATGTTTTTGATGCGATTTTTGAGTCACATGACCTATGAAAAACCCCATAAACAAAGCATGGTAACATCGGCCCAATATCGCAGTAAAATCGCGGTGCGTTTTCAGTGCCATTATCGGCACCACTGGCCGAATACCGATAAAACCTTTTGGCCGGAATGTCATCTGTGTTCTAAGTAATGTGACGAGAATTGTATTTATTCATTAATAAATTGTTAACCATGCCTACTATGTATTTAGTGGCTGTGTGTGTTGCACCTCATTTAAAGTCACAGGGCAAATTCATATTTTTATGCCCCCACCTTGGCTAGAGCTCTCCAATTGGCAAGGATCATGCCCCCTGCTGAATAGAGCTCAGCAGTAAGTGTTCTGGATCTCTGCATAGATACTACTGTTTCCATACAGAGAGCAGAGTTATCTCTGCAGCATGCTGGTAGGACATAGGCTTTTCTACTCAGGATGTGGCTGCTTCAAAAAAATTAAAAAATAAATAAAATAAAAACAAACTAAGACATTGCACAGCATCTGCTTTGATGCACATGGAATGTATTTTGCTGATTTAAACTGAAAGTTGGGTGGGGTTATATGCCACACTTTAGATACAAATACCACATAGAGGAGCTATTTTATATTAGTAATATAGTAACTGGAACCAGCGTCACACTGATCTTAAAAGGGAAGTAATTTGCCCAGGCTAACAAAAGGAAACTGGGTAACTGATGCAACAAGAAGAGTTCATGTCATTATGATGTACCTGTGCTGGGACTGGATACCTAGCTGGCCAGAAATCATTTGCATAGCTTCACTCATCTAAATGGAGGAAGGGCCTCTTCATTTTTAGGATTTGTAACAGCGGTGAAAAATATATACTTTCTGCCGTGCGCAAACTGAGTGGAGAATACATATAATGTATGCATCTCTCTCTCAGGGAGACCTCAAGAGTTAATCATTTCAAATCTCAAACCATACAAGTCTAGTCCAAAAATCTAATATTATTCCCATCAATATAAAAAAAAAAAAAAAAAAATCAAATCATACTGTAAGTTACATTTAATATAAAACTATATATCGTCGAAAGCACCCCTCCTCCCTCCACAGCCATCCGACAACGCAGCTGGCAAAGAGCTGGCTGTTTTGACAGATGCCAATTTCCCAAGCACATGCCCGCCTGTCTGCAACATTTCAGGGACAAGTCTCCCTTCCCTGCATTCACGGTAACACACTTGTCTCAGGCAAGTGCTTAGAGATGGAGAAAAGTGCCATGTGCCAGAACAACCATCTCCTTGCCAGCTGTGTTGTTGGATGGCATGGAAGGTTGACGGGTCACTGTCCGACCTCACAGATAGTCTTGTGGTGGCCACACACACACTTCGCTTCTATTATCCAGTTAATGTGCAATTTGCTAAAAAAAAATAAATAAAATAAGCATGAGGCCCCTCTCACACTGTCGGACCAATCGTGCCAGCCCGTCAGTTTTTCACGCAGACCATCTTAAGAAAGCCGGCACACAAAAGCTTCTCTGCAAACGTTTATTTCAGCACTGACAGCAATTGCAACATGACAAACTAACGTTTTTGGTTTGTCCTGTTGCAATTGCGGTCAGTGCTGGAATAAAAGTTTGCAAAGAAGAAGCTTTTGTGTGCCGGCTTTCTTTACATATTTGAAGTGGTTTGGACGTTCTAGCCTGGAGCACCAACACTCAGCTCTCTATTCCTTCATAGTGCGGTGGAGCTAGGGTGAGTTGTTACATACGATCACACCATCCATTGCTCTCTATGGAGCGACAGATGACAGCGGACATGTGTCTGTCTGGTGGATCAGATGACAGTTTCTGGTCCATTTCTATCAGTCAGCCCATAGAGGACAGCGAGAGGTGTCTGTGTCCACTCTGCATCAGTAGAGCAGCCACGGACCTGTCATCCACCTGCTCAGTGAGGATCAATGGAGAGATTCCCTGCTAAGTGGGCGGATCCGCTGCCAGACACCACCAGTGAGGCCTAACTTGCCTTCCGTTCAATTCAGATTCAATTTAGATTACATTGTTTTAATAATGTAATATAGATCTGGTTTCCTGCTCCATAATGGTGAAGCCCATGGTGCCCAGGACTGAGGATCAACTGCTCAGGAGGATATAGAAGCCTTGGGGCATTCACCCATTCTACATAACATCATCACTAGTGGCCAGGCTCATTCCTTCCGTGTCTCAGGAGGAAGCAATAAGTGGTAGCTTAGTGCTCCAATAATACAGCATGGGTGCCCTCTATGTTAAGCGTGAGGGTATTTTGGAGTGGTAGGTGATCATAGGTGTGTTAGACTGGCTATACACCATTGGTTTTATGTTTAATCACTCCTTCCCCTGGGACATTCTATTCTGTCAGCAGCACCCACCCAATCAGCTGCTGATTAAGAAAAAATTTTCAACATTTTCCTTTCAACTTCTGGCGAATGAGGACAGCCACACAATGAGCTAGGGACCTTAGAATATAAGCTCCTTGAGGGCAGGGACTGATGTAAATGTACAATATATATGTGTAAAATGCTGTGTAAATTGACAGCACTATACAAGTGTCTATAATAAATATAGTCATTGCCAAAGAAATCGGTGTTATAAGCCCGTTGACTGGAGGACTGAAGTCTGGTAGTCTCCAGCACCCGGTACATAGGATGTGCATCTCACCTACGTGAGTGTGTGCAAAATAGTGCTGAGCAAAACATACATTCCCATACATACCTGCTCTGTGTAATGGTTAAATACATTTGTTCAGATGAGTGTAAACAAAACAGAGTAGCCAATGTACAATAGATAATCCCAGCCTTTTTCAACCAGGGTGTCTTCAGATTTATTTAGGGGAGCCTTGGAAAAATGCCTAAAAGTTGCCCAAAAACTGTATACAAGCCAGCGGGTGGATGAAGCCACCTTTTACACAAAGCCACAAGTTTTCATTGTGCACCATTATAACCTTCAAGCCGCCAGCATCCCAACAACCAATGACATCATCGGTTGATAAGGACGGTTGGGCGCCTGCAGAACATCCTTGTTTGTTCCTCCCTTGCTCCTCTCCGCCATCACTGGGGTCACATTAGCTGAGTGAGGCAGAGAGAAAAGAAACACTGGAATACTAGTCAGTACCAGTGTGCAAAGGTGTGTTTGCTTTCGAACAGGGATCTCAAAACTTTGCTTGCCTTTGGGGCGCTAGTCCTTCCAACTATGCGGGGCGCTAGTCCTTCCACCGACACCAATGATATCATTTCTTTACTCCCACTGACCACCAAGCCTATGGAGTTGTTTACTCCCACCAATGCCAGGGCATTTTCTACGTCCACTGGTCACCGTTCAAGCCCCCTCTAATATTTGAAGGGCAGTAAACTGGTCCTTTGTTTCGAAAGTTTGGAGATCCCTGCTTTAGAAGAATAAATCATCTCTAATGTTGGGTGTCCTACATGTGTGGATATTGCTCCATTATGTGAAAATATTAGTTTCCTTTTTTTTTTTTACATTTCAGAATGGGGTGCCTTGAGATTGTGCAGAATTTAACTGTTGGCACTATATAAATCCTGTATAATAATAATTTTAAAGGGTGCCTTTACTGGAAAAAGTGTTGAGAAACACTAACAATATTAGGCAATATGTCAATCATTTCATAACCCTGGAATCACCCAATTAAGACACAAGACCCCTCCACTGACAGATGTGGAACGATTGTTACCCAATCTACCTAACCCAGATCACCTCCTATACATGTCATTAAAGACAAAGTTTATGCTTCCTGGCCTGCTCCTTAACAACCAGCTAATGTTAAAAGACACCAGTGGACCCAGCTCCAAAAAAATTCATCTAAACCGCATCTAAAAATCGTAGCTGAACTGCCGAACATGTGAAAACTCAGGAGAAATTTGCACTGGACATAAAGCAGTATGTTGCAGCTTACCAATCTTTAGATGCAGTGGCTGCATTCGTTTTCCTTATTTTTAAGGCTTTTTTTTTTAAGTGTATTTTCACCTGTTGATCTGGCTGGTAACAAACATTTTGTCTTTGCGTTTGTTAACACCTGTCACTCTTTGAAGAGTGATCCACATTGCATTGCTTTTCACTGAGCGGCACAAGCCTAGCTGCCATGCATTCCCAGTGGCAATGCTGCCTTTTGACAGCTGAATGGGAATACCACACCACAAGTCTAGCGTTTGACTCAAGGTTGCGTTGCGGCCCATTCTCCTGCATGGGTTGCCTTTTGCGGCAGTACCACCAAATGGGGCAGGGCTGATAGGTTTTGCCATGTCTTCATCATAGCCATGGCATTTGTACAACCCCATTCGGCTGCCTTTGCAGCTTAAGAGGGGCAGTAAAAACATAGCCCAACACCCTCCAACTGTATAAACCAAGCCCTGGGCTGTCTCCACTCAATGCAGGGGAGATGTAGCCATGCTTGGATAGCAGTACTGTCACCCTAGGGAGAGGGGATTGTTAGATGGACTAGCAGATTCAGATAGACTTCACTAATAAACTAAAGCCGAAGCTCAACTAAGGCAGGCAAAACATTATTCAAATCACTTGATCAACACAGTCAGTGTTGATAGGGAAATCCCTCCCACTGCACTATTGTATTCAGACAGCGGGAGATTTCCCAGCCGTCAGAATTCAAAGATCACTGCTGCCCCGACTATAGCCAGCAGCCATGATAATACACATATAAACAGACAGGCTGGTTGTACTGAAATAGATCGACTTCAGGCAGCACAATCAGCCTGCCCATAGATGGATCACAATTCACCCATTCCTGCTGAACCAGCTGAAATTCGATCCGTCTATGGCCAGCTTAACACTTTATAGGCAGTTAGAGCAAGTTTTTTTTCCCCCCTTTTGGGATAAAGGTTTTACATAAATGAATAAAAGCTGAACATTGTAAGCACCCCTGTCAGTAGTAAATGGTTTGTCTCACCCTCCAACTGCCACTTTTTCAGGACAGTTTGTACTATTAAAAAAAAGTTGAAAACTAATAAACTTACTGGCCAGATCACCAGGTGAAAATAAAGTGGGTAGTGAGAGGCATAGTGCCCCATCGTTGGCGGCACTGGGGGGACATAGCCGCCACATCGTTGGCGGCACTGGGGGGACATAGCCGCCACATCGTTGGCGGCACTGGGGGGACATAGCCGCCACATCGTTGGCGGCACTGGGGGGACATAGCCGCCACATCGTTGGCGGCACTGGGGGGACATAGCCGCCACATCGTTGGCGGCACTGGGGGGACATAGCCGCCACATCGTTGGCGGCACTGGGGGGACATAGCCGCCACATCGTTGGCGTCTCTGGGGGACATAGCCGCCACATCGTTGGCGTCTCTGGGGGACATAGCCGCCACATCGTTGGCGTCTCTGGGGGACATAGCCGCCACATCACTGGTGTCACTGGGAGGAGTAGCTCCCCATCACTGGTGTCACTGGGAGGAGTAGCTCCCCATCACTGGTGTCACTGGGAGGAGTAGCTCCCCATCACTGGTGTCACTGGGAGGAGTAGCTCCCCATCACTGGTGTCACTGGGAGGAGTAGCTCCCCATCACTGGTGTCACTGGGAGGAGTAGCTCCCCATCACTGGTGTCACTGGGAGGAGTAGCTTCCCATCACTGGTGTCACTGCGTGGAGTAGCTCCCCATCACTGGTGTCACTGCGTGGAGTAGCTCCCCATCACTGGTGTCACTGCGTGGAGTAGCTCCCCATCACTGGTGTCACTGCGTGGAGTAGCTCCCCATCACTGGTGTCACTGGGAGGAGTAGCTCCCCATCATTGGTGTCACTGGGAGACGTAGTGCCCCATCTTTGTCGGTAGAAGTGCAACATCGTTGGTGTCAGTGGAAGGAATAATGCCCCATCATTGGTGCCACTGGGGGAAATAGTGCCACATTGTTGATGTCACTGATAGAAGTAGTGCCCCAAGGGCTGGATAAATGGAAGCAAAGGCCCACAAGCTACAGTTTGAAGACCACTGTTCTAGTCTCAAAGAACTCTTGCTAATAATTACGCTGTGTGCAGCTCACAGTACATTATTGTCAAAGGGAAGACTTATATTTATGGTCATTGCAACTCCCTAAGTTACTGGCTATATACATATATTTGAGAGGCAGAAATTGTCCATTACTGAAGGAACTCCTAGCAACTCCTGGAGGTACTCTAGGGTTCAATGGAACTCTGACTGAGAAAGGTTGGATTAGAGCAGCATGTCTCAACACATAACCCTTAAAGTAACCTTCTGGTCTCAGGGAACCCCTGCTAAAAGTGACTATCTACAACTCATGATACATTAGTGCGATGGTCAATGGGAAGAATAGTCCTTATATTTGTGGCCTTTGGAAAGAATTAACCCCTTACAGATAGCTAAAGAGATCAATAGTGTCAGTGGGAACTAAGTATGAGCTCCGGCGTGTTCGCATGCTGCACGTGCCAAGCCCGCCAGGAAGTCAGCAATGCGCTGCGCTAATCACAGGCAGTGAGACATTTCCCGATCTCTGCAGCCGCACATCGGGAAATGTCTCACTGCTTGTGATTAGCGCTGTGCAGTGCCGAGTTCCTGGCGGGCTCGGCACGTGCAGCATGCGAACACGCCGGAGCTCATGCTTAGTGGGAACTCATCTTAGAGGCAGATATTGCTCCAGGGACCCCTAGCAACCTCTGGAGGAACCCTGGTTGAGAACCCCTGGATCAGAGGCTTCCAGTGCACTTGATAAGGATACATAAGCCTGACACTCCCCCCCCCCCCCAAGAAAGGAAAGGTTTACTGTAAAAATCCAATAACATCTCTACTGCTATTTTTCAATTGTAAAATTATTCCTCCCACTAATGAATCCTGCCAGGAAAGTGGTGAAGAAAGACGTATCGTGATGAACCTAAAATCTGAAGTATGTGTTACTTTCCTCTGAGAAGAGGTTTAATGCACAAGGTTGGCCAGACTACAGATATAAGTTTTTTTCCGAATTGACTTACAAATATCTGCTAAAATAAAAATATTTGCAGAAAGCACAACATAGACAAAACAGGAAAGCATGGTTACCTCTCTGAACGTGGATGATATCCGGGAAGTTGGCCAGGTGACCCTGGTAGACTGCCAGTAAGTCCATAATTGGATCCAGGTCCTGACGGGGCTGCTCAGCAAACATCTCCCCAATCTTATCGTAGGCATCCGCCGTGAAGGACATCGCCTTATTCAGACCGGCTGAAAAGGGCTGTTGGTCAATCTCAAAGGCTTGGCCCAAACCTTTAAAAGCCAGTCCAACTTTCTGGTACTCCTTCTTGAAGCCTGTAGCTTGCTTACGGGCAAACTCTCCAGCGGTTTGGTTGAGCAGAAGCACGCTTTCATCCATCCTCTTGGCGAATGCCTTGAAAGCGTCCAGTTTTCCGTCAACCTCTTGGGGCTCCAACACTGGGGATCCAGGCATGGTGGTGAGGGTGAGGAAAAAGTTGGCCCCCACCATCTCATCCTTCTCACACTTCCTCTTGCCCTGTTTCCAGGCCTTCTCGTCCGAGCAGGTGAGGAAATGCTGAAAGGCATCGCAGCGAGCCAGCACTGGATGGCTACACATGTGGTCCATCCACCACACCAGGCCTTTCCTGCGCTTGGAGATGAAGTCCTCCTCGAATCGGCCGGTGGCTTGTTTCTCGGGGATGCGTGGCACGGAGATGACGGGAAACTTCTCCAGTAGCCGAGCGTAGAGCCAGTCAAAGTGTTTGTACCGGCGGTGGACTTGCTGGTTAGTATGGCTGGGTAGCAGGCGGTATGAGATGTAGCTTTTCATCCCCTTGAACTTGGTCTGCTTGGTGGGCTCATCGATGGAACAATGGAACGGGTAGGGGTTCTCTTGCCATTCTGGCCCATTCGAACCATGGGCCACACAGAGCTTGTCGCCATCTCTCACGAAGCCTGCCGCCTCGCCAAGAACGAATGCCTCACCGCCGCTCTTGACGAAGGCGGAAAAACGGTTGAGGTTACGGCTGACGGTGGCGGTTCCCTTGGCGGCGGAGGAGGCGGTAGAGCTGGTGGTGTTGTAGGAGCCTGGGGGCATCTCAGAACGGGTGGACATGCGGTAACGGCTGCTCTCGTAGTCGTGGAAACCGCCTCCATAGAAACCGGGGGTCGGGGTGCCACCGGGCTCGTCGGCGGCGGTGGAACTGCTGTCGTCCCATTCGTCGTCCCAATCGTCATCGCTGGGCTGGCTGTGCTGGTAGGGCAGGGCGGTGGGACGGGGGTACCCCTGGAAGGACTCCTGTCCCCGGTAAGTGGGGGGAGGAGGCTGAGCCGGCTCGTACCCCCCCGGGGGGAGGTTGGCATAGCGGGTGTCGGTAGGAGGAGGAGGAGGCGGAGGACTGAGCGCTTCTCCCCGGACGATCTCCACATACGAGGCCGGGAAGAGTCCCCGCTCCCCCCGGCTGTTCACTCCTTCCAGCCAGCCCTCGATGTCCTGATCGCTGCACAGGCTCAGCACCTCCGACTCCCTCAGAGACACCTCACCCGGGTTCTCCGCCCGGAAGTCGTACAGAGCGCGGGCTCTCATCAGGGCCATGCTGGGAGAGAGAGAGAGGGAAGGAAGGGGGACACCCGGAACGGGCGGCTGGACACTGGACGGACACGGAGCCGAATGTGACCGGAGGAAACAAACCCACCACTGTGACCCCGACTCCTCCCCGGGACACCTCCCCGACACATCCCCCTCCCATCCGGGACGTACACTGGACGGGACTCCGCTACCGCCTCCCCGGAACCTCCCCTCCCCCTACACCGGGGACATCACTCCACCCCCTCCATCACTGTACCGGGAATCCCTCCTCCATCCCCGATCATCTACAGACCGGGGACCGCCACATCCTCCATCACATCATTCCCAACTCCCTCTACTGCCACATAACACGTCTTCATTACTCGTATACCTTGTCCCAGGAGCTAACACTCCACCCCATCCCTCCTTCCATCACTGATCTACCTTGTCCCAGGAGCTAACACTCCATCCCATCCCTCCTTCCATCACTGATCTACCTTGTCCCAGGAGCTAACACTTCATCCCATCCCTCCTTCCATCACTGATCTACCTTGTCCCAGGAGCTAACACTTCATCCCATCCCTCCTTCCATCACTGATCTACCTTGTCCCAGGAGCTAACACTTCATCCCATCCCTCCTTCCATCACTGATATACCTTGTCCCAGGAGATAACACTCCATCCCATCACTGATCTACCTTGTCCCAGGAGCTAACACTCCATCCCATCCCTCCTTCCATCACTGATCTACCTTGTCCCAGGAGCTAACACTCCATCCCATCCCTCCTTCCATCACTGATCTACCTTGTCCCAGGAGCTAACACTTCATCCCATCCCTCCTTCCATCACTGATCTACCTTGTCCCAGGAGCTAACACTTCATCCCATCCCTCCTTCCATCACTGATCTACCTTGTCCCAGGAGCTAACACTTCATCCCATCCCTCCTTCCATCACTGATATACCTTGTCCCAGGAGATAACACTCCATCCCATCACTGATCTACCTTGTCCCAGGAGCTAACACTCCATCCCATCCCTCCTTCCATCACTGATCTACCTTGTCCCAGGAGCTAACACTTCATCCCATCCCTCCTTCCATCACTGATATACCTTGTCCCAGGAGATAACACTCCATCCCATCACTGATCTACCTTGTCCCAGGAGCTAACACTCCATCCCATCCCTCCTTCCATCACTGATCTGCCTTGTCCCAGGAGCTAACACTTCATCCCATCACTGATCTACCTTGTCCCAGGAGCTAACACTCCATCCCATCCCTCCTTCCATCACTGATCTACGTTGTCCCATGAGCTAACACTTCATCCCATCACTGATCTACCTTGTCCCAGGAGCTAACACTCCATCCCATCCCTCCTTCCATCACTGATCTACCTTGTCCCAGGAGCTAACACTCCATCCCATCACTGATCTACCTTGTCCCAGGAGCTAACACTCCATCCCATCCCTCCTTCCATCACTGATCTACCTTGTCCCAGGAGCTAACACTCCATCCCATCCCTCCTTCCATCACTGATCTGCCTTGTCCCAGGAGCTAACACTCCATCCCATCACTGATCTACCTTGTCCCATGAGCTAACACTCCATCCCACATCACTGATCTACCTTGTCCCAGGAGCTAACACTCCAACCCATCCCTCCTTCCATCACTAATCTACCTTGTCCCATGAGCTAACACTCCATCCCATCACTGATCTACCTTGTCCGAGGAGCTAACACTCCATCCCATCCCTCCTTCCATCACTGATCTACCTTGTCCCATGAGCTAACACTCCATCCCATCACTGATCTACCTTGTCCTAGGAGCTAACACTACATACCATCCCTCCTTCTATCACTGATCTGCCTTGTCCCATGAGCTAACACTCCATCCCAGCCCTCTTTCCATCCCTGATCTACCTTGTCCCATGAGCTAACACTCTATCCCATCTCTCCTTCCATCACTGATCTACCTTGTCCCAGGAGCTAACACTCCATCCCATCCCTCCTTCCATCACTGATCTACCTTGTCCCAGGCGCTAACATTCCATCCCATCCCTCCTTCCATCACTGATCTACCTTGTCCCATGAGCTAACACTCCATCCCATCCCTCCTTCCATCACTGATCTACCTTGTCCCATGAGCTAACACTCCATCACATCCCTCTTTCCATCACTGATCTACCTTGTCCCGGGAGCTAACACTCCATCCCATCCCTCCTTCATCACTGATCTGCCTTGTCCCAGGAGCTAACACTCCATCCCATCCCTACTTCCATCGCTGATCTACCTTGTCCTGAGAGCTAACTATTTATCCCATCTTTCCTTTCATCACAGCCATACCTTGTCCCAGGAGCTAACTCTTCAACCCTCTTTCCATCACTGATATACCTTGTCCCAAAAGCTCACTATCCATCCCATCCCTCCTAATACCACTGTACCTTATCCTGGGAGCTAAATTTCCATCTCACCTCTTCTTCCATCACAGCTGTACCTTGTCCCAGGAGCTCACTATCCATCCCATCCTTCCTTCCATTACTGCTGTACATTGTCCCAGGAGATACTTCTCCATACCATCTCTCCTTCCATCACTGCTGTACCTTGTCCCATAAGCTTCTTCATCATTTTTCCTTCCTTCCATCATCATATATACCTTGTCTCTGGAGATCACTTTCTGTCACATCCCTCCTTTTATCACTGCCTGAACCTTGTCCTAGGAGCTAACTCTCCATCACATCCCTCCTCCTACCACCATCGTTACCTTGTCCCAGGGGCTCACTATCCATCCTTCCTGCCATCATTACTGGACCATGTCCCAATGTCTAACTATCTATCCCATCCTTCCTTCTATTACTGCTGTACCTTTTCACAGGAGCTAACTCTCCATCTCATTTCTCCTACCATCACAGCTGCACTTTGTCCTAGGAGCTCACTATCCATCTCATCCCTTCCTCCATCACCATTTGTACCTTGTCCAAGGAGCTAACTCTCCATCCCATTGCTCCTTCCATCACCGTCTGTACCTTGTCCTAGGAGCTCACACTCCATTCCATCCCTTCATCACTGATGTACCTTGTCCCAAGAGCTAACTCTCCATCCCATCCTTCCTTCCATCACTGCTGTACATTGTCCCATGAGCTTCTTTTACATCCTTTCTTCCTTCTATCATCATATACAGTATCTCACAAAAGTGAGTACACCCTCACATTTTTGTAAATATTTTATTATACCTTTTTATGTGACAACACTGAAGAAATGACACTTTGCTACAATGTAAAGTAGTGAGTGTACAGCTTGAATAACAGTGTAAATTTGCTGTCCCCTCAAAATAACTCAACACACAGCCATTAATGTCTAAACCGCTGGCAACAAAAGTGAGTACACCCTAAGTGAAAATGTCCAAATTGGGCCCAATTAGCCATTTTCCCTCCCAAGTGTTATGTGACTCATTCATGTTACAAGGTCTCAGGCGTGAATGGGGAGCAGGTGTGTTAAATTTGGTGTTATTGCTCTCATTCTCACATACTGGTCACTGGAAGTTCAACATGGCACCCCATGGCAAAGAACTCTGAGGATCTGAAAATAAGAATTGTTGCTGTACATAAAGATGGCCTAGGCTATAAGAAGATTGCCAAGACCCTGAAACTGAGCTGCAGCACGGGGGCCAAGACCATACAGCGGTTTAACAGGACAGGTTCCACTCAGAACAGGCCTCGCCATGGTCAACCAAAGAAGTTGAGTGCACGTGATCAGCATCATAGCCAGAGGTTGTCTTTGGGAAATAGACGTATGAGTGCTGCCAGCATTGCTGCAGAGGTTGAAGGGGTGGGGAGGTCAGCCTGTCAGTGCTCAGACCATACGCCGCACACTGCATCAAATTGGTCTGCATGGCTGTCATCCCAGAAGGAAGCCTCTTCTAAAGATGATGCACAAGAAAGCTCACAAACAGTTCGCTGAAGACAAGCAGACTAAGGACATGGATTACTGGAACCATGTCCTGTGGTCTGATGAGACCAAGATAAACTTATTTGGTTCAGATGGTGTCAAGCTTGTGTGGCGGCAACCAGGTAAGGAGTACAAAGACAAGTGCGTCTTGCCTACAGTCAAGCATGGTGGTGGGAGTGTTATGGTCTGGGGCTGCATGAGTGCTGCCGGCACTGGGGAGCTACAGTTCATTGAGGGAACCATGAATGCCAACATGTACTGTGACATACTGAAGAAGAGCATGATCTCCTCCCTTCGGAGACTGGGCCGCAACCCCAAACACATCTCCGAGACAACCACTGCCTTGCTAAAGAAGCTGTGGGTAAAGGTGATGGACTGGCCAAGCATGTCTCCAGACCTAAACCCTATTAAACATCTGTGGGGTTTCCTACAATGAAAGGTGGAGGAGCACAAGGTCTCTAATATCCACCAGCTACGTGATGTCATCATGGAGGAGTGGAAGAGGACTCCAGTGGCAACCTGTGAAGCTCTGGTGAACTCCGTGCCCAAGAGGGTTAAGACAGTGCTGGAAAATAATGGTGGCCACAAAAAATATTGACATTTTGGGCCAAATTTCGACATTTTTACTTAGGGAGGTACTCACTTTTGTTGCCAGTGGTTTAGACATTAATGGCTGTGTGTTGAGTTATTTTGAGTGCACAGCAAATTTACACTGTTATACAAGCTGTACACTCACTACTTTACATTGTGGCAAAGTGTAATTTCTTCAGTGTTGCCACATGAAAATATATAATAAAATATTTACAAAAATGTGAGGGGTGTACTCACTTTTGTGTATATATTGTACCTTGTCTCTTGAGCTCACTTTCTGTCACATCCCTCCTTCCATCACGAACTGGACCTTGTCCCAGGAGCTAACTATCCATTCCATCCTTCCTTCAATAACTGCTGTATCTTGGCCTGGGAGCTTATGCTTCTTCCCATTATTCCTTCCATCTCTGCTTTACCTTGTAACAGGAGCTAATTCACCATCTCACCCCTTTCATCGCCATCTATATCTTGTCCCAAAGAGATAACTCTTTATCCCATCCCTCCTTCCATCACTGCAGTATCTAGTGCTAGAAGCTAATGCTCCATCCTGTCTTTCCTTCCATCACCATCAGTACCTTGTCTCTGGAGCTCACTTGCCACCCCATCCTTTCTTCCTTCACTGTCTGTACTTTTTCCCAGAAGATAACTCTCCATCCCATCTCTCCGTCCATCACTGTTGTACCTTGTCCCAATAGCTTACTATCTATCCCATCCTTTCTTTTATTACTGCAGTGCCCTTTTCCAGGAGCTAACACTATCCCATCTCTACTTCCATTATTGTCTGTACCTTGTAGAAGCTCTCTATCCCATCTCTCATTCTATCCCCATTTTTACCTTGTTCCAGGAGCTCACTATCCATCCCTCCTATCATCACAGCTGTACCTTGTATCAAGAGCTAACCATCTATCCCACCCTTCCTTTTATTATTGCAGTACTTTGTCCCGAGAGCTAACTCTGCATCTCATCCCTACTTCCTTCACTGCTGTACCTTATCCCAGAAACAAACTCTCCATTCCATCCTTCCTTCTATTACAGCTGTACCTTGTCCCACAAGCTAACTCTCCATCCTATCTCTCCTTCCATCACTACTGTACCTTGTTCCAGGAGCTCACTATCAATCCCTCTTCACATCACTGCTGTACTTGCTCCCAGGGGCTAACTCTCTATACCATTCCTCTTTTCCATTTCATCCCTCCTTTTATCACTGCTCTACCTTGTTCTAGGGTCTTACTCTCCATGCCATCTTTTTTTTTTTTATCCTCATTCCCAATTCCATCCTTTCTTCCATTACTGCTGTACCTTGTCCCAGGAGCTCACTTCCTGTCCCGATCCCTCCTTCCATTACTGCTGTACCTTGTCCCCAGAGTTCAATCTCCATACCCTCTCCCCTTCTACTACTGCTGTACGGTGTCCCAGGAGCTCACTTCCTGTCCCGATCCCTCCTTCCATTACTGCTGTACCTTGTACCCAGAGTTTAATCCCCATATCTTCTCCCCTTCTATTGCTCTACAGTGTCCCAGGAGCTCCCGTCCCATCCCACTACATCACCACAGTACTTTAACTTGGAAGCTTACTTCTCATCCAATCCCTGAAGCCTGCCTCCTCCAAGGCCTGTTACCCGGAGTAAACAATCGTCCAGTGCAGTTGCATTTTAAGGCCTCATGCACACTGAACATTTTGCTAAAATCTCCTAGACTCCTTTCCTCCTGGCAGCAGAGTTTTGGCAGAAAAAACTTTTGATGCTTGTAAACGTGTTTAGGTGCATCAAGCACTTGGGCATAAATTAATTTAATTGGCTATAATAATAATTTATTCTGGCCATTCAAGTGAATTAACTCTCAATCACTAAACACACCTGGAATCAACACGCGTTTACACATGTTTAGGCACGTCAAGCGTTTTTTCTGCCAAAATGCCGCCGCTTCTGAATGTACTAGCTGTGGAGTTTTTTATGCTTTTAAACTTCTTTAAAGGCCTATGTGTGCATAGAGCAGTGTGTTTCAAACTGTGTGACCTTGCACATTTGCAGGTGTGCCATGGGGAGCCTGAGACCCTGACACCCCCAGGTGACCCCACATCCCATGTCCCCCCATAAACCCCATTTGCCCTGCCTCAGTGATCAGACTGCATTGGATGGACACTGGTGAGACTGCATTTATGGACACTGATAGAGCTGCATTTATGGGCACTGGTGGGGCTGCATTTATGGCCACTGGTGGGGCCGCATTTATGGGCACTGGTGAGACTGCATTTATGGACACTGATGAGGCTGCATTTATGGGCACTGGTGAGACTGCATTTATGGACACTGGTGAGACTGCAATGATGGGCACTGGTGAGACTGAATTTATGGACACTGATAGAGCTACATTTATGGGCACCGATGAGGCTGCATTTATGGACAGTGGTGAGGCTGCATTTATGGACAGTGGTGAGGCTGCATTTATGGACAGTGGTGAGGCTGCATTTATGGACAGTGGTGAGGCTGCATTTATGGACAGTGGTGAGGCTGCATTTATGGACACTGATGAGACTGCATTTATGGGCACCGATGAGGCTGCATTTATGGACAGTGGTGAGGCTGCATTTATGGACAGTGGTGAGGCTGCATTTATGGACAGTGGTGAGGCTGCATTTGATGGGCACTGGTGAGGCTGCATTTATGCGCACTGGCGAGGCTGCATTTATGCACACTGGTGAGGCTGCATTTGATGGGCACTGGTGAGGCTGCATTTGTGGGCATCAAGCGCATGGGCATAAATTAATTTAATTGGCTATAATAATAATTTATTTTGGGCAAAAAGTCGCTGCTCCTGAATGTACTAGCTGTGGGGGGGGGGGGGGGGGGGGGGTTCTGCCTCTAAATGCCCCTGCCTCTAAACTTCTCTAAAGGCCTATGTGTGCATGGTCTGATGGTGTGCCCTGGCACATTTGCAGGTGGGCCGCGGAGAGCCGTCACTGTAACAGTGGTCCATCAGAGTCACCTTCAGACTCAGGGGCAGGGTGGGAGGACAGGCAGTCTGTGCTGGAGTGCAAGGGAGGGATGGACCAGGGAGCAGGTTGGCAATTTCCCCCCAGGCTGCCCTAACCTATGTTGAAAATAGCCGATAGCCGCTGCCCATGGCCATTCCTTTTTCCCTCTCTAGGAAGTCAGGCTGGGGGCATGGCCATGGTGGCCAGCCGCTGTTGCATTCTGGGAGTTGTAGTTTGCACTCAAGTGCAGGGGAAACTACAACTCCTGGATTCTTGGAGGCAGGGTGCGCAGGGAAGTTAGGATACATGACTGGCTTGGTCTGAGGGGCTGGGTGCTGGCAGCAACTTTACCCCAGGACCAGGAGCATCACCCCCCCTAGGAGGCCGTGGCGTGCAAGTACCTGCTGAGCTGCCAAGTGAGAGAACCTGACACCCCCAGCTGACCACCACATCCCATCTCCCCCCATGCACCCCATTTGCCCTGCCTCAGTGATCAGTCTGCATTGGATGGACACTGATGAGGCTGCATTGATGGGCACTGGTGAGACTGCATTTATGGACAATGGTGAGGCTGCATTGATGGACACTGGTGAGGCTGCATTGATGGGCACTGGTGAGGCTGCATTAATGGGCACTGGTGAGGCTGCATTGATGGGCACTGGTGAGGCTGCATTAATGGGCACTGGTGAGGCTGCATTGATGGGCACTGGTGAGGCTGCGTTGATGGGCACTGGTGAGGCTGCATTGATGGGCACTGGTGAGGCTGCATTAATGGGCACTGGTGAGGCTGCATTGCAAATCTTTTCAGGTGTGGTGTGAAAATTTTTTAATCTTTTTGGTGCGCCATAAGACAAAAAAGTTTGAAAAACACTGGCATAAAGGCAGGAAAAAATGCCAAATGCAGAAAAAACATCCAGTGTGCATGAGACCAAAGTGCTGTACTACATAACTTCACTCCAGCACAATTCTTAACTGCCTGTTGTAATATGATGGTCGGGTGGCAGGAGCTCTCTCATTCTGGGTATATGTCATATGATGGGCCACGCTGTGGTGTGATGTGTCACCCGCTGTGTCCACTGGATGCAGTGAATGACTGATCAGTGCTGGTACCTTTGTGATTGGTCACAGTGATCATATGGTACAGACAGGGCCAATCACAGCCCATCTGTACCATGTGATTAACTTTGGCTAATCACAATAGTACACACTGAATGAATGGATTTCATTCATAAAAAAATAGTTGCTTATAACAGTGTGTAAAAAAAATCTTACTATGGTAACACTTTATTGCTCTGGTCGCAGTATGCAAAAAAATAAATAAAAAATCGTTTAAAAAGGAATAAAAAAGGAAAGTATTTTTAAATTTATTTTTCAATTTATCAATATTTTAATATTTTTTGTCAGTGTCCCTGATCGCTGCCACATCAGTTATATGATGATGCTGTACTGCACTGGTGACAGTATGTAAAAAATGTAAAACAATTCATTTTCAAAAAAATTATAACTTCAAAAAAAACACCATGCCTCTTACTAAATACTTTGGACTGTCCACCTTCCAAAAAAGGGGTAATTTGGGGGGTATTTGTACTGTCCTGGCAATTTCAGGCCTCAAGAAATGAGATAGGCCATCAGTACCTCAGGAATGAACAATCTTCAGATGCACTGTATATAAGATAGTTTGTAGACGCTATAACTTTCACACAAACCAATTCATATACACTGATTTGTTTTTTTGACAAAGAAATGTAGCAGTATACATTTTTGCCTAAATTTATGAAGAAGGATTTTTTTTTGCAAAATATTATAACAGAAATTAAGAAAAATTAGTTATTTAAATTTTTTTTTGTCTTTTTTGTTTATTTAGCAAGGAATGAAAACTCAGTGGTGATTAAGACCCCTTTCACACTGAGGTGCTTTTCAGGCATTTTAGCGCTAAAAATAGCACCTGTAAAGAGCCTGTAAAGTGCCTCTAAAGCCACCCCTGCAAGTGCTTTCACACTGGGGCGGTGCGCTTGCAGGACGGGAAAAAAAGTTCTGCAAGCGGCATCTTTGGGGCGGTGTATACACCGCTCCCACACCGCCCTTGCCCATTGGAATGAATGGGCAGCGCTGCCGAAGCACCTTGCAAGGCGCTTCAGCAGCGCAGCAAAACGGGCGCTCTTAACCCTTTATTAGGCTGCTATCGCTGGGTTAAAAACTAGCGGCGCTTTACCGCCACCACCCACATCGTCCCAGTGTGAAAGGGGTCTAAATACCATAAAAATAAAGCTCTATTTTTGTGGGGGGGGGGGGGAGTCAAAATCTCATATGGGTACAGTGTTGCATGACTGCATAATTGTGATAATGCTTAAAGGTAAAAATTGGCTTGGTCAGGAAGGGGGGTGAAATTGTCCACATTGCGTATAAAGGCACTTTGATTGTGTTTTCTGTGATCCCCCCCTTATTTTACTGTCCCCAATCCATCTGCTGATAGAACAGAGCCTTGGAGACGCACTGCACATGCTCAGTTTGCAGTGTATTGCGAGAGAGATTATTTTTTATTTTAGTGGAAGGGTGCATGTGATCAGCACAGGGCCAATCAGCACTATCCAGACAGAGGGTCAGGGGTTATGCAGCCTCATAGGACAGTCAAAGAAGAATGAAAACTCCTCCTACAAGCTTTAACCAGACATTGATAGGTGTCACAAGACTGCTATATACTGCCAATGAGAAAAGATATTCAGCAGTTTATATTTGCCAAAATAATTGCATTTCAATGTTCTGTGTACTGTGGGAGACCAGATATAGTGATTGCAGGGTCCTGGGTTTAGTAACACTATAATCTCACAGGGTGAACCTTCCGCTCACACAAAGGAAAACCTTCATTGGCCCAGGGGGGCACCCTAAACCAAGTCAAGGGACCCGCTAGGCGAGGGTCGAGGAGGTGAAGGTTTCTATGTATACTCCCAAGTGTCCTCACTCAGCACCCCTCCAGTTCAGCCCTGCAGGGGGCTCTCTATTGCAGATCCAGTACAGCACTACATCTTTGCTGATCAGGGGTGCCATGCTACCATATCCCAAATTGCACTGGGCTATACCAACAGCTGGCAAATAAAGGGGCACTATTTCTACCCATTACATCACTACAAGGGGGCACTAACACCTGCCAACATGCAGATGGTGTTCTTATTATTCAGTCACTTTGATCCTTTCTGTAAAAAGTATTTATTTAAAGAACATTTGTCAAAAGTTCAAAGAATCTACCCATCTATGGCCAGTTGATTTGTGAAGCCAGGGTAAAAATGGCAGCATGGATAATGTTCCTTAAAAATTAGTTGGCAATGACACCTACTTTATTTCTAGCAGTAAAGGTTTTTTTATAGCTATATTTATCTGTTCAGATCGCAATAGAAGCAGTGTAAATGGAATATTAAGGCCAATATAGTTTTTATACAGTCTGTCATTATGTGATGCTTACAAATATTAAAGGCTAAGTTCACCTTTTTTTTCTAATTTTCAGCTGCCCTATGTACTAATATACCACAAATGTACCTCTGTTGCAGAAAAGAAAAGGTTTTTTCTTTCTAGAGCAGGAATGACCTCAGCCTCCAGTGTCTTCCACAGAAAACTCCTTTATTGCTTCCTGCTATTTTCCATGAAAACTGTAATGCCGCGTACACACGGTCGGATTTTCCGACAGGAAATGTTCGATGGGAGCTCGTTGTCGGAAATTCCGACCGTGTGTAAGCTCCATCGGATATTTTCCGTCGAAATTTACGACAAACAAAATTTGAGATCTGGATCTCAAATTTTCCAACAACAAAATCCGTTGTCGTAAATTCCGGTCGTCTGTACACAATTCCGACGCACAAAGTTCCACGCATGATCAGAATCAAGCAGAAGAGCCGCACTGGCTATTGAACTTCATTTTTCTCAGCTCGTCGTACATGTTGTACGTCACCGCCCGCTTGGCGATCGGAATTTCCAGCAAGATTTGTGTGACCGTGTGTATGCAAGACAAGTTTGAGCCAACATCGGTCGGAAAAAAAACATGGATTTTGTTGTCGGAATGTGCGGTCGTGTGTACGCAGCATTAGAAGGAAATAGCTCAGCAGCTGACCTCGATAACACACATCCTGCACCTGACCCCCCCCCCCCCCCAGGCGATTGCTCCTTCCCACCTCTGCAGTCACATGCAGTCATTGTCAGTGAGCACCATTCTCACTCAATACACAGCCATTGTCTTTCCTCTGCTAATCGATCGTTTGGTGCCTTACCTTCATCTTGCATAGATTGTTCATTTGGCAGGGTTTGCAGGAGCTGAGCGATCCTATGTGAAGCAGAGCTGTAGTATTAAAAACATGAGAAGTTTGTCCCTGGAAGTTTGTAAAGCTCACCATACAGTATACAATCTGATTGTACAATCTCCAATCTCCTTTAGATCTATATCTAATATTGGCACCCCTGCATTTCTGTCAGATAATGCACCACTTCCCCCAGAAAATTGTTGCAGTTACAAATATTTAGGCATTCTCATGTATAGTTCTTTTGTGTGTAATGGTATGACACAAAAAAGTGAAGAAACAAAAAGCCAAATCTGACACACTCCACGCAAAACTCCAAAAATAGACTGGGCAAATTTATTGGCACTCTCAAAATTGTAAGAATTCCAAGTTCGCATTACAAGTATTTGTAATTAAACTCACCTGTATCAATTAACAGGTGCTGACAATATAGAAATCGCACCGAAAACTAGTTTAAATGGGGGGAAAAATGTGCTCATCCTTTGTCTTTTGTATCTCTAGGTGCCACACGAGGCATGGAGAAGAGAAAGAGCAGCAAAAAATAGCTGAGACTTCGAGAACAAAAATTGTGGAAAAGCATAGACAGTCTCAAAGTCCATCTCCAGAGATCTTAATGTTCTTGTGTCCAATGTGAGCAACATTGTCAAGAAGTTTACAACCCATGGCACTGTAATTAATCTCCCTGGATATGGATGAAAGAGAAAAATTGATCAAAGAGTTTGCCAAAACTTACCTGAGAAAGCCAAAATCCTTCTGGGAGAATGTGCTGTGGACAGACAAAACAAAATTACTGCTTTTGGTAATGCCCATCATTCTACAGAAAAAGAAATGAGGCCTTTAAAAAAAAATACAGTCCCTACAGTCATATATGGTGGAGGTTCACTGATGTTTTAGGGTTGCTTTGCTGCTTCAGGCACTGGATGTATTGACCGTGTGCATGGCATTATGAAATCTGAAGACTACCAAAGAATTGTAGGGTGCAATGTAGGGCCCAATGTCAGAAAGTTGGATCTCCGGCAGAGGTCATGTGTCTTACAGCAGGACAATGACCCAAAGCACATGTCAAAAACCGCCCAAAAATGGTTTAAGACTGGAGAGTACTGAACTGGCCAGCAATGAGTCCCAATCTAAATCCCATAGAGCACCTGTGGAGAGATCTCAAAACAGTAGTTGGGAAAAGGAACCCTTTCAATCGGAGAGACCTGGAACAGTTGGAGAAAGAAAAGTGGTCCAAAATTCTAGTAGAGAAGTGTAAGAAACTAATTGATTGTTACAGGAAGCAATTGATTTCAGTTATTTTTTCCAAGAGGTATGCTACCAAATTTTAAACTAAGGGTGCCAATACTGGACGTGGCATGTGTCAGATTTGGCTTTTTGTTTCTGCCTCTTTTTGTGTCATACCAATACAAACAAAAGAAATAAACATGATAATCCCTAAACATTTGTAATTGCTACAATTTTCTGTGCTAAGTGGTGCATTATCTGACAGAAATTCAGGGGTGCCAATATTTTTGGCCACGACTGCATGTAGTGCAAGTACCTGATTGCCGTTCAAAATCCTAGTGTGTGAAGTTTGATATGAAAGCATACTGCAAACTATAGTGAACCACATATGCAAAAATATAGTGAATGTATAGTGACACCTGGTGCATTTTTTATGAAAAATGTTTTGCTAGTGTTGAGAAAATGCTCTGTTTGGTCAACACATAATCACTGTACTCTTACTTATTTTTATTAACTATCATTACCTGTAATGCTTCTTTTTTTTTTTAACTTCTTCAGCTCTCGCACTTGTATATGCCTCTTAATGGACCAGAGCAGTTTTTACATTTATGTAATTGACATTTTTATTTGGAGAAAACGACATCACTTTTTAAGATAAAGTAAGGCATATATCATTTTTGGCACAAAGACTATCTAAACAATAAGTCTTAAAGCAGGAGTGCCCAACCTTTTGAAGAGTGAGGGCCACTTAAGCGATTTGGTAACCAGTCACAGGCCACAATGAGTGGAGCGGGCGGGCGGGCGTGGACAGGTCCACTCTGCAAATGCAGAGCGGACACCAACATAGCCCGCTCTACTCTATGGGCCCTCCGATCCGCTCAGATGGAAGGGGACAGATCCCATTCTGTTTATTTTTAGGGGATTGGATTGGAGGTAGGCGGGTGTAAATGGACACAAGTCCGTGTACATGCGCTGCTTCATAGAGGTGAATGGAGGGTCTGATTGAGTCGGTCTGATTGTGTCAAAGGGGCCTAAGGCTGCTTTCACACTGATGCACTATGGTTTACCCACACTGAGGGTGCAGCCCAGTGCACCTGTACTTTCCTGCGAGTTAGCTGCACTTTCCCATAGACTTCTATTATATCCTGCAGGTTTGGTGCAATTTCTGAAAGTGCACCAAACCCACAGGTAATAACAGAAGTCTATGGGGTTTATTTACTAAAGGCAAATCCACTTTTCACTACAAGTGCACTGCAAGTGCGTTTGGGAGTGCACTTGGAAGTGCAGTCGCTGTAGATCCGAGGGGAACATGCAAGGAAAATAAAAAAAACAGCATTTTTGCTTGTATATGATTGGATAATAAAATCAGCAGAGCTTCCCCGGGTTTCAGATCTTCCCCTCAGATTTCAAGCGACTGCACTTTCAAGTGCACTTGCAGTGCATCGTGGATTTGCCTTTAGTAAATCAACCCCTATGGCTCAGTGCAAGTCACCCATATGTGCACTGCGCTGCACCTGTGGATCATTTTGAAAGTAGCCCAGTAACCACTGCAGAACAGATAGGTACATATATACACTGTGATTTTAGTAATGAAATTACCTTTAATAAAAGTCTTCCATTCAGGTATCACTGGCTGTTGCTGTCTCAGGTAGGGTGCATGTGGTATCACCCCGCCTGTGACAGTAGTTGACGCTATACAGGAAGCATCGGCTTATGCGGCTCTGCTTCACAGCCACATCCTTTCTCTACCTCCAGCTTCAACACTGCTGCTCTGGGATGGCGGGTTGGCAACCCACAATCTGTGCTTGCCAACCCGCCCTCCCAGAGCAGGAAGTTGCAGGCACCCCTGTCTTAAAGACTTATTTTATTTTATATGCAATCTATAGACAAAAACATAAAAGAAAATGCTTTTTTCCCCCCTACTTTAACCAGTGTTCATTTTAATACAACCAGTGCTATGGTTGATAAAAAAACACAAAAAAAACCAAACATTTTTTTCTATTGTTTATCACACTTATAATGACACTAAAATTACATTTCCGTTACAAAGAATTGCAAAATGCAAAAGTAACTTAAATAAAATCAAGGTTTTTGGGGGGATTTTTTATTTTTTGCACATTTTTATAATGTGACACACACAAAAAACATTAACAAAACAAATGAAAATGATAAAAGGTTTAAATGTTAATGGGTAAAAAAAAATAATAAAAACAAAATTACATTTTATTTAAAAATGTTTTTCATTTTTTTTTGTTTTAGGCCTGTTTGCCCGTTTTTCATCCATCCGTTTTTGACGGATGAAAAACAGACATCAATGCATCTCAATGGAAAAACGGATGTAAATGGATGATCATCCATTTATATCCGTTTACATCTGCTTCCGTCAACATCCATTTTTAGAACGTATCAAAGTTCTGTTTTTCCTCCGTTGAAAAAATGAATCAGTCAACATTTGACAAAAAACAGATGTAAACAGACAAACGGTCCGTTTTTGCATGAAAGAATGGCTCTGGAACTCAAGTGGTTAAGGACTCTAGCTGGCAGATGTAAAAAACTGATGAGAAACTGACTTAAACTTCATCACTGAACTAATGAAACGAATGGTCTGCAAGCATGAAAGGGGCCTAACCAGTAGGGTTGTTTTAATCAATATCATATGTAGATCAAATCACCCCCTTGATTTGCAGATGAATGGAATATGCACACAGATGGGAATTGAGGTGAAAACAGGATGGCAATTAAACTTTGTTTCCATCAGTTTATAATTGCAGAGTGCTATTTAATAATGGCTATCACTAAAAAAGGTTGAGATTCTGAATTTTAGTTCCAGTGCCCCACCTAACCCCCAAAACATTTTAGATCTACCCCATAATCCTTATTAACCAAGTGATGTCCATGTATAAGTGTGGGGCGGGCTTTCCGGGTAATGTCATCCAATAGCCATGCCCCATGGCTATATGAGAGATGTCAGATGGCAGCGGATGTCACAACGGAGGAAGACAACCTTAGAACAAGATTGGCCTTTTTGTTTTTAGTGGGTAACCGGTGGCAAGGAAGAAGACTGCGACAAGGAAGAAGACAGCAGCGTGGGAGAAGATGGCGGTGGAAGAAGATGGTTTGGGCAGAAGAGAGCACCGGGAGAGATGACGGCGGGAGAAGAGAGCACCGGGAGAGACGGCGGTGGGAGAAGACAGCTCGGAGCTATTTTTTAAATAAAGAACCAGCTCTTGTTTTATTTTTACATTTCACTGCTTTTTTGTGAATGGGTAGGGGTACCATGTACCCGATACCCTTTTTACATGGGGGGGGCGGGATCTAAGGGTCTCCTTGTTAAAGGGGGCTTCCAGATTCCGGTAAGCCCCCTGCCTGCAAATCCCCAATAACCACTGGCCAGGGTTGTCGGAAAGAGGCCTTTGTCCCCATGAACGTGTGGGTAAAGTGCTTTGGGGTGGAGGGGGGGCGCAGAGCCCCTCTGCGCCAAAGCACCCACCCCCGCATGTTGAGGACATGCGGCCTGGTTTGGTTCAGGAGGAGGGGAGCTCGCTCATCCCCTCCCTTTCCTGACCTATCAGGCTGCAAGCTTGGATAACGTTCTGGTATGGATTTTGGGGGGGACCCCACTCCATTTTTTTCATGATTTTTTTTAGCTGGCAATTTTTTTTTTACATTCAGCTGTCAGCAGGAAAGCCTGCTGACAGTTGATGACTCATTGATTGTTAAGGACATCGCAGCTTCTTCCCGACCCGCTCCTTAGCAACCAGCTATATACAGTGAATGTAAAAAAAACACAAATTGCGGTTAAAACGCGGTTACAAAAATGCAGAAAGCACTGCAGAAACACTTAAAAGCAACTTGCATAGATGTGAATTGAGCCTAAGGCAGTACAATAATTTAAAGCAATTATAAGCAATAATTATAAACATGCTGTATCCAATTAGATTTAAACTTACTGTAGTCAGGTCAGTAAAAAATCATTATGTTTGATTCCTGCCCTTTTCATATTGTCTCTGCCTTATTGAATACGCTTGCCAGTCTACAATATGAAGATAAACTGTGATGGAATATTGTGGTTGCAGAGGAATCAGGTGTCTTCAGCCCATATGATGTCACTCAAATGTTGAGCCTTCACACTTGTGTTTGATGTGTAGGGCCAGTAAAATGGGGGTCATATCCAATTTTGGTCAAGAATTATGATAGAAGGTTTCCAATAACCACATTGACACTGTAGTCATAAAATCTCTTTTGTTTGCTTAATCCAAGCAAGAGTCCAGGTTTTGCTTTAGTATCACTTTATGAAATTCCACAAGTTATTTATTTGTCCTGGCAATCATTTCCTGTCATTTCAACCTCCACCGGTCTTCCTTTTGAAGCAGAGACATCGATGTTCTGTTTTATGCCTTAACTGACGATACAGAAACAAACAGCCATTGTCGATAGGTTCATCTTCAGTAGTGATACTGTGGTAGCACAAAAATGGGAAATCTCTACTTCAATGTCCACTGCATTTATCTAGTACACAAACCAAAACAATTAGAAGGGATGGCCATCAGAGCTTATACCACTCAAATGTTATTATTAGCTTATTCGGAATGACTTAGGTTGAGTTCACACTGATGCGGCCACAGATCACAGCAGGGGTCCGGTGCGTCCCTGTTCACTGATTTAAGTGCGAATCAGGTCAGAATTTTTGCCTGAATTCGCACCTGAAAGGAGCCAAAGATGCACAGGACCCTTTTCCAATGCGGACCGCGGCCACCTCATAAATGTGTAAACCGACTCCATTGAGAGCCAGTCACACTCTCCTGTCATGCGAATTGAATGCGGGGAAACCCACATCCAATTTGCTTCAGTGTGAACCCAGCCTAAGAGCAAAGTACAGTAACCAATAGCAATCACAATGAAGTTGTTCAATGTTCTGATTTCAGTAAAGTAAAATCCAATTAAAAATGATTACAGGTTGCTACAGATTTCACAGAAACAGCATTATTGGTAAGGTAATTGGTAACGGCATTTGAGTTACTGATTATGTACACGCACCACTAAAGTTCTGAGTGGACCCTTCCTCTTTTTGACATATGATGGAGAGTATTCAGGAACACCCTTGTTGTATGGGTTATGTCGCACTAACTATCCTGTCGATATCAACTCACCATTTCCATGTATTGCTCCACTGTGGGGCAGGTGAGCAAGCCATTTATGGTAAGTGATATTCTGAAGTGTTTCTCCCAATGACAAACAGTGAGGCAGCAATGTGTGGAACCAGGTGAGTTTCTATTCTGCTCTGCAAAGCGTTCCTGTCACCAACAGTTTAGTGCCAGCTAGGGTTGCACCAATACCGATATCGGTGCTGATACTAAACATTTGAAAAAAAGTCAGGTGACTGAACCCACCTTTACCTAAAATATCGCTTTCTCTTTTTTTTTTTGGAGCTTTTAGCAACATGATTGCTGCAGTTTGTCAAACACCACTCTGAGCCTTGAAGATTTCTGCTTCCAATGAGCACACCATACTCTTATTACTAATAAATCTGTGTACTATCTAGACTTCATGCAGTTTCATCGTAGGTTAATGCAAAATCTAAAGTAACACAATAATCAATCCTAATAGAATGTAATGAGCAAACATTCTGAAAAGCTGAGCTGGTCAAAAAGACCTTATTTACTAGTAAATGCGAATAGCCAAAACTCCATCATGGCAGAAGACAGCAGACAAGTTCTTCAACTCAGTGTTACTCGGTAGTTTATATGTTCTCATAAAGCTTCTTGAAACAAATCCATGTTCATCCATTCTTCTTCCGTGTTCAGCCTTGACTATGAGCCATCCTTCAAAAATTTGAATGATGATGTCTTCTGGCCGAAACTGGACCACATCCAGCAGGATCTCCAAGGGTTCGGAATCTTCAGCACCATCTGCTCTGTTGCTGTCCAAGTCTACCTTCCTTTTTTTCTCTGAATATTCAAGACATTGAGGTCCAGGCAGAGCATAAAGGGAATGATCCAGTTTGAAATCTTTAAGATCCTTCCCAGCAAATATTTCCCTGTGCCTGACTGGGGTTTCTATCCAATGTCTAATGGTGAATCTCTCCATGGTACACAGCTCAATGCTCAGCAAGTACAATTCTCTGACTCCTGAAATTAGAGACAAGGTCCACTGGATACAATAACTCTAGCTTAAGCGGATATATTTATAGTGGCAGAGCTTTCAGTATCTATCCTGAACTTTTATAGTCATAAGGATTAATGTTGATTATTTTTAAACAATTTGTCAAAAGGTTTTTTTGGACCCTAATCTGTTGTCTGGCACAGCCTATTGTCTAAACTGTGGCTTAGTCTTTCAGCAGTTATAGTAATGTTTGGATAATTGTTGTTATGACTGATTTCATTACTACTAAAACAATAACCCACGTATTGTGACAGCAACTCCAGTATAATGTGACTGTGACCTACAAATACTTTTCTGGCTAACAATGAACCTCTGCTAAATTTAGATAGCTTCAGCAAACATTTCATTGTTTTTTGACTACAGACTGCAAAAAAGGCCAATACTCAGAACCTTAAGCCGGCCATAGATGGACTGAATCTCAGCCAATTCAGGAGAGACCAAGCGACCAAGATCCTATCCATCTTTGGACAGGCTGGTTGTACTGAAGTCGATCCATACAACCAGCCTGTCGGATTTTTTTCATGCGATCACTGCCAGCGGCTACAGCTGTCAGCAGTGATTATCGTGTTCTGTCGGAAGGGAAGGCTCCCCAACGACAGAACGCAATAGCTCTGCGGGAGGGATTCCCCCATCAACACTGACTCTGTTGATGGAGGAATTAAGCAATCTTCTTTCCTGCAACATGTGGTGGAAGGAAAGAAAATTGCATAATCTATGAGCTGCTTTAGATTGCATTTTCACTGGCTTATATGGTCTTTACAAAAATCAGGATGCTGGTGATCATAAGGGGCCTACTGCACACAGTTGGCACAAGAATAGAATTGAAAGACTCTCAGAAAATAGGTCAATGAATGAAATGTAAGACCCGAAGAAGACTGCCTGCCTACCATGTAGTTGCAGGATCAACACAAGCTCTTCCCCGTGGGGCTAATCAAAAAGTACCTAAGGTTATCTGAAGACTATGGGGTGTCCGGAGGAAACCATAAATTTAAGGGCCCATTCAGGTTGTTGCGGTGTATTAAAGTGTATTTCATTAAGGCAGCTTAATCAGTGAAATGGGCAGCCGATGCACCATTTTTCCAAGGCATTGTACAACAAATGGTACGCTGATGTGTTGCAATATGCTGCAATGCAGGTGTGTTGAGATGCCATTGAAAATTTAAATAACACTGGATAACTGCCAAGCTCAAGAGTACAAATAGCTAAATTTCACCAGGTCTGGGAATTGTAGATCACTCATTTCTTTGCTAAGGAATTTTGATCATTGCCTACTGGATCTATGATGGTTGCAATGACCTACCTAAAATGATAGCATGGGTTGTGTCTTTTTTTCTGGCCACTTTCTTCCTTTCCCCACCTCCCCCTGCTTTAACACTCCCTCATCCCTTTGTTTACTACCTTTCTAGCTCTACCTCTTTTTCCTATAAACACAGTTATGTTTGAGGTCTAACTGGGTTGTGGCGACTCAATGGCTGCCTAAGCATAGACAGGAGATCTTAATCTTACCACCTTGCTACTACTGACTACCGACTTACATTTTAGGGAAAATGAGAATGCCATTATGTTCAGTACTACTTTCCTATTCTCTACATCCAGTTTGTGGTCCAACAGTCCTCACTATCATCACTATCATCACAGCAATAACTGCAGAGTGTGCCAAAGGGAAAGTTGCTGTCAGACCAACAGAGCTGCACAGGGAAGCTGCTGAGGACCAGAGCAGAGGGCATTTTCACAAGGTATCGCCTGAGAGGCTGCTCTTGGTCATTAGAAATGGCAGATCACATGATAAAACACAGATTAAAAGAGAAACCCTACTGTGTTTATGGCAACTCTCAGCAGCTTCTTTGCACGGTAGAAGTGAAGCTTTGCAGCAATGCAGTGGAAGGAAATGGGCATTGGTAGAAATTAAAAAGTGGAAGAAAGTCACAAAAGAGGTAATATAGTAGTAATAAGGAGAACAATAAAGGGCATGAATGCTGCTCATTGTGACACTGCTCATCTTTGGACCCTGCATAGGGTATCCTGTGTCTTTCCATGATCCTAGCAATGCCCCTGGCCTGTAGATTTTTGTGCCAATGGTGCGCAATTTGTTTTTTGTCTGCACTGAGTTTCATATAGTATAATACGTTTTCTATCTCTTTAAAATCTACTTAGGGTGTTTAAACTAACATGTGATTATGAAAGTTTCTAAGGAGCCACTATCAGGAATACTGTATATATAGGGATCTGACATTCAAGTTTGCAGACTGAAATGGCAATGTAGTCTTCTCTATTATTAGCTATCATTACCCTTGAATTATTATGACTGACAGTTTACTAAGTCACCTATATTCAGCCACTGATCTTCCAAGAGAAACTAATACTGCTTGAAACATATGACATGAAGTATTTATATATGCCTGCTAGATGCTGAACATACCCTCTTGACCTCCGAAAGATTTACCCCCTTCATGACCAGGCCATTTTTTGCGATACGGCACTGCGTTACTTTAAGTGACAATTGCACGGTCATGCGACACTGTACCCAAATAGTTGCCAACAAAGGATTTATAAATAGGAAAAAAGGGGGTACCTGTGTCCTAACAGTTATATATGGAGAAAACTGGAGATGAGGCTACAATGGACTTTTATGGTACCATACACGAGCTTGGGATACAAAGATGCAAAGGCATCTGTCCATATATATCACTAAGACATAGTGATATATATTTATTGTCACGCAGCGGACATCTATCTGGCCTGTTTAAGGCTATATCACAGCCTTTTACCTATATGCATATTAAAAAGGTGAGCTTTTAGAGTGTATATGCTATCCATAATATTTATGCTTTAGTGATATATATTGACAGATGCCTTTGCATCATGTAATACAAGATGTCCCAAACAGAGGGGGGACCAAAGAAAAGTGGGGCTCAAAGGAAAGGCAAACCAGTTAATTATATATACAAACTAATGTTTATTGGGGTACAGTGACATATAATACATGAGGACAAAAGAGCGTAGACCGATAATCAATAGGCCCTGATAAAAATTGATCGGTGACGTTAAACCGACCAATGCAATTACACAGACAGAGGGAACATTAAACATATGTAGACAAACAAAACAATACACAGCGTCCGGACGTCTAGGCAATTGATGTCTGTGCAGCCTGCTGACAATGAGGAGTGTTCAGCTATGCTGAGTGAGGCTGCTAAACAGACATCAATCCCCCCGAGGGGTGGCTCGCGACCTGGGTGGAAAGGGGGGTGAAGAAATGGGGGGGGGAGGATCCGGGGGAGGGGGGTGGATAGGGGTGATGGTGAAAGGGGATGGGGTAGGACAAATGAGAGAGTATGGAGCCGTGATGTGGGGCACTGCGAGTGGGTCCTGTAATAAACCCTAATCAACCTAGATGGAGAAGGTGTGACCATAGATGTCTGAGGATCAAGCTGGAATGGCAGAAAGTCCAGATGCATGTGCAGCAAGCGATAACTTCAGTGTGCCAGATGATGTTCTGGATGTGGTCAGGTACGTACTGATACAGCAGATGGACTAGTGGCAGGCGTATAATATGCTAAGCAGTGAAGGTGATCATGTACATTACCACTTCCGGGTCCTGTATGGAAGTCCTCAGGTACTGCCTGTGTGTCACCTGTGCTGTAACCTGCGCCGTTCGCCACTGCGTATGAAATCCGGTACTTTCTGCGAAATTTCCGTGCTCTGAGGAGCACTCCTCATGTAGGTGGATGGCCGGCCATCTAGATGTGCCTCTTTCCTCCTTCACGGTGGTTCCGTACACAGTCGGAACGCTCCCTCAGTGTATGAGCCGGCTAACCCCTACGGGGGATGACAGCGGGCGTGACGTCCGGACGGAGTGACGTCAACGCGTTTCACAAGACAAAGTTGTGTAGCTTCTTCTTCCAGAAGAAAGTTACAAAACTTTGTCTTGTGAAACGCGTTGACGTCACTCCGTCCGGACGTCACGCCCGCTGTCATCCCCCGTAGGGGTTAGCCGGCTCATACACTGAGGGAGCGTTCCGACTGTGTACGGAACCACCGTGAAGGAGGAAAGAGGCGCATCTAGATGGCCGGCCATCCACCTACATGAGGAGTGCTCCTCAGAGCACGGAAATTTCGCAGAAAGTACCGGATTTCATACGCAGTGGCGAACGGCGCAGGTTACAGCACAGGTGACACACACTTCGGCAGTACCTGAGAACTTCCATACAAGACCCAGAAGTGGTAATGTACATGATCACCTTCACTGCTTAGCATATTATACGCCTGCCACTAGTCCATCTGCTGTATCAGTACGTACCTGACCACATCCAGAACATCATCTGGCACACTGAAGTTATCTGTTGCTGCACATGCATCTGGACTTTCTGCCATTCCAGCTTGATCCTCAGACATCTATGGTCACACCTTCTCCATCTAGGTTGATTAGGGTTTATTACAGGACCCACTCGCAGTGCCCCACATCACGGCTCCATACTCTCTCATTTGTCCTACCCCATCCCCTTTCACCATCACCCCTATCCACCCCCCTCCCCCGGATCCTCCCCCCCCCCATTTCTTCACCCCCCTTTCCACCCAGGTCTCGAGCCACCCCCCGGGGGGGTTGATGTCTGTTTAGCAGCCTCACTCAGCATAGCTGAACACTCCTCCTTGTCAGCAGGCTGCACAGACATCAATTGCCTAGACGTCCGGACGCTTTGTGTTGTTTTGTTTGTCTACATATGTTTAATGTTCCCTCTGTCTGTGTAATTGCATTGGTCGGTTTAACGTCACCGATCAATTTTTATCAGGGCCTATTGATTATCGGTCTACGCTCTTTTGTCCTCATGTATTATATGTCACTGTACCCCAATAAACATTAGTTTGTATATATAATTAACTGGTTTGCCTTTCCTTTGAGCCCCACTTTTCTTTGGTCCCCCCTCTGTTTGGGACATCTTGTATTACAGACGTGTCAGGGGCTGAAAGGCAACCACAAATTTATGGTACCAGTTGCATTACTACATGATTATACAAGCCTCATTACATTTAACTTGTTTTAATTGCCTTTGCATCATGTCTCCATAGGATCATACTGTCTCTGTCCTATCTGCTTTAGACATACCCTCTGATAGAAACACCCCTAAGGAAGCATATATACATAACTTCTTACAGATACCTGTATGGCGGATTTGGCCTTTAAGGTAAAGCATGGATTTACTTCTTTCTCATTTGGAGATATGTATACAGTATATATATATATATATATATATATATATATATATATATATATACACACTGTATTTATTGGCGTATAACACTCACTTTTTCACCATGAAAATCGGGTGCAAATAGCGTGTGCGTGTTATATGCCAATACTTCAATTTTAGCTGCCTCGGAGGGGACAGGGAGGGGCACGGGACGAGCACCGTCAGATTACATACAGTGAGAATCTATCATAGGAGATTCTCACTGTATGTAATCTGTCGGCGCTCGTCCCGCCCCCCTCCCTGTCCCCTCTAGGCTGCAGATGGGCATCGATCAGGCTGCACTGATGGCAGTGGTGAGGCTGCTTCAATGATGGCAGTGGTGAGGCTGCTGCATTGATGGCAATGGTGAGGCTGCTGCATTGATGGCAATGGTGAGGCTGCTGCATTTATGGCAATGGCAAGGCTGCTGCATTGATGGCAATGGTGGGGCTGCATTGATGTGGACTAATGAGGCTGCATTGATGGCACTTGCGAGGCTGCAGATGGGCATTGATCAGGCTGCACTGATGGCAATGGTGTGGCTGCAGATGGGCACTGACCCTTATTTTGCTTCAAAGTTCCTTATTAAAAATTTAAGTTTTTTTCCTGAAACTTCCCTCTTAAAATTAATGTGCATGTTATACGCCTGTGCGTGTTATACGCCGATAAACACGGTGTATATATATATATATGTGCACACATATAGTTTTTTGGATTGTTTGGTTCCCAATGTGATGTCCTCTTTTTGTAGTGTATTGCGGCTGCTGTTAAAATCTTTTAGACGTCTTCATAGCCTTATTCCTGAGAGGATTTGTCCCGAATTGCTGCACCTGCTGTTATGGTGTGTTATTAGTTTAGACTGTCTTAAAGGGTTACTAAACCCAGATTTATTTATTTTTTAAATAACAAACACATCATACTTACCTCCACTGTGCAGTTAGTTTTGCACAGAGTGGCCCCGATCCTCGTCTTCTGGGGTCCCTCAATGGCGCTCGCAGCTCCTCCCCGCATCTGGAAACCACCTAGGAGAAGCGCTCTCCCAGGAGGTTAGCGTGTGGGCACACTCCCGAGTCCAGCATTTGTGTCACAGAATACCGGACTCGGCCCCGCCCCCCGGTGCCCACGTCATTGGATTTAATTGACAGCGGCGGGAGCCAATGGCTGCGCTGCTATCAATCTATGTTCAGTGTCAGAAGTTTTTTCACCCTAATGTAAAGGATGCATTAAGGTGAAAAAACACGAGGGTTTACAACCCCTTTAACTGTGTTTTCCCTATAGCAGCATATATCTGAGTCCAGTTTATAAGCTTTATCAAATTCTCTACCAGACTACAGGCTGTTCCCCCTTTTGTGGGTGCCCCCACATCCCCCGGGGTGAATCTAATCCTTTGGACTTTTGTTCATGATTTTGTGCTGGGTAAGGCAACGTATGGGGATACTACCACACATGTTGTATTTATCACAATAAATGACCTCAAATGTTTTATTGATGTTATGATTAATGTCTCTTTTTTCTTCTATTTGTAGTATGATAATGATCTCTGTTATATAACATTATATGTTAAAAGCTTTTGAAGACGCAGTGACTATTTCCATGAAACATGTTGAGCATGTCAATGTCACAGATGTTATAGGGTGAATTGGTAATGTTAGCTCCTCCAGTGTCACCTTATCTGTGAACCTACAGAGTTACATACCTTTTCTTCTTTTTTAAAAAAATATGTATGTTTTTAATATGTTGTTAAAAATGAAAATTCAACTTTTTATACCTATTTTGTGTATCCCAAGCTTGTGCATGGTACCAGAAAAGTCCATTGTAGCCACAACTCAATTTTCTCCATATATAACTGTTAGGACACAGGTACCCCCTTTTTTCATATATATAAATCCTTTGTTGGCACTTCTTTTCAACTATTTGGGTACAGTGTCGCATGACCGTTTTGCAGAAACTCAGGATCAATACTTTCCTTTCTGACAGAATGGCAATCTGCCTTGTTTACATAGGCAGAATATCGTTCTGCCTGTGTAACCGGTGGGTGCCGGCGGACATTGAGTCTGTAGTACCCGCTGCTGGGCTCCTGCTATGTGTGATCACAGCAAGCTCGGGTCACCGGCGCCACGTGCGCGCCCTAAGACCCGGGAGTTTTAGATCACGCACTAGGTACTGCATTTCCCCCTCAAAAATAAACTCGGGTCTTATATTAGTATTGGTTCTGTTGATAATGAACTTAAATATCAAGGTAGAGTACCAAACATCCATATCTCATTAATCTGACATCACTTATCATTTCTATGGTTCATAGAAGTCTGTATCGAAATTATGCACTCTATATAGACTAAGAACTTATGTAAGTACGCTTGTTTAACATTTTGAACAGTTCCATACTAGTGTATGTAGAGTAACCAAAATAAAGAATATAAAGAGATGAAAAAGGAATTAAAGTAGGGGTGGGAATTGGGGAGGTTTTGGAGTGTGGTTCAGCAGTTGGTTGTATTGTTGATGGTATCGTGTGGGTCACATACATAGCCCTCTGCAGGGCATACAACCATGTTCTCTAGTGATATAATTACACCTTTAATTTAGGTTGATCAGATAACATTTGACGTGGCTGTTTGCCACCTATACGTGGAAGGGTGGGTATATGTAGTATCTTTGTAGATCTTTGTAAGTATCAGAGTAACGAAATTCAAACCAGGGTGTCCAGGTTTTATGAAACCTGTCTACTCTATCAGAGGCCTGAGCCAAGGTGTCTTCCATTTCACAGATCTCTGACACCTTTGCCAGTCAGTTCGCTATTGAGGGCACTCATGTAGTTCTTCAGAGGGCCGGGATCGGCGCCCTAGCCGCGTTCAGCAAATGTTTGGTTAGCGAGTTCTTGTAGCGTTTAAGTGGAAATGGAGAGATGTGTAGGAGGCAACAGGCAGCATCCAGCACTAGCTTGGTTTCTGTTATTAGTTTGATCAGGTCTCTGACCTGGCGCTAAAACATGGCCAGGAGAGGACAGTGCCACCAAATGTGTACGAGTGTGCCTGTATCCCCTCTACATCTCCAACATGTGCTTGGGGTCTGAGCATACCAGGAATGCAGCTTTGTTGGTGTGACATACCAGTCGGTAAGTAGCTTATAGGACGTTTCTTGCGTCTTAGTGCTAATAGAGCACTTATGTGCAAGGATGCAAGCTTTTGTCCATTGGTTGTCAGTGATAGTCAGCTTAAGTGCCTTGGACCAGTGCTTTATGAATCTGTCTTCTTCATTGGGGATAGTGTATTGCAGCCATTTATATGTGATTGAGGTTGCTTTTTGCAATTGCGCTCCCTCAGCGCAAACCTTCTCTAGGTCTGTCAACTGTCTGGAGAAGTGTCCTTGTCTGGTCATACCCCCCACATAGCTGCATAGAGTGGTACATTGGGTATCCCACTGTCTCTTTTTAAAGTCACGTAATCCTTGAGTCTCCCATTCTGAAAACAGTCTCCTGTTTGTAGGGTTTTATTAGTATGGGGGTGACATAGCAGGCGGTTCCTGATTCCCAGCAAAAATTCTGAGTTGTCTGATAGGGGAGTAATGGGGCTCAGGGGAGAGGTCACCGCGGGGTGTTTCGCCGCTTCCGTGCAGCCAGCTAGTGTAGTTTTCATTAACGGCTTTCTGGAGTCCTGGGTTCCATGAGGAGAAAAGTAGAGGGTAGGGGCTTAGTCTCTCCTCTAAAGCCACCCAGTCTTTAGTACTCCCGTGGCAATGCCAATATATTATTCTCATAAGGTGGGCTGCAATGTAGTATTTCCTGAAGTCAGGAAGCCCCATCCCTCCTAGATCCTTAAGTCTAGTCCAGAGTGTAAATTTGATCCTAGATTTTTTATGTAACCATATGAAGGCCAGGAGGGTGGTGTGCAATTTTTTTTTAAAACCGCTGAGGTATTTTGACTGGCAGTGCCTGTAGGAGGTATAGAAGCCTGGGTAATATGACCACCTTCAGAATGGTGGCTCTCCCAAACCATGAGAAGTAGCCTGGGATCCAAAGTTTTAGGTCCTTTTTTGGAGTAAGAGTGGGAAATTTGCACCATACGTCATTGACAACTTGGGGGTCAGCCATATTCCCAGGTATTTTAGTGCTGTTCCCTCCCACTTGAAGGGACAATTAGCTTCAGTTCTGGCTAGGTTCGTCTCGGATAGATTGACATTCATGGCTTCTGATTTTGAGGTTAGAGAAAAATCCGTAGTGGGCAAAAGCTTTCATAAGATTGGGGAGTGTGGTATGTGAGTTCGTCACGAAGAATAGGAGATCGTCTGTGTATGCTGCTGTCTTGTACACCCTGTCATGTATAGGGATACCAGTCACTGAAGCATCCTTATTGATCATGCGATAAACGGTTCTAGTGAGAGGATGAATAGCAATGGGGACAGGGAACATCCCTGTTTCGTGCCATTCAATATCTCTACTTTCTCTGACATTGATCCATTAATTTTTATCCTGGCCGAAGGTTGTTGGTAAAGTGTCCTGATCCACGCCATCATGTGGGGGTTAAGGCCTATGTGTGTGCAGGTTGCGAACATAAAATCCCAGGCTACTCTGTCGAAAGCCTTCTCTGCGTCCGTGGACAGGAGAAGGCTCTAGATGTGCTGGGAGTGTGATGTTTGTGTGAGGAGGAGTGCTTTTATGATGTTGTCCTTTGCCTCTCTGCTTGGCATAAAGCCTACTTGTTCAGGACCTATAATGTCAGACAGGAGCGGTCTTAGTCTATTTGCCAGGATTTTGGCTAACAACTTTAGGTCTATATTGAAAAAAAAGAAATAGGCCTATAGCTGGAGCATTCTGTGGTGTCTTTGTTGGGTTTGGGGATGACTGTAATGTGTGCGGAAAGAAAGTCCGGTACTGGTCTAACGTTAGTCAAAGAGTTAAAGGTTCTTTTTTAAAGGGTTTTTTAAGGGTTCTGTCTATATGTTTATGAAGGTCTTATAATACATGGAAGTGTAGCCGTCTGGGCCTGGGCTTTTCCCGGGTTTTAGGACTTTAGGACTTAACATTTTCATCAAATCACCTCTTGTTGAGCATTTGTGTGCTCCCCAAACCATTAAGGGGTCCACTCCTGGGGTCTAATTTAGTTGGAAGAAATCCTTGAGCTTAGCAGTAATTTTGGGCAACAGATCTAGGTCTGTCAGGAGTGAGGCGTCCAGTCTCCAGGAGTCTGCTTCAGCCTTAGGTGCAATCCCCACTATGGTCAGGGATATCTTAGCCTTGGTCACCCTGGGTAGGTCCCTCTGGGATATGAACAGGAAATCTATACGGGAGTAGTGGTTTTGTGGGATGGAGTGAAAAGTATAGTCTTTGTCTGTTGGATGAATAAATCGGCAGGTGTCAATTAGATGCATTGAGTGTAGGAGTAGTTTAATCTTTTTGAATATCTTGTAAGTAATACAAGTCTTTCCCGATGAGGTGTCCATCAGGGGGTTGAGTCCCCTTCCATTATTAAGCAGCCAGACGTGAATCCCTTGCGTGCACGTATCATGTGTTGGCAGAAGTTCACATGGGCTGAATTGGGGAAGTAAACGTTTGCAAGGGTAATGGGGGAGCCTGCCTATGTGCCTTTAAGGAAGATATATCTTCCCTCTGGGTCCAGTAATCTGTCCGTCAAGTTGAAGCGGACTTCCCTGCTCACCAGAATCGAGACCCTCTTTGATTTGGCCGAGTCATTGGTGGCTTGTAGTGCCTCTATAAAGTATGGGCTGGTCAGTTTAGGTATCTGGTTGCGTCTCTTGCAGAAAAGCAAAATGTGGCCTACCTTTCTAAGGTTCTCGTAGCAGTGTGGACCATTTTTCCCATATGTTCAGCCCCTTTACATTATGTGATATGATTGTAGGGCCTTGGCCCAGGGATGAATAGGCCATCCAGAGAACCCATGAGCGCAATGATCCGTGCCAAACCTGAAATTAAAGCTTCGAGCTGGTCAAAAATCTATACATCACAGTGCAATCACGTAAGAGACAGGGATTGGAGGGATGGGAGTAGGAGGTAGGGAGGGGGAATGTTTAGAAAGTTGTTAAGATAAAGATAGAGAAATAGGGAGAGTTATCTGAGCACTTTAGAATGTGGCAACCGTTCCAAAGTATTTAATTAGTGGATCTGGATCTGATAAATCTCGTTTCCAGGTCCACTCTGTGGAAACGTGAGTAGGCTACAACAAAACAACAAAGGCAAATGTTATCACCTATATCCTTCTGATGGTAAATACAAAGTCAATAATAAAACCAAGCAGTAGGTGATAGATAGCACAGCCAAAAAGAGAAGAAACCCGGCAATAATGCAAACAATGCAGTAATAGTTAGGGTGCATAAATAGAAACCCTGCAATAAAAGAGTAATTAAAACTCTAGCAGTTCTAAGATCCACTCTGTGGCGTGGGGGGGATGCTGGTAATAAACAGAGAAAAGATCACTTATGGGTAGCAGTGTGTCGCCTCAACTTATCCTGTGGCAGTTTGCGTCTGAGAGTCTGTTACTTAGGCAGTGTTGATCACGGCGGTCTGTGTACCCAGTACCATGTTGCCCCAAAATAGGGGAATCCATGTCCTTCTCCTGTAGGATGGGGTGATTTAGTTCTGTCTGTCCAGCTTTCGCTGTCCACACAGGTGAGAGTGTCTCTCAATACACCCTCCAAACAGTAACTGGGAGGGGGGGGGGGGTGAGAGTTCCTCTCTGGCAGTGTTGCCAACCATCAGTAATTTTAATGGCAGCCAGTAAAAAAATGGGCACTTTTCTCCTGCCAGTAAATGCAAGTGACAGGAAAAGGTTGCCAGTAAAAAATATGGCTGTGACGCCCAGCTCAGAACTGTGTAGTTCCAGTCCAGAGCCGGCTGAGACCATCCCAGTGCTTGCTACAGTGTGTTCGGGCAGCAGCAGCATGGGCGGAGTGGAGCAGGCGGAGCCTCATGTGCGGGTCTGCAAGACGGGAGCAGGACTGTCAGTGCTGTTTGGACTGGAGTGGACAAAGGCAGTGGTTCTCAACCCTGTCCTCAAGTACCCACAACAGGCTATGTTTGCAGGTTTTCCTTTATCTAGCACAGGTTCTTTAACCGCTTCAGCCCCGGAAGATTTTACCCCCTTCCTGACCAGAGCACTTTTTGCGATTCGGCACTGCGTCGCTTTAACTGATAATTGCACGGTCGTGCGACGTTGCACCCAAACAAAATTGACGTCCTTTTTTTCCCACAAATAGGGCTTTCTTTTAGTGGTATTTGGTATCACCCCTGCGGTTTTTATTTTTTGCGCTATAAACAAAAACGACAATTTTGAAAAAAATGCAATATTTTTTACTTTTTTCTATATTAAATATCTTCCAAAAATATATAAAAAACAATTTTTTTTCCTCAGTTTAGGCCGATATGTATTCTTCTACATATTTTTGTTAAAAAAAATTTCAATAAGCGTATATTGATTGGTTTGCACAAAAGTTATAGCGTGTACAAATTAGGGAATAGATTTATAACATTTTTATTATTTTTTTTTTTTTACTAGTAATGGCGGCGATCTACGATTTTTATCATGACTGCGACATTATGGCGGACACGTTGGACAATTATGACACATTTTTGGGACCATTGGCATTAATACAGCGATCAGTGGGATTAAAAATGCATTGATTACTGTAAAAATGTCACTGGCAGTGTAGGGGTTAACACTAGGGGGCAGTGAAGGGGTTAAGTGTGTCCTAGTGTGTGTCCTAACTGAAGGGGGATGGGGACTGTGCAGGGAAGATAACAGATCGCTGTTCATACTCACCATGAACAGACGATCTGTCACTTCTCCCCTCAGAGAACTGGAAACTGTGCGTTTACACATACAGTTCCAAGTTATCCGTGTCTCAGCGCCAATCGCGGGAGCCCGGCGGTGATCGAGACCGCCGGGCACTCACATCGGCGAGCGGATGGCGCACGTGCCTCTGGCATCAGGCTTGGTATTTTGGACAGCTATTTTATCTAAGAGAAATTCCCAAAACATGGCCTGTTGGGTGTACTTGAGGACAGGGTTGAGAACCACTGGACTAATGGACCACCTAGCATGGGGAAGGGAAGTATTGGTGAGGTGTAGTGTTGGGGAAGTGTTAGTGAGGTTTCCTCATCTTCTGTGCTGCTGGACCTTGCTGTCATTGTCAATGTGAGAGTCAATTTCATGTGTGTGCACCACCCATTCTAATTTATTGCCCTCCTGAGTCCTGCCCCTGAGCTACTTACCTACTGTATCAAAAATAAAATAGGAACTATGTGTTTTTGCCTTAATATCTACCTTAAATCACATTGTGAATTGCACATTGTACTTGTTTGTAATGTTTTAACTTTTGGAAATGCCAGTAAAAACGTAGCTGTGCCAGTAAATTTTGGGTGCCATGTCAGTAAACTTCAATCTGGTAGGTTGGCAACACTGCTGGGTGGGCTGGGAGTCTGTTAATATGGGCAGTGAGAATCTGTCTCTGAGTTTTAAATGCAATGTCATGGTTTTATACTATTCCATTCCAAAGGAGATCAGATAATATGTAGCTGGCTCTGTTCACCAGGCGTGTGAATCACCTTGATCCTCGTCTGGCGCTTTGGAGGTGGCCTGCCTTGAGTTGGGGGTACCGCCATGTGAGCCGGGTCCCCGGTTATGTTTCATTCGTTTGGATAGTCTTTTATCTGGTGAGGAGAGTGGAGATCTATGTGGGCCTCCTTCAGCTCTTGGGAGGACAAATTCTTGGTACCATTCCAGGAGTGCAACGGGTTCCAAGTTCAGTGAATCAAAAAAATCGGGTAAGTCCGTTGGGGTGCATAGGACATGCTGTTTGCCTGCTTGTGTGACTGTGAGGGCAAAGGGGGAAGCGCCATGTGTACTTCATGTCGTTCGCTCTCAGTTTGTCGAGCAGGGGCCACAGGGCCCTACGGTTCCTCAGGGTTATTTGTGACAAGTAATGGAATAACATAATGGTCTCTCCCTTGAACACGATGCTATCATTTCTCCTGGCTTTGTTCAAAATCGCTGCTTTCAATGGGAAGCTTTGCAGGCAGCAGATTATTTCCCTGGGGGGAGCAGTGTCAGGGCCTGAGGGCTCTGTGGGCCCGCACAAAATCAATTTCAGTGTCCTCCTGCTGTCTAAAAGGCCGTTGAAAACTGCAGGGCTGGGATTATTTGGGCTGTGTCCACTGATTCAGGGATCCCCCTCACCCTGATGTTGCTCCTTCTACCCCTGTTATCTAAATCCTCAAGGTGTCTGTTCATCTCAATGAGGTGAGTAGAGTAGGACAGCGCCACGTTTTGAAGTCTATTCAGTCTCTTGTCTCTGTGTTTCCTACTAGTCTCCACTATGGCGTACTTTTCTGTTAGGACTAACAGGTTGGATTTCAATTCAGTGATTGCTGCCGAGAATGTGGACTTTATGTCTGCTGCAATGTCCGACATATCGGCGTAGGTCAGGGGTTGGTTGGTCTGGGTATAGCCCCTACTTGAATCTCCTGCTGTGGAGAGTGAATCCTCGCTGGAGTCTTCCTCCTCTTGCTGAACCCGTGCCATTTTGTTCCCCGCCATGCTGCTGCGGGATACCGCCTGGTTTTTAAACAGATCGGTGATGTTTCTAGCAGAGGTAGTAACCGTGCTGCGTTTGGAGTGGGTCTGTGGGGTCTGGTAGAGCTTTTTGCCCATAGCTCAGTTGCTGGGTGCAGGGTTTCAAGCTCCAGGCCGGGTTCCTTCACGGAGCTCCGCTAGTGTGCGTCCGTCACCATCGAGTGCCAAGCCACGCCCCCTACATCGATTTTTAGCTTGAAAAATTAGAAAGATATTACATGGGTTTGCTACAAGTACAATTTTTAAATCAATGTTATCACTCAGCGGCTGAGATTCATTAGCGTTTTGAATTTTGGTTGCAAAATCGACAGCTACAATAATGCTTTTCTATAAAAAGGTTGCAGCAGTCACTATGCTTAGCTACAAATGAAAGTTAATACATTTTATACTAAAGGAAAAAATGTATTTTTAAATTCAGGGTCACACACCAAGATGGTCTCTTTGAAGGACCCCGTGTGGCTCACCTACCTCTAAAATATAATATCATATGGTTATCCATCCTGGATTAGCACATCTTTTGCACATGTGTACCTATCAATCATCGGATACACAACTTGGAGGATTTTGTTGCGATTACCTCCATCTGATTGCCTTTGATCCTCTGTGGGCCTTTGAGTCGACCCCCATACCGGGACCCTTGAGATGCACTACAGCCATTGTTCTTGGTCATATACTAGGTTATTTATGTCTGTTCCCACTCTATTGTTCCCTGAAGAAGACTATATTTAGTTGAAACGCGTTGGTAAACAATTGGTGGCTTTACAATAGATACAGTATATGTTACCTCTGCTCTTGTAAGATACATCATTGTAATAGGAATGAACTGTATAGACCAGGACAAATTGTATTCTAATGTTTGAATAAACATTTTTACTTTTATAAAAAAACACATCTGGTTTGTAATATTATTGCTGCAACAAAATCCCATGGGAAACACTTTTTTTTTCATTCCAAATTTGTTAAGGGATTGAGTAGCTTTGTAACCCCTGTTACACTAACCGCTTTTGTCTTTGACTCCTGTAATCAGTAGAGCATCTTGTGATTACTTTGGGCTGCTCTGGGCTCTCTAGACTGCAGGTTTGATTGCTTGCCCCTATCTTCTGGAGGTTTCCAAAATGTAGTGGCTGAGAGAGCCAAGTGAGCAGCTTGAATATATATATATGTGGCTCCAGCCAATCCCTGGGGGAGTGTGCCTAGATGGTGGCTGGGGGAGTGCATAAATAGTTTGGAGCTTGAGAGAGTGAAGTTCTTTTCACAGGAGGAGATGTTCCCAGCCAGAAGGCAGCTCAGCTAAAGATTCTGCTTGTGATTAACGAGGTGCCAGATGTGCATAGCTGGGGAACCTCTCCTGCTCCAAACTCTTTGAAGCTAAAAGAGGGGTTTCACTGGGGAACTGGTCTGGAAGATTCAGTGAGAAAAACTGACACTTTCTGCACATTCACAGAACGCCAGATGTGACAAAGGCATAATGAGCTAGTATGCGTAGCATACTAGCTCATTATGTATTACTTACCTTAGATCGAAGCCCCTGCAGTGGTCCTCGTTCACCGCTCTGGCTGGCGACATCTCTCCCGGAGTTACTTCCGAGTATCGCAGGCTCCGGCGCTGTGATTGGCCGGAGCTACGATGATGTCACTCCCGCGCATGCACGCGGGAGCCTCCGGTAACAGCACAGTCTAACTGAACCAAGGACACGTATGTGCCCTTGCTTCAGTTTCCTTCAGTGGGCATGTGCCGATAACGTCTGAGGATATCTCCTAAACCAGTCAGGTTTAGGATATATCCAGGGTAGCTACAGGTAAGCCTTATTATAGACTTACCTGTAGCAAAAAGTTTGTTGTAAGGGTTTACAACCACTTTAAGGCAAAATCTTTCCAATGGAGCCCTGGATAGCAGTAAAAACATGACAGGGTCTATTCTTTCCAACACATCAGTATAGAAAATGCCTGGCTGCCGACTAAAATGAAACAATAATTTGTAATAATTACAAATATAGCAGTTATGTATGTTTCACTGCAAACAATTCTGTAAAATGTTAATGATATCCAGAATTGTCTCTTACAACCAATTTGAAAAGGTGCCATCTTCAAACAGAAGCCAAGAACCGCTTATCCCATGCAAGTCTTGGAGTTCATGTCAATGGAGAATAGAGCTCCAGGGAAATACTTAACCTTGTATTTAGTGAGACACTTCTCAGCTCGGTTCCCAGACCTGGCTCTATTTATAGGTATACTGATATCAGCATAGGCTGGTGAGTCCTGTCACTGCCAAGCTGACGTCACAGGATACTTGCAGATAGGATACTTTTACCACTGCCTTGTTCCGTGCATCTCCTCTAAGGACATTGACCGTGCAGGTTTGCAAGGTAATAAGGAACGAGAGCTCTATAAATAGCAGATTCCATTGATTACATGCTAAATGGGTCTTTGGTTACACATTACACTTTTTTTCTGCTCTTTCTAAGCTGACTACAGATTTCAAAACTACAAAGCAGACTGGGTTATTCCAAAAGGTGCACTACAGTTTAAAGCTGGCCATACATGAGTAGATTTTTTAACCAACATTTGTACAAAAATTCTTAGTACATCCGATGCCAAATGTCATTTAAATTACTTCAAAATTTCATATGCTTTTAACATTCAGTTTGGGAACAAATATACTTTCCTGAACGAAAATCACATACACTGTTAGAAATTTGTTCTTTTTAGAATTTTTTTTTTTGTCTTACTCCTTCCAATTTTTTCATTAATGAGGTTGAAAACAACTGCCAATTTGACCCCACTAAAGAATAGAAGATCGAATGTTCTTTAAAATTTATTACGGAATTCTACTAGTGTGGTCAGCTTAAGCTATGAGATGGGTAGAAAAAGTACAGCCTATCAGATCAATAGTTCAAGTTTTCATGCAGACAGTGTTGTAGTCCACCAATCCACCTCTTGCTCTGCCTTTTGCTGGTGATCGGAGTATGGAAGACTCTCATGGAAGACTCTCCTGGAAGACTCTCCTCCATACCTCCCTTCAAAGAAACCCTAGCATCCCGCAGATCTGGGCTGGAGTCCTTGAGCCTAGCGCTGACCACCGAGAGCACCTGCCCCACATCTCCTGAGGGGTGCCCTAGGTGCTCCGAGGGATCCCAAGCGCAGCGATCACCCACTCTATTATTGTGAAAGGCCGCCAGTAGGAATAGATGCCGGCTGAGAGCAGGGAGCGTTCCTTAGGCTCCTCCCCCACTCTGACCTGTATCATAACACAACAGGAGGAGAATCCTGGAAGGAGGGACAACCTCCTGGAGGGAGCCATGAAGGTCTGAGGATTGCACTGGGGGACTGGCGGATGAGTGGGGGTAATTTGTGGTGGGAGCCAATTTAGGAGGAGAGAGGAATTGGGGAGGGTTTGTGCTAGAAGGTGGGGGAGGTTTTGTGCTTATGGGGTTGTGCTAGAAGTGCAGAGGATTTGTGCTGGGGGGATTAGCAGAGGGGGGCATTATTTGTGCTATAAGAGGAGATAGGATTTGTGCTGGGAGTAATGATTGGGGAATGGGGTGGGGGGGTGGTAAGGGGAGGCAGAGAGGATTTATGCAGGAAAGGGAAAAGGATTTGTGCTGGGGGGGGGGGTTGTACTGGAAGGAGGGATTTGGGGGGAGGATTTGTACTACAAGGGGATTGGGGAAGGGGGGGTAGAATTTGTGCTGGGAGTAAGGATTTTGGGAGGGGATTTTGGGGGGGGATTTATGCTGCGAGGGGGGATTTGAGCGGGGGAGGATTTGTACAAGAAGGCAGAGAGGATTTCTGCTGGAAGGGGGGTTGAGGTAAGCCTGCGGTTTAGTGCTATATTTTGTTTTTGGAAGGGAGAGTGGGGGAGAGTATTGCTTGTGGGGGAATGTTACACACTCCTGACTACTGCACTCTTTTTATTTTGCACTCCTGACCCATACTATGCGCTGAAATAATCCTAGGGCCATTTTGTTTACAGTTAATTGATGATGAGTTAAAAAGGTATTTCACCTATTCGCCTTCCTGGTACCTACATGGTGGCATACTAGTGACAGAGCTCTACCCTATCCCCGCCTACAGGACTAGGTTTAGATTTTTAAAAGAGTGGAATAATGAGCATTCTCCCTTTTTTTTTCTTCAAGACCTTTTACCTTCAGACCAGTGTATTCATGTACCTTATCTACAAACTAGTTGGTGTCTTCCTAGGTTTAGCATCTTCCAGGCGCAATCCCACACCTTGGGTTGCTAAATGCACTACTGAGTTGGGAAGCCCCTACTGAAGGTGTTTTGGGGTAGAGGAGGTTTCTAACCAGTAATATTTTTGCCATTTTGGCACAGCCTATATGTTCTGGAGGTGCTTTTGGATGTTTTAGCAACTCATGGTTTCTGTATGCTACTACACTATATGGTTTCTTTTTTATTTTGTTTTTGGGTCACCATTTTGGACATATGGAGATTTGACAAAGAGCACAAAATTGGTTTAGAAACACAACCTATATTTGATCCTTATGTGTTGGGTTGCACAATTTGGTGAGAATTTGAATTTCTCATAAGAATCGGTATGTCTGCAAGCATCAAGGTTTGATCAGTGACTGTATAGGCCCTGGTTTCACTTACATAGGGTTTTCTTTGGCCATGGAACTCAGCCTCTGTCCTCCAATTCAGCTCCTAATATTTCTGCAGCTTCTGTCACAGTGAAAAATCCTGCACCCTCAACCAGCTTGCCATTTGATCCTTGAGATTGGGAGGGAAGAGATGTAAAAGCTAGGCCTGCAGATATCACAACCTTTTTTGAAACCCTGGAATATTTTAATTAACAACATCTATTCCTGCATTTGGGACAAGTTTACAGCATTTGCAACAGGCCAGGGATTTCATCCATGTCTTTCAGCTGCTTCCTTTCTCTTCCTCAGCCTCAATTCTTTAAAGGTTCAAGTTTCAGCTCGTTCTGCAATCACAAAAATGGAGTGGGGAAATGATCATTTGATTGAACAGTTTATTAAGGCTGTCCTAAAATTATGACCAGATAACAGAAATATCTTCCAGCAATTGAACCTTACTACTATGTTAGATGTACTCTGCCAAAAACCCTTTGTTCCCACAGAAGATTCTTCCCTGTGGAACATCACTCCTAAGGCAGACATCTTACTAATAGTGACTATAACCTCAGGGAGTAGAGTATCAGAGCTACATGTATTGGGTGCCCATTCTTTCCAGACAGAGTGTGCTCAGACCATTCCAATATTTCATTCCCAATGCAACTTCAGGTTTCCTTCTTAGAATGTGTGGGTGCTCCCTTCCTTCCTAGCTGATCCAGAATTTAGGCACATATCTCCAAGCATTCACAACCTCGCACAGACTTTTTGTGAGGCGTCTTCTATCAACTAGGAGATTTAGGGGGAAAGAAGTGACCTCAAAGGCTCTATCATCATGAGTTGTCATACTTAACCAGAAGACATACAGGGCTGTCAAGTGGAACCCTCCAGAAGAAGTGAGGGCTCACGCAATAAGGTCCATCTCAACTTACTGAGAGGAGCACACAAGAGTTTCTTTAGAGATGATCTGCAGAACAGTGAGCTAATCTTTACAACATACCTTCTTCAGGCCTTACCTGGTGCCTTGGAAAAATTGAATTGTCTGTGTCCCATACTACCAAATGTTAACTAAGTCAGCATTCCCTGTCAGCTAGTTATTTATCACAAGTATGTTGCTATGTAGGCATCAGGAAACCTAAAAACGTTAACAAATAATACCCAAAATGTTCCTTACCTGGTGTCTATCTATGGTAGTATATGGACCAACCCTCAGTCTTGGTATAGTTATTTAGAATGTTACAGGATAACTATCTCAACCTTTAGGTCTTATAGGGTTGTAGCACTGTCCCAGTAGGGCTTGCTGAGTGTTGGCTTCATAGGTCTCTCCCTGGTTACCTGCGGCTGGTTGCCAATGGTTCCCACTTAGGTGCAGAGGATTTCTCGCTGTTGCTGTTGGCTCCTTCTTTGTTCCACCCCTTAATCACGTTTGCTCATTACTCAAAGACCAGTCCAAGGTATTTGGGTTTTTATATTGATTTGGAACTTGGATGGGAGAAGGGATGAGTGGGATACTTCATCAAGAACTATTCACTATTCAAGGGATGAGGACAACTCTCACTTGGCCTCACCAGATTGGTATTAGAAGCAGTGACACTGTTTTGACCATACAGCCACATGTATGGAAGGGTTAAGTCTTCTTGCTCTCACTAGCAGTAGACTTGATGCACTAAATTATCTTCAGGACACTCTCTAGAAAGACACAGCTCTGTACTCACAGTAGGCAGAATCAGATCCTTCCTGGTGTCTCCCTTCCAGTCAGCTTTGTAGGACCTCTGGGTTCAGCTTCTCTCTGGCACTCTAGGCCCCTGGGTTGACCACCCAGGGCTGCATGGCTTCCGCAGAAGAGAGGGCAGCCGCCCCTCTCCCTCATAAGCTCTGTTCCCCGGCTCAACTAACTCTGAGCACATGTATTCTGGCCTTGTATACAGTATCCAACAGTGCAATGCAGCACTTTCCTTCTGCCAACTGCCAGGGCTGTAATAAAGCCTGTGCACTCACTTGCCAGGTCCACTTCCACTGTCCAATATGGCTCCCTATTGGACCAGTGGGCGACAGTCAGAGCAAGATGAGCTGCACCTGAGTACAATGAGCAGACCTAACCAATAGATCCTGCTCCCTGGTAGGCAGAGAGCACACTAAGTTTTACCTAACCATCTTCCTGGTAAGCAGAAAGACCAAAAACTATACTCTCTTCTAGTACCTACCTAGGAGGGTGCTACATCCACCCCCAACCAAAACAAGCCATGTCCCCATTGGCTTTGGGCATCCGCCCCTAAAAAATACCTGTATCCCACAAAGTTGGAAAGGGGGAGAAGGGAAATAACATATGTACAGAGCCATGAGGCATACCCCATATGTGGCCAGTTAGTACAATAAATTATGTAGAAATGTATAGGCATCTGAGGTACAAATATACAAAGAACATTTTTGCAAAATGCACTGTTAGTGCACCCCCCACCAAACAAAAATTGATTGATGGGGAAATGGCTTAACACCCCTAACTAACTAGGCTACACATAACATTTTCACATATGTACAAAATATAGTATATATATATACACAGTATACAAGTGTACTGAGGACAACCTCCTAGGAAGCATGAGAATTTCTTGCAAGCCTGCAAAGAAAATAAACACAAGTATATAGCATATCTCATCCTATATACTTACAGGGAGACTGCCTTCTCCTCAGAGGGGACCTTCTCACTTACCAATCCCTATCACTAATCATCACATAGAGATTGTAGATGTGTCCAGCCCCCTAAGGGCAACTCTTGACTCGTCATCCTGCAGTATTCCAGTAAGAAATAAACAGAACAACATCTTTAGTCTAAATTACTGGACACATTTCACATTTGAACCATATGACTAGCAATTGACTCAGTCCCTCTCAATCACCAGGGTACTGACTCTTGTCTATCCTAGTCAGACCCACAAGTTAGGATGAAGAGGTGCAGAGTCCACCTGACTGATGTCCGCAGTGTGCCTTCCTCTGCGACACCGAGGCAGCACAACTTCTCCTGGCGGCCTGCTGTTATTCCTGAAGCCTGAGCAACAGCTGGCCTACTTATTATGCCGCGTACACACGGTCGGACTTTTCGTCTACAAAAGTCCGACAGCCTGTCCGACAGACTTCCGGCGGACTTTCGGCGGACTTGCAGCAGACTTTCTAACGAACGGACTTGCCTACACACGACCACACAAAAGTCCGACGGATTCGTACGTGATGACGTACACCGGACTAAAATAAGGAAGTTCATAGCCAGTAGCCAATAGCTGCCCTAGCATGGGTTTTTGTCCGTCGGACTAGCACACAGACGAGCGGATTTCGGGGTCCGTCGTAGTTACGACGTAAAGATTTGAAGCATGTTTCAAATCTAAAGTCCGTCGGATTTGAGGCTGAAAAAGTCTGCTGAAAGTCCGGAGAAGCCCACACACGATCGGATTACCAGCCAGCTTTAGTCCATCGGCGTCCGTTGGACTTTTGTAGATGAAAAGTCCGACCGTGTGTACGCGGCATAAGTGTTTGTAGACATTCTTCAAGGGAGCCCTTTCTCTCTGACACTCTCCTTCTCTGAGGAAACAATGAGCCACTACCCCCTTTTTCACAGGGTAGCAACTCGCACACATTACACTGGCTCAGAGGAATCTTTGCAAAGTGTCCTTGCAAAATGCAGCATCTTCGCAAAGTGTCCTTTCTCTTTCTTTTCCAAACAGCACTTGAACAAACATAAGGGCCTTTTTTTTTTCCCAAAGATCTTCACAAAGTGTCCCTTGGCAAAGTATCTTCGCAAAGTGTCTCTGTGAATTAGGGGTTTAACCCCTCCAGGTAGAAGCCCCTGGTTTTGACAGAAGGAATCCTCTGTGGCAAAAGGATTTTCCTCACAAATGATGAAACATTTGTAGCTTCAACGGTTCCCTCCTTCAGTTGCAAGGATAGAGGGGAAGGGGAAACTTGGGTGAATAGGGCTTTTAACCCCTATAAACAACAGGCAAACTGTAGCAATCTTCGGGCTCAACAGCCCCTTTACTGACAGTCCTTAAATCCGGCTTGAACTCGGTATTCCTCAATAATAGTGGTCTGGATGAGGAATCTGCGCTATCTTGCCTTCCGGACTTAGGATATTGAGAGACCAAGCCTGGCCTCTCCCATCTTGGCGGTTGATCTCCACTCGATCAATACGTATCGACCGCGCCAGATTTCAGTTTTCTTTGATGGAGAGGAAGGTGTTCCATAACAGTGATGTGGACGAATTCCGGTGTGGCTTGGGGACATATAGAAAGTCCCAGAAAGCTTCATCACACCAGGCATCCCTCTGACTCTCAATTTCTTCCATGGTCTTCCTTGGAGCATATGGATAAACATAACCGTACTCCATGGCCACCTTCCTCTGGATAAGCTGTTGAAAACGGGAGACAAACAGGGTCTCCACTCCGGTGATCAGCTTCTCGTGGGCATCATTCTGTGCTTGAGCCTGAACATAGGTGCAGGATGGGGATAGATCTGGGACCCTTTTGGCATAGGCCTCGCAGAACCCCAGATTCCTCGCACACCTCATGCGAATGACTGTACTCTCACTTGCCAGGTCCACTTCCATTGTCCAATATGGCTCCCTATTGGACCAGTGGGGGGGACAGTCAGAGCAAGATGAGCTGCACCTGAGTACAATGAGCAGACCTAACTAATAGATCCTGCTCCCTGGTAGGCAGAAAGCACACTAAGTTTAACCTAACTATCTTCCTGGTAAGCAGAAAGACCATTAACTATACTCTCTTTTAGCACCCACCTAAGAGGATGCTACAGGGTCTTCCATGGACAGGCACCAGAAAAGCAACATTATGGTAAGTATCTGATACAATTTTCCAACTTTAATTTTAGCAACAGGTGCACACAGTTTAAAAGCTTGGCACATATAGTGTGTATGTACTCGACAAAGTCTTATATGTGAATTATATTGTGTTTGTGCACACTAAATTATAATTTAGTATTTTTTTACTTAAAAAAATAACTTTAAAAAACAGCTGTGCAAATATTTTGCACCATAAAAATGTGCAACTATAATCTTTTTATTCTACAGAATTTCTGCTTTCGGAAAATATATAATGTTTTGAGGTTTTAAGTAATTTTCGAGCCTAAAAAGCCCATTTTTACATGAGTTTTGAAAAAAGCTTTTTTTTGCATGTCTTTCTGGGGTAAAATGTAATGCTAAGAGTATTAATGACATTGCCTCAACAAGACAGCCAACCAACTAGTATCCGAGAAAGAGGTCACCAATGGCAGAGTTTATATTTCTTTCATGACAGGTTTCCTCTGAAATGATTAATTTGCCAACAATGGTTTTAAGAGTATCTCTTGCCATCTAGTGGATATAAATGGTATAGCAAGTGATTGCAGAATGTTATATGACCAATGTTACTGTGGCACAATGGGCAATTTTGCAGCTTATAGAAGAAAAATAGCCAGAGATCCAAAACAATCACAAGTCACTGATATTAATGATAATGTTTTTGCCTGTTACTTTGCTTTATTTTAAAATTTTATTTAGCTTTTTTAACATTTACATCTACCAAAGTTTATATGTAAATTTATCATCTAAATAATTATGTTTGCTAATTTTCAAGCATCATTAACGTGAGCAGTGTGAAAACTTCCTTTAATCTGGATAATAACTATCAGAGAAAATTTACACATTTAAAGAGTATGTAAACCCAACATTTCATACTACTGATACGTGCCTACTATACCATGCATGTGTATGGAAAAAATATCCTGTTCTCTTTGTAGTGCTTCCTTTGCATGAAATCCTTGGTGTTCCTGCCAGTCCCCCTACTCTCCTATTAGAAAAACTGACCACACTAAGCAGGAAAAAAAGTTAGAAGTTCTATATCTGAGTGTCACAAAGCCCCAGTGCTCCTCACCATTTCCTCTTCCCTTTGTGGACCATGTTGTAAAGTTAGAAGTTCATTAGCTATGCAGGGGACTCAGTATGTTCTCTTCCAATGATCAGACTTGTCCTGACCACCCCACGCCCCCCTCACAGTCATTTACTGGGAAAATCAGTGTGCTGCTGTTTCTCCTCCCCTAGCTCTTATGCAGCTGAGAACAGAGGGAATGTGATCACTTATGAAAAAGGGAAAAAAGGTTATTACAATATTTTTTTATATCTATACACAATTGTCTTTTTTTGCCATTCATTTCTATTTTAAACTGAATGGGTTGTTTTACAAACACTTTTATACCAGAATTTTCCATATAATACCATATTTCAAACTTAAGAAACGTTAAAGCTTCAGGGTCGGTTCACACATGGGCAACACGACTTTAGCGCGACTTTGTACCGCGACTTCAACGCGGCTTCAGCGCGACTTTAGCGCGACTTTAGCGCGACTTCAGCGCGACTTCGGCAAATTACGAGGCGACTTGAAGTCGCCTCCATGACAGGCGACTTTGCCTGTGGCCAATCACCTCTCTGGGAGGGAGGGGGGGAGGGAGGGGTTTTCTCTGCAAAGTCGCTTGACTTTACAGAGAGATCCGACTTGCAGGCAACTTACATTGAGTTGAATGGGTACAAGTCGCCTACAAGTCGGATAGAAGTAGTACAGGAACCTTTTCTGAAGTCGGAGCGACTTCAGTAGTGTCAATTAAGACGCTCCCATTGCCTACCATGTTAATCTAAATACAAAGCGACTTGGGGCGACTTGGGGCGACTTGAGGGCGTACAAGTCGGATCCCAAGTCGCCCCAGTGTGAACCGACCCTAACTGTTTAACAAAATGCATTAAAACACTGTTTTAAATACCTTTCTTCCTATTGGTTACTTATTTAAATGTTTCTTCTTAGCGTGCAATTAGGCTTCAATGAGCACATGCTGAGTGTTGGAAGATGAAAATCTGCTGGTGCAGCAGAGCAACCTTTTTTTTTTTTAACTTGTTTTATTAAAACAAACAAGAGATGCATACATGTTATACACATTGAAAAGCATATGAATACATCTCAATAATCAATCTTCTATACAATATTATACACTGAAGTCCAGTATAATAGTTCAATGAGATGCCTCTAATTAGTCACATCTTATAATTAGTGCACAAACATATGACTGTGTAATTGTTTTGAAAGTCCTTTCACTCCTTAATTCAATCTAAATTGTGATATTTTCAGTCTTTATATTCAAGCTCGAAAATTAAAACAAAAATTTAATTTTTAAAAATGCCAGTGCTCCGCATAAAACACCAATGATCTTCTATTTCTTTTTTTCCTGTCCTTTGTATCCAGTAATCCGTGCACCACCACACTCCAGGTAAAAAAACAGCTCACCTCAAAGCGTAGCTCCACTTTTGTTGAGAAAAAACATCTCCCTCTGGGTGATCTAAGTACATTGCAAGGGTTTTGACAAACTTTGTTGCAGATTCCTACCTTTTGTTATTTTGAAGAAATGTGTGTTCCTCTGTGCCCAGTGAGTCTAATGGGAGTGGTTTCGTAAATATCAACCAGCTGCTGCACCTGAAACGTTCTAATGAGGACAATCGCAGGGCCTACATTCCTTTAGATGTGGTTTCCTATTGGGAGTATCTCACCAAAAATGACATTTTTGTTGCAGGGGATGTCAAAAATCCAATCTTGTATCTTAGTGCAGACATCTGGGAAAATCAGTGAGCCAATCACACAAGCAGGAAATTATGTTTCTGGGGGGGCGTTCTGTACACATTTTGTTACAGAACATCCCAGGTAGCCATATTGCATTTTACAGAAAATTACAGAGCTGTAGATTTAGTCCTCATGCACACGGACGTTTTTACAGCTGCTTTTTTGAGCTTTTTTTGCAGCTTAAAAAGGCCTGTCTATGTTAGTCTATGGCTTCATGCCCACCTAGGCGTTTTTGAGCTGCAAGTGGCATAGGCGTTTTTAAGCTGTAAAAAAAACCCAGAACCAGTGGGTTCTGAAAGACGTTTTTCAGCTGTAAAAACGCTCTAATGCTCAAAAACGCTCAAAAACGTCATTCACCAACGTTTTTTAGCGTTTTTGATCCATTGAAAAAAAAAAAAAAAAAATTTGAAAAAAAAAAAAAACGCTCAAAAACGCTAACGCGGAAAAACGCTCAAAAACGCTAAAAAACGCTAAAAACGCTATTGCAAAAACGCTGAAAAAAGCTGAAAAAAGTTAAAAAAAATCACTGCAAAGATACTGGCGTTTTCATAACGTTTTTTTAACAGCCTGTGTGCATGAGGGCTTAAAAGGAAAGGTCATTTTTAATAATTCAATTACAATATGAGTTGTGTCGCAATTGTATACGCTATATTTTTATTTATTTTTTGCCATTTTTTTCCCACGAAAGTGGAGTTACCCTTTAAGCAAATAAAAACAGATTTGTTTCTAATAATTACTCGGACTGGCTCAGATGAACAGCCTCCTCCACTCCTCCACAGATTCCAATTGATCTCCAACTTCCAATATACTGGTATCTCCCAAATAGAGTACAGCTTAACAATCCGACTCGTTTCGCCTAAATAGGCATCATCTGGGAGAAACGCGTCGGCTTTTTATGCCGATCCCCCGGTTACTGTCTATTTTGAAGCGCTTGTTTTTACTCTGGAAATTGTAAGTGCAACTGCAATAAATATTCCTTACGGAATTACGGTATGTGCCCTGTTCTTCTCCTATTTTCTCTTTATGGTTGGGCTTATTTGCCCATTCGGATTACCTGCTTTATCCATCATTTTGGAGTGTTTGCCTGAAGACCGTATCCACTTAGTGAGCTTGAATTCCCTGGTCATCCTGTAAAGCCTGTTTGACCCATCAGGTGTACACCTGTATGAGTCTATCCTTTCTGTTAAGCGACTGGTGCTTTTGGTGGCGGATCATCTATATTACCTCTGTCACATTTTGGATGTTTACTCAGGAGTTCTGTGACTGTCACCCATTTATGTTTTGAACTTCACCCTTTTGGAATACATTTGGGACTTGTCTGTGTCCCCCCACCCTTTTTTTTTTTCTATTTACACCTTGGACTTTAATTCTCACGGAACACCTGTCACTATTTATATTGCTTTTTTTCATGTGTCAGTTTTATTTTTGATATTGATCATTATTTGCTTTGCGCTGCACATTTTCCATATATATTTCTGTTTATTTTACACTTTTGTGCTGGCTGCTATTGTGTAGGCAGCGCGGTATATTTTGTTATTTACGTCACATTCTCTAGTTGGAGGGATGGTTTATCTAACAGCATGGCATAATATATATATGGTGATTTGGAATAGTCAGGTGAGAGAAGAGCGCATTCTAGCTTAGAGTTACATAGCTGCACTTCCCTTTGTCCCAGCTGAGCCTCTGCCGCATGGCAAAGCTGTAGGTACCGAAAGTGCCACATAGGAGATATCTGAAACTCACGTTGTATTTGTACAAATGTTTTAAATACTCCATGCTCATATAACTAGTGAAGATACTTTAAGACAAAACCTGCCCAATGTAAACTGTCTGATAAGGAAAAAAAATGGGGTAAACAAGGGTTAAACCACAAAGGTTAATTGGGGGGGCGTATGTGAGTGGTTTCATTAACCGATTTCCGACCAGCCACCGTCATTATACTGCGGCAGGTTGGCATGATCCAGCGAACTGTCGTCGCTGCACGTCAGTCCCTTTAAGCGGTATAGCAGGCACGCGCGCGCCTGCTGCACTGCGGGGGGTCGCGATGACCACCAGCCACACGCGATCATGGGCACAAGAGGCAGAACAGTGACGTGTGTGTGTGTAAACACACCAATCCCTGTGAGGAGAGGAGAGGCAGATTGTGAGTTCCTACTAGCTAAGAACCACGATCTGTCATTTCCTCTAGTCACTCCCATCCCCCTACAGTTAGAACACACACTAGGGAACACAGTTAACCCCTTGATCACCCCTAGTGTTAACTCCTTCCCTGCCAGTGACATTTACACAGTAATCAGTGCATTTTTATAGCACCGATCACTGTTTAATTGTCAATGGTCCCAAAAATGTGTCCGCCATAAAGTCGCAGTCCTGATAAAAATTGCTCATCACCGCCATAACTAGTAAAAAAAAAAAAAAAAGTAATAAAAATGCCATAAATCTTTCCCCTATTTTGTGCAAACCAATCAATATACGCTTATTGTGATTTTTATTACCAAAAATATGTAGAAGAATACATATCGGCCTAAACTGAGGAAATAATTTGCTTTTTAAAAAAAAAAATGGGGATATTTATTATAGCAAGTAGAAAATATTGTGTTTTTTTCAAAATTGTCGTTCTTTTTTTTGTTTATAGCTCAAAAAATAAAAACCGCAGAAATGATCAAATACCACCAAAAGAAAGCTCTATTTGTGGGGAAAAAAGGACATCGATTTTGTTTGGGCCCAGTGTTGCACAACCGCGCAATTGTCAGTTAAAGCATCGCAGTGCCGTATCGCAAAAAATGGCCTGGTCATTGAGCAGCCAAATCTTCTGGGCTGAAGTGGTTAAGAATATTCAAACAATGAATATAGATTTGTAGTGAGGTCTTTAGGGTCACAGTCCCTTGCACAGTATTAATTGTACGTCTATAGATAAGGTTACCCAAAGCATCATAGGAGGATATAACAGCAGCTTCAGCAGCAGTAGCCACATTTTTCATCTGCGGAAAAAGCCACCAATGAAGATATACCAGTTGGGCAGCAAAGTAATAAAGGTGCAGATTGGGGAATGCCAGGCCACCCCAGGAGGTCGGGAACTGTAGAATCTCCAAGGAGAGCCTGGGAGCCCCAGGGTGCCACAAAAATGAAAGAAGGAAGCATTACAACACAAATGCAACGTATTATGCGTTCAAGAGATGCACTTCCAGAGCCAATCTCCCCCAAAGTGCACGCACCCTGAGTTCCCATTTGTATACCAAGCCAACGCAGAAAAAAAAAGAAAGGAGTGATGATAGCAATAAGAGACACAGTGGCTTTTCATCTCCATCAGATTACTGCGGACCCACAAGGACGCTACATAATTATGGTTTGTGATATCAATTCTAACACCTACACAGTAGTAAATATCTACGCCCCTAATATCAGGCAAACCAGATTCCTTCATAGAATTATGAGGAGAGTTGACACTTTCTTAGACACTGGAAGGAAGTCAAAGTCCCATCAATAGAAGAGGTAATAAATATGATTCACACACATAGCACCTTTGAGATACTACACTCCTCAGCGATGGGAAACTACACTAAAATGTGTAAGGTATGGGCTCCTTGGACTGAAAAGTACTTGAAATGAGTAGATTAAGGATAGGTTGAATTGCAAAACCATTCAAGCAACACTATGACGGAAATGGGTAGAAGAACGTTATTGTTATTGTTCGTGTTCGTGTTCGTGTTCGTGTTCGTGTTCGTGTTCGTGTTCGTGTTCTTGTTCTTGTTCTTGTTCTTGTTCTTGTTCTAGTTAATTCCAAGCTGACAACTTTGGTTACTATAACATTAGAGACAGTCATGTTGACTATGTGAAACTGCTAGGTCCTAATAAATGGAACTAAAAGACGGCCGAGCGACCATGAGAGAGATCGCAGAAGGCCGAACTTACAAATGCATCCCAAACCAGGGAGATACCAAATAACCCTAGCAAAATAAGAGAAGGTATAATTAAACGAATAAACAAATTTATCTGAAAAGTAATACGAATCATATAGAACCAATGTATGATGGAAATACTGTTGGAACATGTTTCTTTTCTTTTGTAAACTGTAAAATTCTTCAATAAAAAACATTGAAATTAAAAATTAGGAGAGGTGGGACTCTATTGCTTGAAAGTGTTGTTTTTTTATAGACCAGTGAGTTAGCTAGGAAATAAAGAAGTTTTGGTAGGAACACCATTTTAAAGAGGTTTAAACGCCCCTAATAAAGTGAGAGGTAGCTTTAGCCATTGGGTTAGTTTGGTGCCAAAAAATGGAGATACAGGGTAGGACATTATTAGCAAAATATTTTGCTAATGGAAGCTGAATCTCAATCTCCAAATATCTAAATTTATTTCTAATCTTTAGGGGGCAGGCTGGCGGTAATGAAAGGGGCAGTTCTTCGTCAATGGGAAAATGCATAACTTCCTCCAATTACCTTTGAACCCAGAGAATCTTCCAAACTCCTGAATAACCTCAGAGCAGCCAGGATACTATGCAACGGATCAGAAATATATAAGATCGTATATAAGATCATCATCGGCATATAGGGATACTCTTTCCTTCAGTGGGCCATTCCAAAGTTCTGTGAGCCAAGGGGAACTAAGGGGTAAGAGCTCTGCCAGGGGTTCAATGGCTAATCGTGTCCCACTGGATGGAGAAGGGGTCAAATATCTTGCCATTAACCCACCATACACAAGCCCATGGTAGAGTATAAAGGATCCTAATCCACAAAATAAAAGTATCTCCAAATTCTGCAACACTTGTTGATTGTTTGTTCTTTCAGTATATATTTGCACAATGAGAGCAAGCAGGAAAGTACTTCCTCTTTATGGGTCAAGTACCACTCAATAGGTAACCCATCCATATCCAACGTCTTATGCTTAGCGAAGTGACCCAATGCTCGTCCAATTCATCTGCGGGAATAGGGCCATCTAGATAATCCCTGTTTTCTACGGTAAAGGAGGGAAATGCTCACCTGCTGCAGATATCCCAAAAGCTCAGCTGGAGTGTATTGGACTTTGGAGGTATAAAGATCAGTATAAGAATGCAGAAAGCAAAGAAACCTTACATCAAAGTGAACTTGTGCCGAGATCATGCACAGTAAATCATTTACATATTCTGAACAAGCAGTAGGAGAACAATGAAGATATGACTGGACCTTCAACAAAAAGTTACAAAGTGATGGAACTGTTTAACTACAACCCCAATTGCAAAAAAGTTGGGATGCTGTGTAAAATCTACAAAAAAAACAGAATGCAATAGTTAAAATATGAGTTTATGAGATTTGCAAATCATTGCATTCTGTTTCTATGTAGATTTTACACACTGTCCCAACTTTTTTGAAATTGAAGTTGTTGTTCCAGACTTTGGGCATGCTAGACGAGCCCCAAAACATTCATCATTGTACACAGAATGTGTGTAGCACATCTAGTCTCTCTGCCCTGCTGTCTAGACCCCACATCCCCATCCCAGTATACAGCAATTCTCAGCTCTGATTAATCAAAGCCAGAATTGTTGTGTACACAGAGCAGCTCTTCACAGAAAATATTCACTATTTCTGCAGCCGGTGACATCACCGTCACATGTGCATTGTGCTCTGAATGGACAGCATACTGAGTAGCATGTTTTTATGCATCGTTGCGTCGTTTAGCCTTGTTTCCATGTCCTGTGCATGAAAACATAGGAACTGGGTGCAGAAACATTACAGTGGGTGCTCTGGACTGATGAAATATTTGGCTGTCGAAGGAGGCAGTTTGTTCACCAATGGCTGGAGAGTGGTACCATAATGAGTGCCATCAGGCAACAGTGAAGCATGGTGGAGGTTCCTTGCAAGTTTGGGACTGCATTTCTGCAAATGGAGTGGAGGATTTGGTCAGGCTCAATGGTGTCCTCAATGCTAAGAAATACAGGCAGATACTTATCCATCATGCCATACCATCAGGGAAGCGTGTGATTGGCCACAAATTTTTTCTCTGCAACAGGACAGTGACCCCAAACATACAGCCAATGTCATTAAGAACTATCTTCAGCACAAATAAGAACAAGGAGTCCTGGAAGAGATGGTTTTTGCCAACAGAGCCCTGATCTCAACATCATTGAGTCTGTCTGGGATTAGAGGAAAATACAGAAGGATTTGAGGCAGCCTACACCCACAGAAAATCTGTGGTTCGTTCTCCAAGATGTTTGGAACAACCTACCTGCCGAGTTCCTTCAATAACTGTGTGCACAAGCCCTGTGTTTACCTAGAAGAAATTATGCTGTTTTGAAGTCAAAGGGTAGTGACACCAAATATCAATTTGATTTGGATTTCTTTTCTGTTCATTTACTTTCTATTTAGTTAATTGATAAAAAATAAACTATTAGCACTTCTGTTTTTGAAAACATTCTTAATATACAGCATTTTTTCACACCTGCCTAAAACTTTTGCACAGTAGTGTACATCAGACCAAAATGAGGGACAAACAAGGAGGAAAGAGAGACAGAGGATATTTGTTCTATGGACATACATTTTTCTTCATCGCAGAATTTAATTATGAAAAGTCAGAAACATCAAAACATCTATACCAGATCTTAATTAAATTTTTCCACACATTTCTTTCTTTTTTTTTTTTTTTTTAGTAAATAAAATTAAAAAGGCTTTAAAAAAGTATAAAAAGATTAATTAGGAATATTCAAGAATCATGTAAAAATCGAAATGTAATATCTGGCAATAGCTTTATGTTGTTAGCAGCTGATCAGACTGATCTGTGTCTGATTCGCTGCATGGGAGGCCAGAGGAGAGATGTGGGGTCTAACAGACATCAGTTCTCTCCATTAACCACTTGACGACCGCCTCACGTCGATGTACGTCGGCAAGGCAGCACGGACAGGGTACGTGATTTGCCTTCCGCGGGTGGGGGGTCCGATCGGACCCCCCCCCGCCGCCCGAGGCGGTCCCGTTCTGTCCCCGGGCGATCAGAGACGAGGGGGAGGCCATCCGTTCGTGGCCCCCCCCTCGCGATCGCCGCCGGCCAATGGGAACACTCCTTTGCTGCTGTATGCTAAACAGCAGCAAAGGAAGTGATGTAATCTCCCCTCGGGTCGGTAGTTTCCGTTCCGGCCCGAGGAGAGACGACATGTGAGTGAGTGCACCAACACACACACACACAGTAGAACATGCCAGGCACACATTACACCCCGATCCCCCCCCCGATCGCCCCCCGATCCCCCCCCAATCACCCCCCCCCTGTCACAAACTGACACCAGCAGTTTTTTGTTTTTTTTCTGATTACTGCTGTGTCAGTTTGTGACAGTTACTGTGTTAGCACAGTTACTGTTACCCCCCTGTAGGTCTAGGGTACCCCCCTAACCCCCCCTAATAAAGTTTTAACCCCTTGATCACCCCCTGTCACCAGTGTCGCTAAGCGATCATTTTTCTGATCGCTGTATTAGTGTCGCTGGTGACGCTAGTTAGTGAGGTAAATATTTAGGTTCGCCGTCAGCGTTTTATAGCGTCAGGAACCCCCATATACTACCTAATAAATGTTTTAACCCCTTGATGGCCCCCTAGTTAACCCTTTCACCACTGATCACTGTATAACCGTTACGGTTGACGCTGGTTAGTTTGTTTTTTTTTTATAGTGTCAGGGCACCCGCCGTTTATTACCGAATAAAGGTTTAGCCCCCCGATCGCCCGGCGGTGATATGCGTCGCCCCAGGCAGCGTCAGATTAGCGCCAGTACCGCTAACACCCACGCACACAGCATGCGCCTCCCTTAGTGGTATAGTATCTGTACAGATCAATATCTGATCCGATCAGATCTATACTAGCGTCCCCAGCAGTTTAGGGTTCCCAAAAACGCAGTGTTAGCGGGATCAGCCCAGATACCTGCTAGCACCTGCGTTTTGCCCCTCCGCCCAGCCCACCCAAGTGCAGTATCGATCGATCACTGTCACTTACAAGGCACTAAACGCATAACTGCAGCGTTCGCAGAGTCAGGCCTGATCCCTGCGATTGCTAACAGTTTTTTTGGTAGCATTTTGGTGAACTGGCAAGCACCAGCCCCAGGCAGCGTCAGGTTAGCGCCAGTACCGCTAACACCCACACACGCACCGTACACCTCCCTTAGTGGTATAGTATCTGAACGGATCAATATCTGATCCGATCAGATCTATACTAGCGTCACCAGCAGTTTAGGGTTCCCAAAAACGCAGTGTTAGCGGGATCAGCCCAGATACCTGCTAGCACCTGCGTTTTGCCCCTCCGCCCGGCCCAGCCCACCCAAGTGCAGTATCGATTGATCACTGTCACTTACAAAACACTAAACGCATAACTGCAGCGTTCGCAGAGTCAGGCCTGATCCTTGCGATCGCTAACAGTTTTTTGGTAGCGTTTTGGGGAACTGGCAAGCGCCAGCGGCCTAGTACACCCCGGTCGTAGTCAAACCAGCACTGCAGTAACACGTGGTGACGTGGCGAGTCCCATAAGTGCAGTTCAAGCTGGTGAGGTGGCAAGCACAAGTAGTGTCCCGCTGCCACCAAAAAGACAAACACAGGCCCGTCGTGCCCATAATGCCCTTCCTGCTGCATTCGCCAATCCTAATTGGGAACCCACCGCTTCTGCAGCGCCCGTACTTCCCCCATTCACATCCCCAACCAAATGCAGTCGGCTGCATGAGAGGCATTTTCTTTATGTCCTCCCGAGTACCCCTACCCAGCGAACCCCCCAAAAAAGATGTTGTGTCTGCAGCAAGCGCGGATATAGGCGTGACACCCGCTATTATTGTCCCTCCTGTCCTGACAATCCTGGTCTTTGCATTGGTGAATGTTTTGAACGCTACCATACACTAGTTGAGTATTAGCGTAGAGTACAGCATTGCACAGACTAGGCACACTTTCACAGGGTCTCCCAAGATGCCATCGCATTTTGAGAGACCCGAACCTGGAACCGGTTACCGTTATAAAAGTTAGTTACAAAAAAAGTGTAAAAAAAAAAAAAAATATGAAATAAAAAAAAAATAGTTGTCGTTTTATCGTTCTCTCTCTCTCTATTCTCTCTCTCTATTGTTCTGCTCTTTTTTACTGTATTCTATTCTGCAATGTTTTATTGTTATTGTTATTATGTTTTATCATGTTTGTTTTTCAGGTGTGTAATTATTTATACTTTACTGTTTACTGTGCTTTATTGTTAACCATTGTTAACCATTTTTTTGTCTTCAGGTACGCCATTCACGACTTTGAGTGGTTATACCAGAATGATGCTTGCAGGTTTAGGTATCATCTTGGTATCATTCTTTTCAGCCAGCGGTCGGCTTTCATGTAAAAGCAATCCTAGCGGCTAATTAGCCTCTAGACTGCCTTTACAAGCCGTGGGAGGGAATGCCCCCCCCACCCTCACCGTCTTCCGTGTTTTTCTCTGGCTCTCCTGTCTCAACAGGGAACCTGAGAATGCAGCCGGTGATTCAGCCAGCTGACCATAGAGCTGATCAGAGACCAGAGTGGCTCCAAACATCTCTATGGCCTAAGAAACCGGAAGCTACGAGTATTTCATGACTTAGATTTCGCCGGATGTAAATAGCGCCATTGGGAAATTGGGGAAGCATTTTATCACACCGATCTTGGTGTGGTCAGATGCTTTGAGGGCAGAGGAGAGATCTAGGGTCTAATAGACCACAATTTTTTCAAAAAAGAGTACCTGTCACTACCTATTGCTATCATAGGGGATATTTACATTCCCCGAGATAACAATAAAAATGATTAAAAAAAAAAATATGAAAGGAACAGTTTAAAAGTAAGATTAAAAAAGCAAAAAAATAATAAAGAAAAAAAAAAAAAAAAAAAAAGCACCCCTGTCGCCCCCTGCTCTCGCGCTAAGGCGAACGCAAGCGGCGGTCTGGCGTCATATGTAAACAGCAATTGCACCATGCATGTGAGGTATCACCGCGAAGGCCAGATCGAGTGCAGTAATTTTTCCAGTAGACCTCCTCTGTAAATCTAAAGTGGTAACCTGTAAAGGCTTTTGAAGGCTTTTAAACATGTATTTATTTTGTTGCCACTGCACGTTTGTGCGCAATTTTAAAGCATGTCATGTTTGGTATCCATGTACTCGGCCTAAGATCATCTTTTTTATTTCATCAAACATTTGGGCAATATAGTGTGTTTTAGTGCATTAAAATTTAAAAAAGTGTGTTTTTTCCCCAAAAAATGCGTTTGAAAAATCGCTGCGCAATTACTGTGTGAAAAAAAAAAATGAAACACCCACCATTTTAATCTGTAGGGCATTTGCTTTAAAAAAATATATAATGTTTGGGGGTTCAAAGTAATTTTTTTGCAAAAAAAAAAAACTTTTTCATGTAAACAATAAGTGTCAGAAAGGGCTTTGTCTTCAAGTGGTTAGAAGAGTGAGTGATGTGTGACATAAGCTTCTAAATGTTGTGCATAAAATGCCAGGACAGTTCAAAACCCCCCCAAATGACCCCATTTTGGAAAGTAGACACCCCAAGCTATTTGCTGAGAGGCATGTCGAGTCCATGGAATATTTTATATTGCGACACAAGTTGCGGGAAAGAGACAAATTTTTTTTTTTTTTTTTTTTTTTGCACAAAGTTGTCACTAAATGATATATTGCTCAAACATGCCATGGGAATATGTGAAATTACACCCCAAAATACATTCTGCTGCTTCTCCTGAGTACGGGGATACCACATGTGCGAGACTTTTTGGGAGCCTAGCCGCGTACGGGACCCCGAAAACCAAGCACCGCCTTCAGGCTTTCTAAGGGCGTGAATTTTTGATTTCACTCTTCACTGCCTATCACAGTTTCGGAGGCCATGGAATGCCCAGGTGGCACAAAACCCCCCCAAATGACCCCATTTTGGAAAGTAGACACCCCAAGCTATTTGCTGAGAGGTATAGTGAGTATTTTGCAGACCTCACTTTTTGTCACAAAGTTTTGAAAATTGAAAAAAGAAAAAAAAAATGTTTTTTCTTGTCTTTCTTCATTTTCAAAAACAAATGAGAGCTGCAAAATACTCACCATGCCTCTCAGCAAATAGCTTGGGGTGTCTACTTTCCAAAATGGGGTCATTTGGGGGGGTTTTATGCCACCTGGGCATTCCATGGCCTCCGAAACTGTGATAGGCAGTAAAGAGTGAAATCAAAAATTTTCACCCTTAGAAATCCTGAAGGCAGTGATTGGTTTTCGGGGTCCCGTACGCGGCTAGGCTCCCAAAAAGTCCCACACATGTGGTATCCCCATACTCAGGAGAAGCAGCTAAATGTATTTTGGGTTGCAATTCCACATATGCCCATGGCCTGTGTGAGCAATATATCATTTAGTGACAACTTTATGAAAAAAAACAAAAAAAAAGTGTCACTTTCCCGCAACTTGTGTCAAAATATAAAATATTCCATGGACTCAATATGCCTCTCAGCAAATAGCTTGGGGTGTCTACTTTCCAAAATGGGGTAATTTTGGGGGGTTTTATGCCACCTGGGCATTCCATGGCCTCCGAAACTGTGATAGGTAGTGAAGAGTGAAAGCAAAAATTTACACCCTTAGAAATCCTGAAGGCGGTGATTGGTTTTCGGGGCCCCGTACGCGGCTAGGCTCCCAAAAAGTCCCACACATGTGGTATCCCCATACTTAGGAGAAGCAGCTGAATGTATTTTGGGGTGCAATTCCACATAGGCCCATGGCCTGTGTGAGCAATATATCATTTAGTGACAACTTTTTGTAAATATTTTTTTTTTTTTTTTTTTTTTTGTCATTTTTCAATCACTTGGGACAAAAAAAATAAATATTCAATGGGTTCAACATGCCTCTCAGCAATTTCCTTGGGGTGTCTACTTTCCAAAATGGGGTCATTTGTTGGGGTTTTGTACTGCCCTGCCATTTTAGCACCTCAAGAAATGACATAGGCAGTCATAAACTAAAAGCTGTGTAAATTCCAGAAAATGTACCCTAGTTTGTAGACGCTATAACTTTTGCGCAAACCAATAAATATACGCTTATTGACATTTTTTTTACCAAAGACATGTGGCCGAATACATTTTGGCCTAAATGTATGACTAAAATTTAGTTTATTGGATTTTTTTTATAACAAAAAGTAGAAAATATCATTTTTTTTCAAAATTTTCGGTCTTTTTCCGTTTATAGCGCAAAAAATAAAAACCGCAGAGGTGATCAAATACCATCAAAAGAAAGCTCTATTTGTGGGAAGAAAAGGATGCAAATTTCGTTTGGGTACAGCATTGCATGACCGCGCAATTAGCAGTTAAAGCGACGCAGTGCCAAATTGGAAAAAGACCTCTGGTCCTTAGGCAGCATAATGGTCCGGGGCTCAAGTGGTTAAGAGAAGCTGTCATGGCCCAAGATGTCACAAGGGATGTTGTTTATTCCTTGTAAGAACAATAAAGTTAAAGTTGTGGAGAAGTTTAAAACAGGGTTAGGTTATAAAAAAATATCCCAAGAAGCTTTGAACATCTCACGGAGCACTGTTCAATCCATCGTCCATAAATGGAAAGAGTATAGCACAACTGCAAACCTACCAAGACATGGCCATCCACCTAAACTGACAGGCTGGGCAAGGAAAGCATTAATCAGAGAAGCAGCCAAGAGACCCATGGAAACCCAGGAGGAGCTGCAGAGATCCACAGCTCAGGTGGGAGAATCTGTCCACAGGACAACTATTAGTCGTGCACGCTACAAATCTGGCCTTTGTGGAAGAGTGGCAAGAAGAAAGCCATTGTTGAAAGAAAGCCATAAGAAGTCCCGTTTGCAGTTTGCGAAAAGCCATGTGGGGGACTCATCAAACATGTGGAGAAAGGTGCTCTGGTCAGATGAGTTCAAAATTGAATTTTTTGGCCTAAAAGCAAAACGCTATGTGTGGCGGAAAACTAACACTGCACATTACCCTGAACACACCATTCCCGCCCTGAAACAATGTGGTGGCATCATCATGTTGTGGGGATGCTTTTCTTCAGCAGGGACAGGGAAGCTGGTCAGAGTTGATGGGAAGATAAATGGAGCCAAATACAGGACAATATTAGAAGAAAACTTCTTATGCCACGTACACAGGATCGGACATTCCGACAACGAAATCCTGGGATTTATTTCCAACAGATGTTGGCTCAAACTTGTCTTGCATACACACGGTCACACAAATGTTAGCCAACAAATACAAACGTAGTGACGTACTAGACTAGACAAATGTTGTCGGAAATTAAAGTCATCAAGAACGCGCTGACGTACAACACGTACAACGGCACTATAAAGAGAAAGTTCAATAGCCAGTGCACCACCCTTTGGGCTCCTTCTGCTAATCTCGTGTTAGTAGAAGTTTGGTGAGAGTCGATTTGCGCTTTTCAGCCACGTGCTTGTCAGATCGTTACTGCTCTTCAGTTTGTGCTTGTGGATTCGTATCTGGTTTTCAGTGCGTGTAGTCAGTTCGTATCTGGTTTTCGTGCGTATTTTTATATTACGTATTTGATTCTCAGTGCTTTCTTGTCCATTCGTTTCTGATTTTCAGCTCGCTCTTCACAGGCCTTTCTGATTTTCAGTGTGTCCTGTTAGTTTGTTCTGACCAACCGACCGTTTTCTAGCCATGTTGCAGGTACGTACTCATCGTAGAGTTCGTGCTGTGCAGGAGCTTGGTGTTGGGGTTCTTACTATGACCCAAGTCCAGTCCATTAACAGGGCGGGGAAGAGTTCATGGACGATTGGTTGCTCCAGCGTGACCAATTCTCGCACATGCCTTTGTTGCGGGAGATCCGTGAGAATAATCCTGATTATTTCAGGAATTATCTCCGGATGACTGACCCCATTTTTCACCGTTTGTTGGCTTTGCTGTCCCCTTATATTACAAGGCAGGACACCTGCATGCGGCAAGCCATCACTCCTGAACAGAGGCTCGTCGCCACATTGTGGAGCTTGGCGACGGGGAGAAGTCTGCAGGACATCAAGTTCTCGACAGGCATCTCCCCCCAGGCTCTGGGGATAATTATTCCAGAGACCTGTTCTGCCATCGTACAGGTCCTGCAGAAGGACTATATTAAGGTAAGATTTCTCCTTTAACATCACATTATATGTATTTAATGTATTGTATTTCTTTCATCTTTCCATAATTACCATGATTGTAATATGCTGTGAATGTCCTCTTTGCCCTCATGCATGCTGGAAGTTTTTCAAGTTTCTTTTTTGTCCTTCATGCATATTTGCCTTCACTAACCTCCCCAGCATGCTATCCTGGGCTCATACACACCTAGCCTAGTCACTTAACAATGTATTTTGTCAGCTCCATAGTAGTGCTTTATCCTAAACATCCCCTAAAATATGTCCACATGTTATCTGTGTAGGCAGAGTGCCAGAGGCTTTTTTTGGGGGTCACAAAATCATTTGAAACCCCCCCCCCAACTGCTAAGTCAACCGATACCAATCTTCTATCAGCTGACTTTTCCAAACCCATACACACTATACCTACCTCTTTTGTGTTCATATTTATGGATGAATTCACCAAAGCATGTAGTGAAAGGAGCTGCCTGCATACTTTCTAATGGTACTGTTTAAAGTTTTGTTCTCCTATTATCTTGATAGGTAATTGCAGAATGTAAAAATGGGCTTCAATTTGTACAGTGTGTATTTTTATTTTTGTATTATGACACTTCTTACCTGTCCAGTGGGCTGCCAATAGTGTAAGTAAGGAGGGGTTGGCCAAAGTAAGACACATTATTTATGCATTCAGCTCTCAATAAAGTGGAGAGGGTTACATGTCCAAAACATCCCGCTCCCCCTAAAATTTTTACAATGGGCCATCAGAGGGGGTTGAGGGGGTGTAAGCAGACCTTACATAATTTTTTTTCATACTCCTTCAAATAAATGTTATACTGATGTTGGCCAAGAATGTTTGTGTCTAATCTGCTTGTTATGTGCAAAAGTACTA